>NC_138031.1:7578644-8047781 GCF_964106645.2 Podarcis pityusensis | reverse complement strand
CAGAATTAAGTTTAAGATATTAACTGATGCGAAAGAAAGAGGGGGCTTTGCCCTGCCAGATTTAAAGTTGTACTATGAGGCCGCAGCGTTCTGCTGGCTAAAAGACTGGCTACTTCTTGAGGACACTGACGTGTTGGATCTGGAAGGGTTTAACAATACTTTTGGATGGCATGCATACTTATGGTATGACAAGGTTAAAGCAAATAAGGCCTTTAAGAACCATATTGTCAGAAAATCACTGTTTAATGTCTGGACAAAATATAAAGACTTGTTGGAAAATAAAACTCCAAGGTGGCTTTCACCTTTGGAAGCTAAGGCCCGAAAAAGACCCAATATGGAGGCTAAATGGCCAAAATATTGGGAAATACTAGAAAAAGATGGAGATAACTGGAAATTGCAGAGTTTGGAGAAAATGAAGAATAAAGTGCGAGACTGGTTACATTACGCTCAGATTAAAGAAGTCTTTAAAAATGACATGAAACTAGGGTTCCAGGTGGAGAAATCGAAACTAGAAACAGAACTGTTAGAACCAAAGTCTAAGGTACTTTCAAGTTTTAACTTGCTGTTAAAATGGAATACACAAGATGAAATCGTTAAATCGGCTATGATAAGGTGGGCGCAGGACATTGGGTATAATATCATGTTTGAGGATTGGGAAAGGTTGTGGAGCACTGGGTTGAAATTTACTGCATGTAATGCTTTGAAAGAAAATGTAATGAAAATGATATATAGATGGTATATGACCCCAGTCAAACTTGCAAAAATATACCACCTGCCTGATAATAAGTGTTGGAAATGTAAAGAGAGTGAAGGAACATTCTTCCACCTCTGGTGGACCTGCCCTAAAGTGAAGGCGTTCTGGGAAATGATTTATAATGAACTGAAAAAGGTATTTAAGTATACCTTCACAAAGAAACCAGAGGCCTTTCTTTTGGGTATTGTCGGCCAAGGGGTGGTAAAGAAGGACTGGACATTTTTTATGTATGCAACAACAGCAGCAAGGATACTACTTGCAAAGCACTGGAAAACTCAAGATCTACCCACACTGGAAGAATGGCAGATGCAACTGATAGACTATATGGAACTGGCCGAGATGACAGGCAGAATTCGTGACCTGGGAGAAGAGAAGATGGAGGAGGACTGGAAGAAATTTAAGAATTATTTACAAAAACATTGTAATTTGAGTGAATGTTAAGCAGGATGCTAGATCATAAATAATTGAGCACCACTAAATTAGATATTTAAGATAAATAAGTGAGATTGAGAAAATATAAACTTTTTTGAGAATTATAAGATTATAAATATACAGACGGGACATAAGAATGCAAATAAGATAATAAATTGCTGGCAAAAAGTTACAATGATGAAAGTGGGAGCGGGAGATGTGAGGAAGTCCAAAGAAAATGTGAAATTATGTTAAGATATATGTTATACTGTTTATTATATTTATCTTTATTGTAAACCCCAATAAATATATTTTTTTTAAAAAAAAAAATATAATTCTATGAAAATAGCTACATAAAGAGAGCCTTCATCAGATATTGCAATCACATCTTCTCTGTGACTTTCTTCACACACTGCCAGGGTAAAATTTGGAAACCAGGTGCATGTGAATGGGATCAGTTGTATGGGTTTTCAGGTGCGCAAATACTCAACACAATACCAGGGGGTAACACTTGAACTTAGGACCATTCAATGAAGTTGAATGATGGGAATGTCAAGACAGACAAAACAAAGCACTGCTTCAAAGAGCACACAACTGAACTGTGGAATTTGCTTCCAGAAGATGTACAGTGGTAACTCGAGTTAAGAACTTAATTCGTTCTGGAGGTCCGTTCTTAACCTGAAACTGTTCTTAACCTGTGGTACCACTTAAGCTAATGGGGCCTCCTGCTGCTGCCGCACGATTTCTGTTCTCATCCTGAAGCAAAGTTCTTAACCCGAGGTACTATTTCTGGGTTAGCGGAGTCTGTAACCTGAAGCGTATGTAACCTGAGGTACCACTGGTTTATGTGAGAGTGGAACATAATCTGGCCACTGCATTTTGAAACAATTGAGGTTTTCGAGTCATCTTCAAGGGAAGCCCCATGCTGAGCGCATTGCAATAATATGCTTACCATATAATGCTAAATGTCAAAATAGGCTTCTAAGAAGTTTGCAAGGACAAAGGACAGTTACACAACCATTAGAATATAAACCTCTACAGTGGTACTTCTGGTTACGGACTTAATTCGTTCCGGAGGTCCGTTCTTAACCTGAAACTGTTCTTAACCTGAAGCACCACTTTTGCTAATGGGGCCTCCTGCTGCCTCTGCGCTGCCGCTGCATGATTTCTGTTATCATCCTGAAGCAAAGTTCTTAACCCGAGGTACTATTTCTGGGTTAGCGGAGTCTGTAACCTGAAGCGTATGTAACCTGAGGTACCACTGTACTAACGACTGCCGACTTGGAAGGCTTTAAAAGTGGATTAGACAATTCAGGGAGGATAAAGACCATCCATAGCACAACACTCTCACAACTTGGGAATGGACAACGTAAAGACATAGAATTTGTTTGAATAAATATGACAACATTTGGAATGAGTTTATACAGAATGTAGAATAGTAATATCTACTTATGTATTAGGATAACAACACTATATCAATCTATATAAGAAAGAATGGCAGTATATTACATTACATTTCATAGACTCATAGAATCTTAGAGTTGGAAGGTACCTCAAAGATCATCTAGTCCAACCCCCTGCAATGCAGGAATCTCAGCTACAGAATCCATGACAGAGGGCCATCCAACCTCTGATTTATTTCTAACAATCTGTTTAAAAACCTCCAAGGAAGGAGAGTCCACAACCTCTCAAGGGAGTCACTGCTGAACAGCTCTTACTGTCAGAATGTTTTTTCCTGAATGTTTAGTCGGAATCTCCTTTCTTGCAACTTGAAGCCTTCTGAGTCCTACCCTCCAGAGAAGGAGAAAACAAGCATGCTCTCTCCTCCACGTGACAGTCCTTAAGATATTTGAATATGGTTATCATATCTCCTCTCAGTCTCCACTTTTCCAGGCTAAACATACCCAGCTCCCTCAACCATTCCTTGGTTTCCAGACCCTTGATCATCTTGGTTGCCCTTCTCTGCATGTGTTCCAGCTTGTCAGTATCCTTCTTAAATTGTGGTGCCCAGAATTGGACACAGTATTCCAAGTGTGGTCTAACTCAGGCAGAAGAGAGTGATGGTATTATTTCCCTTGATCTGGATACTATACTTCTGTTGATGCAGCCTAGAAGACTATTAGCTTATTTTGCAGCTGCATCACACTGTACTGTTCTTGGGGGACTCCCTGGTCCTGAATGGGGTAAATGTGCCCCTGAAGGACCAGGTGCGCAGCTTGGGAATCATTTTGGACTCATAGCTGTCCATGGAGGCACAGGTCAATTCTGTATCCAGGGCAGCTGTCTACCAGCTCCATTTGGTACGCAGGCTGAGACCCTACCTGCCCGTGGACTGTCTCGCCAGAGTGGTGCATGGTCTAGTTATCTCCCGCTTGGACTACTGCAATGCACTCTACGTGGGGCTACCTTTGAAGGTGACCCGGAAACTACAACTAATCCAGAATGCAGCAGCTAGACTGGTGGCCGCTAAGATCATATAACACCGGTCCTGAAAGACCTACATTGGCTCTCAATACATTTCTGAGCACATTTCAAAGTGTTGGTGCTGACCTTTAAAGCCCTAAATGGCCTCAGCCCAGTATACCTGAAGGAGCGTCTCCACCTCCATCATTCAGCCCGGACACTGAGGTCCAGCACCAAGGGCCTTCTGGCAGTTCCCTAACTGCGAGAAGCAAAGCTACATAGAGCCAGGCAGAGGGCCTTCTCGATAGTGGCGCCCGTCCTGTGGAACGCCTCCCACCAGATGTCAAAAAGATAAACAACTACCTGACACTTAGAAGACATCTGAAGGCAGCCCTGTTTAGGGAAGTTTTTAATGTGTGACATTTTAATGTATTTTTCATCTTTGTTGGAAGCCACCCAGAGTGGCTGGGGAAACCCAGCCAGATGGGTGGGGTACAAATAAATTATTATTATTATTATTATTATTATTATTATTATTATTATCCACCAATATGCCAAGATCCTTTCCACATGTGTTGTTAGTAAGCCAGGTGTCCCCCATCCTATATTTGTGCATCTGCTTCTTCCTGCCTAAGTTCAAAACCTTACATTTGTCCCTATTGAAATTCATTTTGTTAGCTTGGGCCCAGTTCTCCAATCTGTTAAGGTCATTTTGAATTCTGTCTTCTGAGGCATTAGCTACCTCTCCCCCCACCCACACTTTGTTCTTTACTCCCCTCCTCCCCCACTTTTCCTCTCTGTGTCATTTTCAATAAAATATTAATATTGAGGAGGAGGAGGAGGAGGAGGAGGAGAAGAAGAAGAAGAAGCCATCTATTGCTACTAGCAAAAATAACTATGATTCTCCCGCCACTATCATAAGGAACATGCGTCTGAAGACCAGTTGCAAAAAATCCCAAGTGGTCAAGGGAGCAAGTGAGCAAGTGTTACTCTTATGTCCTGCTTGCAGGGTTCCCATGGGCATCTAGTTGACCACCATAAAAACAAAATTCTGGACTAAGAAGGCCATTGGGGCTCTTCTTATGTCCACATGTGCTTACGGCACTGAGAGCTATACTGCTGTGGTGATATTTTAAGGGGCCCAAGGTTAGAACTGTGAGATGTAATCCACAGGGAGCAGTCAAATACAACATTCCTTGTTTTCCTAGAGTGGACATGCAGGGGGATGTTTGTCCAGCCAGTCGAAACTTCCTGTTTCCTCCTGGGCTGGAGCATCCTTCCTTGCATGTGATTAGAGGTGGGTGTGACCTTACCTGTCCAGGTAAAAAAAAGGACAAGTCACGCAGCACTCTCTCTTCTTGACTTCCTTCTTCGTTGGACCAGCTTTTTATTATTATTATTATTTGGCTGGGACTGCTATGCTAGCTTCCAGCTAGCATAAGCACTGGATTATTCCCCCATATGGGGTAGATCCACATGTACATATTTGTAACTAAGTCTACCTTCAGGGATCCAACTGTGAACTGATGTGAGTAAACTTCTTTTATTGACTTTAAATAAGATTGTTGTGTCTTTATTCTTTTAAGAGGGATTAAAGGGGGTGGCACTGTGGGTTAAACCACAGAGCCTAGGACTTGCTGATCAGAAGGTCGGTGGTTCGAATCCCCGCAACAGGGTGAGTTCCCGTTGCTCGGTCCCTCCTCCTGCCAACCTAGCTGTTCGAAAGCACGTCAAAGTGCAAGTAGATAAATAGGTACCGCTGCAGCGGGAAGGTAAATGGCGTTTCCATGCACTGCTCTGGTTCACCAGAAGCGGCTTCGTCATGCTGGCCACATGACCCAGAAGCTGTACGCCAGCTCCCTCGGCCAATAAAGTGAGAGGAATGCCGCAACCCCAGAGTCAGTCATGACTGGACCTAATGGTCAGGCGTCCCTTTACCTTTTTCCAGGAACTATACAATTCAATCTGAGACAGACTGAATTGTATAATAGTGAGAGGCTTACACAAGCCTGCAACTAGCTATCTGCTGTGCATGTAAAAAGGGGAATGTAAACTCTGCTAAGTAAAGGAACTTGCTGATGCAAGTTAGGAAGGATATTAATAAACAATATATCCTCTCCTGCCACCCTGAACATTCCCACAAGAAAGGTAAACTAAGTGCCCGAAGATGGTTGGGGTGTGTGTGTCTGTGTGTGTGTGTGAGAGAGAGAGAGAGAGAGAGAATGAGAAATAAAGAACAATGGCACGCAGTATTTATAAAACCACATTGTGAACACTCTCCTTTGTCTTCCTTGCTTGTCCCTCTGTTTTCTCCTCTGACAAAAACACAGGCATCAAACAATTATTCACGCTTTATAGGCAATGGGATGCAATGGCTGCCAACGTTTCCAGCCAAACCTGGAGCTGCCTTCGCAGTCTGCAGCAGACACCTATTTCAGCAATGCAACAAATTTCAGTCAAAATCTGGCTTCCACATTGCAAATGCCCGCAGGAAAAAATAAAAATAAAAATAAATGATTTATCAAACTGATGGTGGATGCTGGCCTCTGTTGTCTTATGGCAGCAGCATTCATAGCTTTAGCTATATAGTATTGCAATTAACACATTTTTCTATTTGAAGCTGTAAATTTCACACGTTGAATGCCAGACTTTAACAGGAAAAGTGACATTTCTCCCCCTCTTTTAGGCTGGCACAAAAACAACGGATGTGGAGTGGGGGAGGAAGCCTCATTAGAGCATAAATATAGCTTTCTTCCTCCACCTGGTCCTCCTTTTCTTCAGGGAAGGAGAATAGCTCAGTGGTAGAGCCTTCGTGCCTTGTAACAAGAAGCTTTTGGGTTCAATATCTGGTATCTCCAGGTAGAGTCCGGATCGACTCTTGCTTGAAACCCAAGATATCTGCTTCTAGTCAGAATAGAACAATTTCATGCCCATCAGAGGGTCTTGAGCTAATTCTTCTTCAACACACACACACACACACACACACACACACACACACACACTGCTGCCCCAGATAATTGGTTGCATTCTTAAATGGGGCAAGTGCCATTTCCCACTAAAGACATAACACCACATCTGGTTGTTAATTCTCAATAAGTCTCCTCTTTGGGACAGCTAATACACAAATGTGGAGGGGCGTCATTTTAAAAATGAGATTTTCCAGCTCAAAATGAGATTTTCATGACGACGCTGGGTTTAGAAGAAGCTAGTAACAGAGGAGAGTGTGAATCTCAGCTGAAATCAGTGAGGGAGTGGAGAGAAAATGAAGCCAATGGAAATGAAGGCAAACCAAAAATAGTGTGCTTTTAAAACAAAACAAAAAATGAAGAATAGAAAGAATATTTTCCATTCTGCAGCCCTAATTAGAACAGGCTTATTAACCTTTCATTATAGACCCATTCAGACATGTGGATAAGAAGAGCAGGTTGGCATGTGTTGACCCTGGCACCCTCAACTACATGTTCTTTTTTTAAAAAAAAAGATATATTTTTATTATTTTTCTCCTTAAACAATATTTTCAATAACACAATAACAAACACAAAAGCTTTCTGACTTCCCTCCTTCCCTTCAGCAGGTTTTCCACTTTCAAGTCCTATCTTGCAATTTAGCTCTTTAACTTCTATTGTCCACATTGTAGGATTTATTTCAGTCCTGCTAGTGCCTTCAAGTTTTTGCAATTGTTATTCAAATATACAATAAATTTACTCGCAGTCCCTTTGAATTTTTTGATCGCTCTGGTCTGGAATCCTGGTGGTCAGTCTGGCCAATTCTGCAAAGTCCATCATCTTCACCTGCCATTCTGCAATCGTTGGAACCCACCCTCAACTACATGTTCAGTTAAAAATGTGAACATCAACAAAATGTAGTGGGAATGTCAAAGTAGACCTGCGCAGACCTAGGATCAAAGCTATATAACTTACAGAGTGAACTTGGGCTCTTCCCTCTCAGCCTAACCCCAAAGGTAGCCAACATAGTGGATCAAAAAATATGTACCAAAATGTGCTTTGTGATAAAATTCATGCAAAACCCCCTGCATTTTGTGTGTTTGGGGGCACATTCAAAAAATAAAGCAAATTTCAATGCATTTTTCTTTTTTAAGAGAAGGCTGCAGATTGATGCAGAATTAAATTTATGGATGAACATGTGTGAAAATGATGTGGAATGGAAATAGCCGGAATCTATTCCCCCTGTATTCATATGTATTCATTCATGAGTTTCATTCTTACAGCAATTTGAGCCATTGTCAGATACAGTATTTCCTTGAACATGAGTTGCTGAGAATCACAAGTTGGGAGAATGTTGCTGCGTTCAGATTGTTCATGGGTTCCCATGCATAGCTGCTTGGTCACTGTGAAGTCTGGATGCTGGA
Source organism: Podarcis pityusensis (assembly GCF_964106645.2). Classification (NCBI taxonomy): domain Eukaryota; kingdom Metazoa; phylum Chordata; class Lepidosauria; order Squamata; family Lacertidae; genus Podarcis; species Podarcis pityusensis. The sequence continues at coordinate 8,039,844 of NC_138031.1, read as the reverse complement.
CTGGGCCTTTGGCCTGATCCTGCAGAATTTTTCTTGGGTTCTTATGAGTTGAGGTCATTGTACAATCAAACACTATTACCTCAATTGGCAGAACACCATCTCCACCAAGTGACCTCCATGGACCATGATCTGGAGAATACAGGACTGTATCTGAGTCCAACCACCCATCTTTGAACCAAAGGAAGCATCTCTAGCTCCACACGAGGAAAGGTTATTTCCTCATTTGACTTTGGATGTCAAGGTAAAGCAAAGAATCCATGAGGAATGGTGGATGAAAGCTGTGCATCTTAAGATAGCATTTCATCTCTGTGTTGAGCCTCTGTGATAAATCACTGATATGTTGTAAGTCACAAAAAGAGCATCGTTGCAGAAGTGATTTTGCCATCCTAACAGGGGAGCCAGGGAATGGCTGTGGGCCAGCAATCTAATTGAAGAGAGGCAGAGAGTACAAATGGACCACGGGAGAAGAATCAATTTTAATGTAATTCCATTTACTAATCAAAACGGGAGTAAGGGATTATGTTGGCAAGCAGACGTCTGCACATACTTGTCAGAGCTAATTGATAAAGAGGGCTTTGTATTAATTAAGATACAAAGTGCACAATCTTGGGTCTAATTTTAGCTCAAAATGATCACTCTGTTGATAGGGAATGTGTTAGAAGCTTTAATGTCCCCCATGTATTACTTTGGTTACAGCTTTATTAATCTAAGTAGGCTCGATTTCCAGTTCCACATTGGATTCCCTATAGTGATGGTCGTGAAGCTTCCTACCAAAGGCACAGCTGGTCCATCCAGTTTGGTGCTATAGACAAAAATGCAGGCATGTGTGCACACGAACACCCTTCTTCAGGAACATCATGTTAGCAGCTATTGTATCATCCTTGGCGGGTTACAAATGCCAGTGTCATGTTCAGACCATTAGGCAAAGGAGGCCAGGGTTCAAATCTTACCTTAGACATAAAGCTTACAAAGTGAACATGAACCAATCATTATCTCTCAGCTGAGCCTACCTCACAGGGTTGTTGGCTTGTGCCCCTCTCCAGTCTGCTGGCTTTGCTAAACTTCTCAGCAAGATTATAAGTGGCTTTTCACCTACCATCTTGAAAATAGACTTAATAGAAGAAAACATTCCCTAGTTCACATTGTTTTAATAACTGTTTAATAACTATTATTATACAGTGGTACCTTGGGTTAAGAACTTAATTCGTTCCAGAGGTCCGTTCTTAACCTGTAACTGTTCTTAACCTGTGGTACCACTTAAGCTAATGGGGCCTCCCGCTGCTGCTGCCGCGCGATTTCTGTTCTCATCCTGAAGCAAAGTTCTTAACCTGAGGTACTATTTCTGAGTTAGCAAAGTCTGTAAACTGAAGCATCTGTAAACTGAAGCATCTGTAACCTGAGGTACCACTGTATTGCATTGTTTATTTAAATAATTTTTGCTCGTAATTAAAGCAGGAAGGAGGAATTGCCTTTCTGAACATTATTCACAGAGTCCATTCTTCATTCTTGATAAAAACCAAGGTATCTGGCTGTCTAATAAAAGAACGTTCTCCACATATAGGCTCCCCCCCCCCATCAAAGCATTCATTATCATTATCCTTCCGTTACATAATACCAGAAGGGCTGTCTCATACAAGACGGTAAAGTCTTGTTCTCTGGATTATATTTAATGGACTTCAATAACAGGTAGGGATGAGCAAGGAATCTGATTAAGCTGACATTTAAAGGCAAATCTACCTATGTCAAACATTCCAGAACAATACTGAAACCAAAATGCAGCCATCCTGCAAAATTCACATTACTCTGAATTTTGCACCACAGTTTTCCAGCCACGAAAAGAGCAAAAAATGCAAATACTAAGGCAAAGTTTGCATAATGATTGGTGTATTGGTGAAAATAGCATATAAAATACATTACATTAGGGAAAACTGATTTGCAATAATATACCCATAATACATGTATGCATCAAAATGTGAATATCAGGAGAAATTTGCACTAAAAGGCAGACAAATTTTGATGAGCACTTTAAAAAAATGCAGCCTGATGTGGACATGTGGAGAACTGAATGTAAAAGGTGGGGGAAATGAGAAACTAGAAGAAATCAATTCCCATCCCCACTCACAACCACTCCAGGGCTCAAGAACTACTTGCAAGATTCCTCCTCTTCCGTCTCAGTGTTGCACTTTGTAGAACTCAAGAGGGAAAAACTAGAATTACTTGGCTCTGCCTGTTATTGACTCTGGCTCCAACTACTATTTGAGATCCCCATCTTCTACCCTACCAGTCACAGTGGGGACCAGCCCCCACTAAGAACAACAGGCCAGAACTAGCCTCGTCTGTTCTGAAACAAAAGCCATGACTTTGGGAACCTGCCTAGAAACCCAACAAGGAACAAGATTTCCTGGGATGTCCATGCTTCCATCTTATGCTAAACATGTGTGACTGAAGCTATACATCACGAAGACATCACAGACTCCAGAAACCTTCATCTCAAGGCAAACAAATTCAAGGGATCTGCTGGCACCCCTGAAATATCTCACCTCCGAAATCTCTTGGGTTGTGCATAACACCATCATACACACTTCCCTAAGTGTAAAGCCCAATGGGACCTACTTCTACAAAGACACATATAGGTTTGTCTCTCTACAGCCACAGTCGGTGCTGTAATTCTCCAATGGTTTGACTTCCCCCTGAAGGTTCTTCCCCACTTCCATTGTCTCCCGAGATAAATGGATGCCAACCAACCACAGGAGTGTACTTTTAATGTGCTTAACTTTGCATAAACTGCACCCCATGTTTCCCAGTGATTTTATGTATACTCTGTTGCAGGCTGTAATAGCTTCTTGCGATTATTAGCTGCCTGGGACTTCTTTTGAGCAGGAAGTGCGACACGAAACTGTGTTCTGGTATGAGTGTTGTAGTGCTGACCCTTGCACCACTTATGTTCCCAGGCACAAAGTGCAATGCATGCACACATTGTATGAGCTGCGCAGGGGGAGCAAATAACCAGCATACAGTGTTGTAAGTGCATTATCCTTAATATGGAGCCTCTGAGAGGGGTCAAAAGGTAGCTCAAAGTCACACAAAGTGCATCCTGTGATCTTAACACCCCGATGTTCTCTCTCTCTCTCAGTGGCGTCATCAAGAAATATTAATCTGGTAAATCCTTTTGGCTGCTTTTATCTGCACATGCCTAAACCTTTAAAGCGAATAAACAATGGGGAAAAGAGCTAGGGATATTTTAAGGGGAATGCCTCATATCAGACACAGAGGAAGGAAGGAAGGAAGGAAGGAAGGAAGGAAGGAAGGAAGGAAGGAAGGAAGGAAGGAAGCCTAGCAGGTTGTAATTGTCCTCTAGTTTCTCAAATAAGTTATTCATATGTGGCTGCTACTCTCCCAGAAATCAGTTATCATTACTGATATTTTACATCCTTATTCCAGGAAACTAAGGACAGCATGCATGCTTCCCTCCCCTCCACAACATCCCTGCAAGGAAGGTTAGGTGGCAGAAGACTCCACAGAGGTCCATCAGATGCCTCCATGAACTCCACAAGCAGGGTTTACACACAATAGCCTTTTCCCAGTATTGTTCTCCAGCAGCTGGTGTCTATTAGTATACATGACCTCTGAGCACGGAGACACCATTTATCTGCTATGCCTAAAAACCTCCACTGCTCCCTTAATTTGTCCAATTCAAGACCATCCAATCTAGTGATATTTGTATAATTCCTGCAGTGTGCTAGGCAATTGTACAGAGCTTATCGTAGCATCGTCCTCATGGGAATGGAGGAACCTGCTTTTAACTGAGTCCAACCACTGGTTCTTCTAGCTCCGTACTGTCTACAGTGATTGCCAATGACTCTTAGCCCTGCCTGGAGATGCTGTCAGGATTTAACCTGGGACCTTCTTCATACAAAGTTACCATTGAATTACAGCCATCCCCTCCCCTTAATGGCTTCCATTCAAAGAAGCACATTTAAGTCCCGTATTTTTTAAACGGATGACTTTCCCACTGAAATCAATAGAGAGGGTTTAACACTTTGGATAGATCATGCCTTATGAATGGCTTTACGCATTATACTCAAGCTTCATCGGCTGCCTACACAGCCTCTCCTACAGTTGCCTGACTGCTACTTCTTTCATTCTTCTGATGTAATTCTAATCCTCTTCAGACATCATACTTAAAGGAGAGCGTGTGAGTGGGGCTGCAGCAAGAAACCTCTCCTCCTGTCTTCCGCGTGTGCACCACAGACGTCTGAAGTAGGGGGGTCTTCACATGCACATGTTCTAGGTTCCCGGCCACAGTTTCCAGGTTCCAGATCACACTTTCTAGATTCCAGAAATCCATGGAAATCCTTACATGACCATCCTCCAGTCATTTGTTCAGTGTCAGCTGATGAAAGAGTGAGGGTGCTAACTTTGCATGTTCCTGCTCCCTCCCCTTAACGCAAAGTGTAATGCCTAGAGAAAGATTTCTTAGTTGTTCTGTGATGCATCCCCGGTGTTACTCCATTACTGCTATCCGGAAGAGCACTCTTGCTCTACAGCACACAAAAAGTGGCACAAAAAAACCAACAGCCCTGTAACATTCGTGGTATAAAAAAGTTACATCAAGGCCAGACAATGTGGTACCCTCCAGATATTGTTGAACTACAGTGGTACCTCGGGTTAAGAACTTAATTCGTTCAGGAGGTCCATTCTTGACCTGAAACTGTTCTTAACCTGAAGCACCACTTTAGCTAATGGGGCCTCCTGCTGCCGCCACGCCGCTGGAACATGATTTCTGCTCTCATTCTGAAGCAAAGTTCTTAACTCAAGGAACTATTTCTGGGTCAGGGGAGTCTGTAACCTGAAGTGTATGTAACCCGAGGTACCACTGTACAGCTTCTGTCAGTCCTAGCCAGCAAGGTCAATGTTCAGGGATGATGGGAGGTGTAGTCCAACATAATATGGAGGGCACCATGTTGGCTACCTCTGAGCTACAGGATTTCAGCAGGATGTTACATGAAATGTGCTGGTCGGAAACGAAGCAGTATGACTGCCCTGAAACTCGTGCAAGCACAAATAGTATTAAAAGTGGGATTGTGTCTAACTGCCCCAATAGCACCATGAACACAATTCGCCATAATTGAACAATTAAAAGGACAAGGAGGGGGCAGACGGTAGGCTGGGACTTTTTCAGTCCATCTGCTGTAAAGCCCTGCTTGCAAATTTCAGAAAACAAAGTACTTTTCAGCTCTGCTACTTTCTATGCAGAGAACACCTGCTGGGAATGGCCGGAGTTAATCAGCGGAAGATCTCTCCCTCTTAAGGGACGTACATCGTTCCTGCTAGCACTACTGGTGATTATTCTGAAAATTATGCCTAAAAGAAGTGCTTTGAAATCTGTTCTACAGTTTTTACTTTCACAGCTGCACTTGGAGGGAGCTTTCAAACAGCTTGCCCCTCACTTAAAGAGACTTGTGGGGCCAAATCAGACTCAACACAGGAATGCTGAGATTTTTAGAAGCTACCAGCAGTCACAGGGAAGGCCCATTTGGAGTGAGGCTTTGTGCCACCAGAGGAGGAGGTTTTTTACCCTTTCCCCCTGTACCACTTTCTCCAGATTAAACTTTAATTTATATACCAACACCACCCGGCACACACATAAAAAACCAACTACATACAGCACAAATAGCTGATGGGGATGAAGGATTTTAATTCTGGAAACATTCCAAGGAGGAACGCTAAACTCTTCCACTGCTACAGCCTCAATCAGATATGGTTGGTGCATTGGTTGAGGTCCATGGTGCTGCAAATGATCACCTCCAATTTCCATTGAAGAAGCTTTCTAATTCTCTGGTTCAGACAGTGAGAAACTCCCCCCCCCCGAGCCCGAGCAACACATTCCTTTCTATGCAAACTTCGGTAGGCCACATGGCAATGGTGGGCCAAGTCCAAGACAAAAATGGGCAGCACAAGGAATGTAAAATTTACCTTTGTACAATAAACCGGTTCACATACACAGACACATAGCACCGTGTATGGGAAGCAAAGGTCATTACAGTGGTACCTTGGGTTACAGACGCTTCAGGTTACAGATACTTCAGGTTACAGCCTCCTCTAACCCAGAAATAGTACCTCGGGTTAAGAACTTTATCTCAGGATGAGAACAGAAATTGCACGGCAGTGGCATGGTGGCAGCGGAAGGCCCCCATTAGCTAAAGTGGTACCTCAGATTAAGAACAGTTTCAGGTTAAGAATGGACCTCCAGAATGAATTAAGTTCTTAACCTGAGGTACCACTGTATCAGAGTTGAAAGACACATTCCAGCCATGCAAGAACCCTCAAGGAAGATGCAAAACAAGACCAATGGGTGTGTGATCTGGGGAGAAATGGTATGTCTAGGGAGGAGAAACGCCTTGAGGAGAGTTGTGAGACAGAGAGGTCCTTGGCCCTGAGGTCACCCATCCCTGCTGTCAAGGGCAGTCTCCACCAAGGAAGGCGCACAGCAGATAGTTAACTCTTTATTGGCAAAGCTAACACAGTTATTCTACAGCTCCAAATAACCACACACACCAGTCTAGCATCTAGGCAGCTAGTCCCAGAATCTGGGCTCTATGCAGCAGTTGCTGGAAATGGGGGCCACTCCCCCTCCACCATATTATGTACCTTCCCCGATGGGCTGCATGCATGCAGACAGAGACTGCACCTGCATGGAAACCTCCCCTGCTCATTCCTCTTCAGTCCCCTCCTGGTACTGGGAGAAAGTGGTGCAGGAGAGGACAGCGAAGTACTTGGCCATTCAGTTGCCTGACCTACCTCCCCCCTCTCTTTCTGACCCATCCTGCACTCCACCCTCCAGCTCTGAAGCTTCTCCTGCCTGTGACTCTTGCCTCCTGACTGATGCCGCTCCCCACAAATCACTGCCCACCAGTCCTGAGCCAGACTTCAGCCCCCCTTCCCCAAGCGCACACTCACTCATCAGTGACCTTTCAGACCCTGACAGTCCCTGACACCTGACTTAGTTCATCATGTCTAGTGAGCTTAGCTTCATTCATCTCAAATGCCGTATTACACATGAAGAAATGACCCTGAAATATTGTGCTGGGCCCGGGGGTAACCCGTGATACGTGGTCCAGGACCGGTCCAGAATCCAAAGGTTCTGCTAGGAGTCAGTCCAACAGGGCCAAGGTAGGATACCAGGCAAGGACAGGTACAGGATCTCAGGCAGGATCTAGCATACAGCAATGTTGCTCCCGCAACCTGGGGTGGGGTCTGACAGCCTTTTATCTTTGTCAGGGTAGCAGCCGGTCCTGATCGCCCAGCGACTCACCTCCCTGTTTTGCCTGAAGGCAAGCACTCCTCCTGAGAGTACTCAGGTCTCTTCTTCTCTCAGACCTTAGTCTCTGAAGCTCGGGAGACTCTGGGTTACTAGACCCAGAGGCCGCCTCAGCCTCCCCTGACCAAGCTGGTAGTGGAGCAGCTGTAAGCAATGGCCCAGCTGAAGGCAACAAGGTAATCCCCGCATCTGGAGCCAGGGTAGGCTCAGGCCCCTGACTCGGCCCAGCTGGTGTTTCTTGCAGGAGAACCTGTGCAGACTGGGACTCTTTAGGATCAGGCCCCAGACTTGGTTCAGAAGATGCCTGAGGCAAAGGATCCAGTGCAGATTGAGACTCCTCTGGTTCCGAGTCGGAGCCCGAGTCCCAGGCCACCACAAATATGCTGCATTTGGCATAGCTGTTCCTTGAGCAAACATTGTTTTTTCTCAGCAGCTACATAAATGAATGCAACATTTAATTACTCCCTTGGAAATACCACTTGGAAAATTGAAGAAGATGGTTCCTCTAGATTTTCTGTAAAGCTTACAAAGCTAATAATTAATTATTAAATGGCAATGTTGTATTTTTGAAAAATCCTCTCTCCCTCCGTATCTCCAAATGGTTTACATATGAAGCAGCCAGTCCTTAATCACTTCAAAAGGAACCTAGTAGGCTCATTTAACCAATTTCTTTCTAAATTCTCTCTAGTGGTTACCGGGTTTTGAAAATCATGCCCTCATAGGCTTGGTTGGCGCCAATAAGTTCACCCATAAAATCAGGAGTCCTCCACTCCACAAACAGATTGAAATTGCATACAGGTCTGATGCGGAGAGGCAAAAGCTGGTGGAAGAGTTAGATGAAAGGTGGTGAGCCCATGGCCCATGAAGCCATGTGATTTGGCCCATGAATTCACTTCTAGCAGCCTGCCAAAGTCAGGCATCTGTTCTTACCTTGGAAAAGTGGCTCTTTTCTCTCTGGTGCAACACCATTGCGAAAAGGTCTTAGATGTTCAGGAAACATCTGCATGTGAAACAGATGTGCTACCTCTGCACTTTGCTGAAACAATTTTGGAGCCCACCTAAATGATAGCAAGGAGGAAGCTGCTCATATCTCCACACCATGGGACCTCTACCCAAAAGACCCTGTTCACACCCACCAGACTAACCTTTCTCCTTAGAAGGCATATGAAGGCAGCAGGAGCTGCTAATGTGGAGCTGTTCAGATACTGTTGAGACTACAATTCCCATATTCCCAAACCATTGGCCATGCTCCTTTGGGCTGATGGGAGTTGGTGTTCAACTGTGCCTGGAAACTGCCATGCTGTCTCTCCCTGGAGTGCAGCCTCTGTCACTGATTTCAAATCTATGGGAGGTTTGCATGGGCGCAGATTTATTCCGTGCTTCACGAAACCTATTTCCAAGCCTTTAATGGCTTTAAAGGTCATGACTCACACCTTAAATTGTTTAGCTTATTTGACTAAATTGTGCTACATAACCTACAAGACATCCCACTTGTATACCCATTGCTATAAATGCCAACCCTTTCCTGTCTTGCACATTATTTGTCGTAGCAAGTGCTAAATAATTCAGCTCCTAGTTTAAGGGAAAATGGAGTGCTGTTGGTTGCTCACATTAATAACATAGCTACCAAATTGAACACTGAAATTTATTTAAGCTGATATTACAGGCGAGCACTCCTCCTGCGAGTACTCAGGTCTCTTCTTCTCTCAGACCTTAGTCTCTGAAGCTCGGGAGACGTTGGTGGGTTACTAGACCCAGAGGCCGCCTCAGCCTCCCCTGACCAAGCTGGTAGTGGAGCAGCTGTAAGCAATGGCCCAGCTGAAGGCAACAAGGTAATCCCCGCATCTGGAGCCAGGGTAGGCTCAGGCCCCTGACTCGGCCCAGCTGGTGTTTCTTGCAGTGTTTCTTACCTGCTTTTCCTTCTCTCTCAATCTACGCTGTTAAATTTCCAGAAGCAAAGCTGGCTCCAGGATGTTTTTACTTAAGTTTTCTAGGTTTTCATAGATTGATGATATTGCATTTCATTTGTGGAAAGCCTATGTGTTATATTTTATGAAAGAGCGGATTGTAAATGTTCAAATAGAAATGATAAATAAATAAAAGAGGCTTCCATTCATCGGCCTCAGTCTCAAGGATTTGAGAATACCTTTTGGTTATGAGGCAGCCCAGGATAGCATCTGTACCTCTCCCCATCTCCCCCAGCATTCTTCAGCCTCCCCAGCTGCCCAAACTTCTGAAAGGGCCCCAAGGCCTTTTACATTCCCATCATTATGGCAAACTGCATTTTACTTTATACACTGTGGCCATTACTACTGAATATATTACATAGGAGCAGTAGTGTAGCAGGGGTTACCAGTGCCTGGAGCCATGGCAAGGGAAACAAATGGAGCACACATGCACATTCAACTGCCTAATGGCATCCACGTCACCCAGCAGATTGCAGCCGCAGAGATAAGAAAAGAAGATACGTTCTACTTTGAGTAGAGGTCACTTCCTGGTTCACATGGAGAAGCCGTTTTCAACAGAGCCCAGCGACAGAAGCACACAGCTGTATTGAGGTAGCACCAGGTGTTGAAATTTTGCATCCCTAACAATTTTGCACTCAGGGCAACCACCCCTATGCCCCTCCATGCTACACCACTGCATATGAAGAGCTGATGGCAGCACCCACGCTCTGAAGCACCATGGTATTAATACTGGACAGTCCCCTTCACTGCACTGTCCCTGCAAAAAACATTTTAGTTTTAGGTAAGCCAACCCAGGCATGTAATTTTCTTATGCATATTTATTTTTGCATTGTTGATTTTACTATATTTTGACCATTTTATTGAACTGACCATTTTAAAAGAAGTTTGTTAATGTTATCAGCATTTCAATATTTTATACTGTTTGATTTAAGCTGCTTATAGATAAAGGTAAAGTGACCTCTGACCATTAGGTCCAGTCATGACCGACTCTGGGGTTGCGGCGCTCATCTCGCTTTACTGGCCGAGGGAGCCGACGTACAGCTTCCGGGTCATGTGGCCAGCATGACTAAGCCACTTCTGGCGAACCAGAGCAGTGCACGGAAACGCCGTTTACCTTGCTGCTGGAGCAGTACCTATTTATCTACTTGAACTTTGACGTGCTTTTGAACTGCTAGGTTGGCAGGAGCTGGGACCGAGCAACGGGAGCTCACCCTGTCTAGGGGATTCAAACTGCCGACCTTCTGATCGGCAAGCCCTAGGTTCTGTGGTTTAACCCACAGCGCCACCCGCGTTATACCTGCTTATACATGTTGTTAATTAATAAAAATGTTATCGCCATGATTTTTAGATTTGTTTTGAGAATTGTAATAGAGATATAAAGACATTAAGAGAAAACCGAGCCCTCTTACTTATCAGTCATATCAACAGAGGAATAAGGCTCCCGAGTTTGTCTGCATTTCACATGAAAACAAAAACACAAACATTCCTTGGAGCAGATCTTCCCCCCTTTCCTAAATCTCACAATATTGGCCTGCTTTACGAAGAGTAAAGTATTCCAACCCTCCCTAAGTCAAAAATCAATAGAGAGCTCACCAATGTAACACTCTTTAAAAGTGCAATTATCACCAGAATTGCCACCACGTTGCAAGACTCACACATCTCATAACACAATTACACTCCACTTTAGGTTAAGTTGATCTACTCTGTTGTCGATATACTATAGAGGGGGAAAAACCAACAACATGCAAACTTCTATAGAGCCGTAAGGATTGACACCAGGATGTAATGGATGAGAATTCTAAACAAGTCAATGCTTTGAAAACAACACAAAATGAGATGGATGGATAAACACATTTCTTCTCACCACCCATGGCCTAAAATCCACTTGGGAAGGGTCATAGCTCAGTGGTCACAGGGAGGGAACTGCCAGAAGGTCCTTGGAGCTTGACTTCAGTGTCTGGGCTGAACAATGGGGGTGGAGACATTCCAGGTTCCAGCTTCAATCACCAGCATCTTAGGTAGAGCAGGAAGAGACCCCAGTCTGAAATTCTGGAGAGTGACTCCCTCTGAGTGCAAATAATACTGAACTGGATGGGCAAATAGTCTGACTTATATAAGGCAGCTTCCTCTCTCTCTCTCTCTCTCTCTCTCTCTCTCTCTCTCTGTGTGTGTGTGTGTGTGTAATCATCTGCACCTAAAAAACCCCAACCATCTCCATTCAGGCCTTTAATGTAATTGCAGGTAGTCCTTATTTACATACCAATGGATGACTGCTGTTTAATAGTTATGCTACACACTGTTCAAGCTCTGCCTGCTTTTCTGCTGCTTGGATCGGGAGACAGCCCAGCGTTTCAGATGGGTCCTCCCTGGTAACTTATTGCCAATTGTTTGCTCTTGAGCATTGCAGACGGTAATAAAAAAATAAACAACGCACAGCCTGTGCCCATCAGAAAAGCCATCGCCTTTTGATCAGCCGTGGATGAAATAAGATGGGATAGGTGCCCAGGGCAAAGTAACTACCAAGTGGCTAATCATGTAGTAATTGGTTCATAAGAATGCAAGAGAAGCTCTGCTGAGTCAAACTAAACAGCCCACCCAGCCAGGCAGCTTGCCTAGTGCAGTGAAGAAACTTATGCCTCCCCAGAAACCCATAAGCAATAGCTCTGTCCCTCCTGGTCCACCCACATAATGATACTATGTGATATTGTACCTCTGATCCTGGAAGTAGCATATTTTAGGGCTGTGCAGGGCAATTTACCCTATGCCACCCTGGGTGGAAGGAACACAACCACCTCGTTCTGGATGTGTCTCTGAAACAATTCAGAGGGAGGGCCTTTTTATTATTACTAAGGGTTGAGAGTCCCATGGACTGCAAGAAGATCAAACTGATCCATTCTTAAGGAAATCAACCCTGAGTGCTCACTGGTAGGACAGATCCTGAAGCTGAGGTTCTAATACTTTGGCCATCTCATGAGAAGAGAAGACTCCCTGGAAAAGACCCTGATGTTGGGAAAGATGGAGGGCACAAGGAGAAGGGGACGACAGAGGACAAGATGTTTGGACAGTGTTCTCGAAGCTACCAGCATGAGTTTGACCAAACTGCGGGAGGCAGTGGAAGACAGGAGTGCCTGGCATGCTCTGGTCCATGGAGTCACGAAGAATCGGACACGACTAAATGACTAAGCAACAACAAAACCCTTTTAAAAAACTGTTGAGAAGATCAGGCGGTAAATGGCACCCCGCAGTATCACATTCTCCTGCTTTGCACTGCCACTGCTAGTCCTTCCCAGCAACTTACTTTGTATGCAGGGATTAGCCGCTAGCACCATGCAGGGTAAGATAAGTAGTGGCCAGCCCCACACAGGATCAGACAGCTGTTTTAGTAGGAGGATTCAATCCTGTGTATTGTTGCTTCAGAAGCAGGAAAGCTGCTTGAGAAGTAGCACCTGCAACCCACAGGACTGATGCTTCCACTCAACAGTTGTTGGTCCTATAGACATCAGGCAGGAAGAAGGCACTGGGCCTACCTGGTTCCAGGTAGACGGAGTCACCAGTCAGGTAGATTTTGGCCTTCTTTGCATCCTGCCTGCCTCTCCTTCCAACATGATGTCCTGCCTCCTGACAGCTGCTGACCACTCTGGGCCAACCCAACCCAACTCGCAGTGATCCATGGCTGCGTGTTCCCAACTCATTCAAGGCCCTCTGAATATGCCAGAAATGGCTTGGACCTTGGCTTTACCCACCATGACTGTACACAATCCCTCTTTAGAGTCCATACGGTGACAACAAATTCCACAAATTTTGCGGGGGGGGGGGAGATTTTATTTCCTCTATCCTAAATTCACTTCCATTCAAATTCATTGGACGAGTCAAATTTCTAGTGCTACTCTTTCACTGCACTTTCCCCACATTAAACAAATGAAACAAATAAATAATTTTATAAACCTGGATCAGATTATTTTTTTTAGGGGGTAAACCAATACTACTTACCTAGAAATAACTGCCACTGTCTTGAAACTGAACTGAACTACTGGTTCATGCAAGCAATGTGTGTTGCAATGATAAAGCATGAGGTTCAGTGGTGGCTAAATGAGCTTCAGTATGATGCACCATAAATTTCAACCGTGGTAGCCATAATGGCTCCCTCCAATTATTGCAGTCTCAAATTAAGAATGGGCAAATCTGTCTATTTTGGTTTCTCTCAGTTTCATAAGTCTTAAGGTCAGTCTGCTACATTTCTGCATTACTTTGAAAATCCTCACGGAAATTTGCCATTTTAGTGTGTATTTATTATCACGCAAACATTTCTGCAAGCATTTTATCATGCATTTTATTCTCACAAAATGTGCAATTCTAATTTACTTTCCCTCTAATAAATGCATTTTTATGCACAGGGGTTGGGGGCAGCTTGGAGAACTGCATTGCAAAATTCAGAGAAGTATGGATTTGGAAGGCTAGCTGTGCATTGTTTCAGGAAGCACAAGTGATGGAGGCAAACAAATTTCTCCCTCATCCCATACCCCAGTTCCCATCAGCCCCAGCCAGCATGGCCTATTGTCTGTGATGATGGGGGTTGTAGGCCATAACATCTGGAAGGAACCACAGTGGCTAAAAGGTAAAGGTAAAGGGACCCCTGACCATTAGGTCCAGTCGTGACCGACTCTGGGGTTGTGCGCTCATCTCTCTCTATGGGCCGAGGGAGCCGGCGTTTGTCCGCAGACAGCTTCCGGGTCATGTGGCCAACATGACTAAGCTGCTTCTGGCGAACCAGAGCAGCACACGGAAACGCCGTTTACCTTCCCGCCGGAGCGGTACCTATTTATCTACTTGCACTTTGACGTGCTTTCAAACTGCTAGGTTGGCAGGAGCAGGGACCAAACAACGGGAGGTCACCCTGTTGCGGGGATTTGAACCGCCAACCTTCTGATCAGCAAGTCCTCGGCTCTGTGGTTTAACCCACAGCGCCACCCTGCCCTTATAAACCAAGCCACACAGGGCAAAGACAATGAGTCTTGGCTAAGCAGCTCAAACAAAAGCTCCCAGGCTGAAGTGAGATTCGGCTGAATGCCTGATCCACTTCTATGTATGACCTGCGGAAAGCATCCTCTTGTCCTCTGCTTCATCCATGGTGTGGAGAAGTGAAGAGGGAGCTTTCATCCCTCTCTCATTATCCTAGAGCTTAAGGGTCATCCAGTTAAGCTTAATAGTGGGAAATTCAGGAGAGATAAAAGGACATGCTTCTTCACTCAACACATTGTTAAACTATGGATTTCTCTAGTGATGGTCACTGAATTGGGTGGCTTTAAAAGAAGAATAGACAAAATCAATGGCTACTTGCCATGATGCCTATGCTCAACCTCAAGTGCTGGAGGCACTGAACCTCTGAATCTTCTTCTTTGGCGATAACTCGTAGCCAAGTAAGATTGTCTTCCATAAACACAGTTTTAACAATGAGCCTGTAAGTGACTGTGGAGGCCAATTCTGGATCCACACGTCCTTCCACATCTCCAACTCCTCAAAAGATTCCATCAACGGTGTTTCCTCTGCATATGAGCTGCTGAGAATTGCAAGTGAGGAGATTGATGTTCTGCTCAGGTCCTGCTTGTAGATAAAGGTATCTGGCTGGCCATTGTGAGATCAGGATGTTGGACAAGATGGGCATTTGACCAGATCCAGCTGCAAAACACTTATTATGTTCTGTGGAACAACATGGCTCATCATTATGTCTCCAGTGATGCAATTGGCACATGGTTTAATCCATGGGTAGGCAAACTAAGGCCCGGGGGCCGGATCCAGCCCAATTGCCTTCTCAATCTGGCCCGCAGGCGGTCCAGGAATCAGCATGTTTTTACATGAGTAGAATGTGTCCTGTTATTTAAAATGCATCTCTGGGTTATTTGTGGGGCATAGGAATTCATCCCCCCCCCCAAAAAAAAAATAGTCCAGCCCCCCACAAGGTTTGAGGGGCAGTGGACCAGTTCCCTGCTGAAAATGTTTGCTGACCCCTGGTCTAATCCTACACATTTAGAGCCATACTGCTTGATCAACAGGGTCACATGCAGGACTATGCAACACTTGAAAGTTTGTAGGGGGCTGAGAATTATGGGTTCGAAGGTCTGTGTCTCCACCACACTTTTTTTTTTAAAAGGAGATACATAATGCTCATATAACATAAGCATGGCAGGAGCATCTTTCTCCTCACTTTCTCCTTCACTTCCTACTTTTGTCCGTGAATGGAGAGCTTTCGATTATGTCTCCCTGTCTATATGGTCAGAAAACGGCACAACCCAATCATTTGGGGCTAAGGATTGCTCATTTCTGCTGTTTGCCAACACAGCATAAATAGGACTGTGGCATCAGCTCCTCAAAAAAGCTGCTAATTAAATGGAGACTCCAAGTTTAAAATTACTTTGTTCCCTTATAGTGGCATAGGAGGGCAACTTCAGTGACATCAGAAACACAGCTATAGTAGCGACTGTCAAGCATGAAATGAGACTAATACATTAAATACATAAAATTACAATATTTGCTCAGACAACAAGCTGTCTGATAAGTGGCAGATGGAGAAAAGGTGGTAAAACTAACGGAGGAATCAGCCGTAGCCTAATAATGAAGAACCCCAGCTAGCTGGTTTTATTCCTTGAGTGAAGCATAGCCTTGCCAGTTCTATTTATATAGAGATGCAAAAGCACAACATCAACAACCTGCTTTAAAATGGCATATTTCACTGATGGCATGAACCTGGTCTGGCTATAAATATATAAGCACACAAACATTCTAGACATAAAGATTTATCTATCCCTGGGGTTTTGACATCATTTTAAAGGGGGTTTTCGCAGCCCCATCGTAATCAAGAGACTCTATCTCCGCGGTGCTGCTGCATGCTTTTAGTCAACAGCAAAGTGATGATTTGGAATAATATTTAGGGAGCCCAAAGTAATCTGTAGGCCGCTGGTGGCCTTTCATTGTTAGTTTAGGCTGATGAAATGCTCGCAGGCCTCCATCCATCATCGCACAGCCACGTGCACCCTCTTTATTATGTGGTATGGCTCTCTTGGCAATGTGCAGAAAGAAAGTGGATTAAAAAAAATACTGCCTTTGATTTATGGTGGTCAGGAATGAGCCGTTCTTGTGGCATTTCTCCATTGCTTTGGATATATTTCATTGGGGAAAGAGGAGGGAGGCTTACCAAAACAATAATAAAAATAAATGTCTTTCAGTCTTCAAGCTGGGGGGGGGGGGAAGTAACCCACCACAGGCTGAAAGTGGATTGCACAAGCTCATTACAGCCACTGCAAGATGTTTCCAAAGGGGCAATAATGCAGTATCTCCTATGACCCTAATACAGGAGGGAATGGGGAAAACTGCCTCAAAGTTTTGGGAGATAGGATAGCCATTCTGCTGTTCCATTGTTGTTGTTGTTGTTGATTACCCTACTTTACCCCAAGGTCCCTGGGCGGGTTAAGGGAAAGGTAAAGGGACCGCTGACCATTAGGTCCAGTCGTGACCGACTCTGGGGTTGCAGCGCTCATCTCGCTTTGATGGCCGAGAGAGCCGGCGTACAGCTTCCGGGTCATGTGGCCAGCATGACTAAGCCGCTTCTGGCGAACCAGAGCAGTGCACAGAAATGCCGTTTACCTTCCCGCCAGAGCAGTACCTATTTATCTACTTGCACTTTGACGTGCTTTCGTACTGCTAGGTTGGCAGGATCAGGGACTGAGCAACGGGAACTCACCCCATCACGGGGATTCAAACCGCTGGCCATGAAACACAGGGGTGAGGACCTTCAGACCTGCTTGAAAGCTTCCCAGGGCCCTCTCTAAATGCTTTCTTCCAACAAACAGGCTGTCTGGAACCTTATCTCCTTAATGCCCTGCTTGTGGGTTTCTCATAAGCATCTGGTTGGTGAAATAGATGAAGCAGGGATTTTCTTAAGTTCATTGTAATGTAATATGTAATGTGTCATAGTGAAGACAGCCTTGATGGACAAATATGAACATACAACCATTTTGCTAGACTGGAACAAGATACATCTAACTCAGCAAGTAGCCAGAAGACAGTTTAAAAGCTTCAACATCCAGAAGAAGATATGATAGTAATAAAATAATTAAATTAAATTAAAAAGCCAAATACTGGTAATTAACTCTATCACCCACTGTAAGTCTTGATTAAATTTGCACTGATGTTTCATCACAAACACACACACACAGAGAGAGAGAGAGAGAGAGAGAGAGAGAGAGAGAGAGAGAGAAGGGCAGGCAGGCAGAAGCCATGAATTCTTCTCCAGCTTAGATATTCCTCTGAGACAGAGAATTTGGAGGGGACTTTGAGAAGCTTGCTTCTCCTCTGGGAGGCCTGGCTTTTATAAACCCTCTAAGTTCATATCCATGCCTGGCCCAGAAGGAGTTCATGAGTATCTCTGCTGCTCGACAACTGACATTCAGGAGTATCAATAACGTTAAAATGAAGATTAAGCGGGAAGCTTAACATTTACATGTGAAACTTTAAAGTTATTCTTAAAGGACACCGTCTGCTGTGACTGTTCACAATCTGCTGTTCTCCTGAACAACCCCAGTTATAATGAACGGTGACTTGAACATGGGCACTGTTGCAGTCTTGTACATATGTCATTCCTTCATTTCATTCTAGCAGGCCATGTGCAAGAAAACATATTTATAGGAACATAATAAGCTGCCTTGTTACCAAGTCAAACCATTGGTCCTCAATACTGTCAATATTGTCAGCCAGTGGATCTCCAAGATTTCAGGCTCTCCTGGCCTTCCCCAGAGACACATGGGATCAAACCTGGGAGCTTTTACAAAAAAAGTGTGTGCTCTAACCACTAAGCCACAACTCTGCCCCTGAGGGGCAATTTCCAAATAAATAAGTCCAACAAATTCAGGTTGTCTCGTGAGTCCCACTTCATTGCTTTTAATGAGAAATACTCAAAACTTTGAATTGTGCTCTTGCTGTGGGACTTTGGGCACATACGCAACTATGTACAGTATATAAAGGGCCAACATGCCAAAATATTGGAAAATCCCAAAGTAAAAAAGATAAAGACTGCAGTAGTAACTCAGGTATTGCACTTGTTGTTTCTATAAGCCAGAGAAAACAAATACATTACTTCCCCAAATCATAGTTAAAGCAGCTCACAAGAACAGTAAACAAATCATAAATATATACGTACACCAGAAACAATCCTAAATTTACTGAACACACGATATAGCAGTTATCTGAAATTTACTGAACACACGATATAGCGGTTATCAGGTATTAGCATGCTAACAGACATTGCAATATTATAATGTATGAAAAGCATTCCTTGCATAAATGACCACTTACACAAAAATATCTACATTTAGTTAATGAACCTTTCACAAATTAAGTCAAATTACTAAGACAGCAGCAACAGCAGCAGAAAATATATCATTCGAAATGTTACTATTTAAAGCGATTTGAGGGGGTTTTTTAACAATAAATTTTAAAATAAATTCAAAGACAATCTACAATGGCCAGATGTAAGTGAGGATTGAAAAAAGGGGATTGCACCTCTGCACCTCTAATAATTGTAAAGAGGGAATTTCAGCAGGTATCTCTGGTCATGCTACCTCTCAAAGCATTGGAGAAGAGGCATAGCTCAGTGCTGGAGCATTTGCTTTGCATGCAGAAGGTCCCAGGTTCAATCCCAGCATCTCTAGGTAAGACTGGGATAGATCCTTGTCTGAAATCCTTGAAAGCTCATGCCAGTCAGTGTAGACAATACTGGGGTAGATGGACCAATAGTCTCACTCAGTGCAAGACAGCTTCCTGTGCTCCTATATCTCCCTGCAACAAGGGAGCAGAAAATGCAGGTGCATTCATTTCTAACATAAGAGAAACAGATGCCATGTTCACATTTTCAGTGCACTCAAGGAAAAAAACGGTAAAGGACTCCCCCTGGACAGTTAAGTCCAGTCAAAGGTGACTATGAGGTTGCGGCACTCATCTCACTTTCAGGTCAAGGGAGCTGCCGTTTGTCCACAGACAGCTTTCTGGATCATGTGGCCAGCAGGACTAAACCGCTTCTGGCACAACAGAACACCACAAAGGAAACCAGAGCGCATGGAAACACCTTCCTTTACCTTCCTGCCACAGCGGTACCTATTTATCTACTTGCACTGGTGTGCTTTCGAACTGCTACGTAGGCAGGAGCTGGGACAGAGCAACAGGAGCTCACCCCGTTGTGCGGATTCGAACCCCCGACCTTCTGATCAGCAAGCCCAAGAGGCTCAGTGGTTTAGAGCACAGCGTCACCCGCATCCATTGCAAAACCTACACTAAATATGTCCACCAGTGCTAAGGTATAACAACCAGGCAACCCCATCTTTCACCTGGGACGCTCCGTAGAACATTGCAGTGTTTTGCTCAAAAATACACACATCTCTCTGTTCTCTAGCTCTTCTCCAGATTCCAATAGTTATTAGGCCTGAGCAGACCCATTAGAATTTACTTCAAATTCAGGTTTCTGGAGAGGAGAGGAAGGAATCAAGAAATGTACAAAACTTCATTGTTTGAGTGTTTTCCTTTTTCTTAATCTTGCTAGAATTCATTTTGCCTTCAGATGCTGAGTGATGGTTTGCTCTATCAATTTTGCCTCAGAACTTGATTTTGGTTAAATATTATTATTGATTTTATTTCATACAGATTACTGTATATATTGCTTGGTTATAAAAAGCACTGCAACAACCTTCAAGCAGTTTACAAAATGAATAAAGCAATAGAATTACCAGTGAAATTAACAACAACTGTTAAAAGCAACTGATGGCGAGTTGAAGGGGCAATCAAATCAAATCAAAAAATCTCCATTGTGGTCTTTAGTACGCGTCTCTGGATATAGGAATCCAATCCAAATTTCTTCAATGGCCTTGAGTAAATCACAGTTACTTAGCCTTGCTTCCCCATGTGCAAATGAGGATTCATGGTGACTTAACTCAGAGGTTTGTTCAAGACAGGCGAAACACAAATGATCAAGCACACTGTCGAATGAAAACTGCTGTTGGAATGATTGCTCTAACTGAATAACATTCTCAGTCATGCAACGAAACTGAATTCAACCCAGGAAGCAAATCAAAGGAAACACAGGAACTGTAGCTCAACTGGTTGGTGAGTCATAGCAACAGAGGCACTAAACAGTTTCAAGGTGGGAAAAGATGCACACAGTAAATTTATTGATATGACACAATCTCATATGGATGGCTTAAGGACATTCACAACATTGAGACAATCTAACGTTTGCTTACAGGGGAGTTACTGCCATTTGCACCGGATAACAACATCACATAGCAAGACACGGTATATCTGGAACACGATCCTATGCTCGTCTACTCAGAAATAAGTCCCACAGTGTTGAGTGGGACTCACTTCCAGGTCAATGCGTACAGGACTACAACCTTATAATTATAGGGTTCAAAGAAGGAGTCAAAAGGTCCCTAAGAAGTATCTAAGAAGAAGACTCAGTGCCTTAGCCAAAAACATTGCTCCGTGCAGGACTCTCCGCCCATCACATCAGACTCGGTGTGCCCAGTGCTCAGTGGCAGAGTGCATGCTTTGCATGCAGAACATCACAAGTTCGGTCCTTGTTATCTCTTGTCAAAAAACCCCAGGTAGGAAGGCTGGAAAATACCTTGACATCAGATACTGGGAAAATGCTCTTAATCTGCCTGTTGTGCCAAGAGTATCCAATATTCCGACCCAGTGTACAGAATGTGTTTCATATCAAACAGTACAAACCCAAGCTGTAAATAACAGGGAGCTTATGAACTCATCATCCCTAATTACTCTCTCTCTCTCTCTCTCTCTCTCTCACACACACACACATTACTTTTTCCACTATATAATTCAAGCTTTTGAGAAAGACTTTACTAATCACACACACACACCTCGCTGTCTTAAAAAATCTCAGCAGAATATTTTTTAGAGCAATTTAATAAACAGATTGGACACAGACCTGTATGGGTTTTCTTTCTTTTTTTCTGAAAAAGAATGAATGATTGCTATGCCAGCCCCTTCTCCAAGCTGCTGTCCACTTTTTATTCTGAAGCACTCAGCAAGAACCTTTTTCCCCCTTTGGATCCAACACATTGCGTCTCTTAATTATGTTCCCCCATCAACAACAATCAAATCCAGTCTTTCTCTCCCCCTCCCCCTCCCCCCCTTTGAATATATTTGTTGTTTTTAAGATTAAAGTGATGACGGTAAGAAGAGGAGGAGGGGAATCTCTTTTTTAAAGCAGGCATTGGTTTGTGGGGGGTGGGGAAAGGGATAATTTGGATACGTTCAAAATGGTTAGTAAATCAGAAAGACGTGGAAATGCAATTGAGACAATCAAGGGCAGAGAGTTGGCAGAAACAGGGAGTTGGGGGGAAATGTCCCTTACCTAGGTCTTCTCCGGCTCCTCTGCAGTGCACTGTCCTCAACTCTCTTTCCCTCCCTTCTTTTCTATCTGTCCATCTTCCAGAAAATGACAGAGTAGCGGTTGCTGCAGCTCATCACTGGTCCTGGTGCCTGAGCAGGTCTCACAAGCCAGCTGGTTGAAATTGCAGTCAGTGTGCTACCAGGCACTGGCTTCTGCCCAGGCTGCTGCTGCTGTTCCTGGTACTGATGATGTTACGGAGGAGGAGGAGTATGAGTGGAGAGGGGGAGGAGGATGCCGCAGATGGTACTGATGCTGTTGCTATGGCGATGGAACTCAGCAGCACTACACAGTGCAACAGCTGCTAGAACTCCTGGTTCTTTCACAGGCAGGACCCAAGACTGGCTTGTAGCACAAGCTGCAAGGTAATGAGAAAGCATATTCTTCATTTTGACAAACACTCATCCACAACTTGATGACATGTAGCTGTTATTGGCCAGTGTCTGAGCTGCTGTTAGGATCTTATATCTCAGCAAGATGCTGGACATGAAACAAAAGGGGTAAAAAAATGTGGCAGCAGCAAGAACATTACAGTTTGGAACAGAAAGAGCCTCAGGTCTTGAAGGAACAAACCCAAGTTATAGCTCACTCTTGTCCCTAGAGAAGAACGCCCAGGACAAGAGCAGAGATCATTCTCCAGAGTATTTTATATGGGTCATGCTCAGCTGAGGCCAAAAACCAACAGAAAGCCATGGTGAAGAGAAGAGCCAGTATGGGGTAAGGTATTGGGCTAGGACCTGGGAAATCATGGTTCAGATCCCTACTCAGCCATGAAACTCTTGGCTCTCACCCTAACCACATCACAGGGTTGTTGTAAGGTTAAAGTGGGAGGAGAACCTTGAGCTCCTTGGAGGAAAAGGGGTGTAAGAAATAGGAGGAGGAGGAGGAAAGGACACATGAGGAGAGAACATCAGTAACCTATACAGTGCTTTTTCTTCCCCCATCACCTTCAGTTCCTGCTAACAGCAGTTGGATGATGCAGGAGATCTAAGTCTAGGCATGGCACAGAGTGAAGAGCTCAAACTGTTTCTCATGCTACCATGGGACCTAAACACCACCTCGGGGCTGCTTTTAACTGAAGAAAAGTTTGTCTTCAAATCTTCGGAGTCCAACTCCCATCATAGAATCATAGCATTGTAGAGTTGGAAAGGGCCTTAAGGCCTTCTGGTCCAGCCCCCTGCAATGAACAATCACAACTAGAGCAGCTCTGGCAGATGACCATCCAACCTCTGCTTAAAAGCATCCAGTGAAGGAGCACCTACCACCTTTGGAATGAGTCTGTTCCATTCTCAAACACCTCTTACTGTCATGCAGGTCTTCCTAGTGTTTCGTTAGAATCTCCTTTCTTGTTGAATCCATTGGTTCAAGTCCTGTCCTCTGGAACAGCAGAAAACAAGTTTGTTCCATCTTCCGTGTGACAGCCCATTGCATATTTGAAGATTCCTGTCATAACATCTCTCAGACTTCTCTTCTCCACACTAAACATACCTAAATCCTTCAACCATTCCTCATAAGGCTTGGTTTCCAGGCCTTACATCATCTTGGTTGCCCTCCTCTGCAACACACTCCAGCTTGTCAATATGTTTCCTAAATCGTGATGCCCAAAGCTGGCCACAGTATTCTAGGTGTGGACTGACCAAGGTATTGTCAGCCAGCATGGCCAATGCTCAGGGATGATGGGAGTTGTGGCGATCAACATCTGGAGGGGCAGATGTTCCACATCCCTGCTATAAATTGTGCAGGGAGGATGAGTACAGCAAGCTTCCTGTTGCAGACATTCAGCCCCAGACAGGAGGGCTATGGTAGTGGCAACAGAGACGTGGTGAAGTAGGTGGAGACATGGAGCTGGTAATCATAAGAAGTGAAGAATTAGTAACTCAACCTTATTGTTTAACTAAAAGCACTTAAAGAGCTATGGGGCCCAGGTGAGTGGGTGGTATCAGATGCTGTTGCGGTTGCTCGAGAGTAACCAGGCAGGATTCCAACCTGTCTTTTACAGGCTTTATTTTGGTGCAAACTATTTAAAGTGAAGAGCGTCACATGTTCATGTCTGGCTCAATCGCTAGCAGAATCCGGGAGTGGTCTGCTTTTGTACCTCCCCCAACAGAAAAGTTTCATCACCCCCAGCCTTTTCTGCCTCAAACTACTGCGCATGATGGACGACGGCAAGGGCGTGCCTCCCTCCTCTCCGGCTTGCTCAGGTGCGGTGTTAAGGCTCTTACTAGCATCCTCTGGTCCTTGCACCTCTTCTCCACTGGAGGTGGGGCTTCCCTCCTTGCCGGAAGAGGAACTGCTTTGCAAGATTTTTGGAGGCTCCCTGTAACACACCTCCCCCTCTATCTCGCCTCTGAGCCGATGGCAGTTCCCTGACATCCAGTATTTGAGTGCTGGGTGGGGGGAGGTCATAGCTCAGCCCCAGAGCATATGCACACATTGTTATCAAGTAGGACCCTACATCTAAATCTCATCTGGCACCACGGTCAAAATAAATCCTCCCCCGGTGGTTACCTTAAAAGAAAAGAAAAGCAGTCAGGACAGCTTGCTGCAGATTTCCCACTGCTTCAGCCTCACACGTTCAATCAGGCCAGCAAACCCTGAGCTCACCCCTTTGTTATTAGACATGACCTCCCCACTGTTTTCTCCCCATGACTTTTCTGCTTCTGCCAGCATGGGCCGCCTTAATAAGCCATGCAAAAATACCGATGCAAAGGAATGACTCCAAGGCAGCTTCCAATACACTGAATCAGACCATCGGTCCATCTATCTCAGTGTTGTCTACATTCAGTGGCTGCAGCTCTCCAGGGTTTCAGACAAGGGTCTCTCTCATCTGTGCCTGGAGATTCTGGGGACTGAATCTGAGACCTTCTGTATTCGACTGAACATATAAAAAGGCTTCCGAAATACTGAATCAGACCAGTTAACCAGCTCAGTATTGTTTGAACTGACTGGGAGTGACTCTCTAGGGTTTCAGGCAAAGGACTGTCCCTGGCCTACCTGTAGATACTTGGGATTGAATCTGAGACCTTCTCCATGCAAAGCAGATACTCTACCACTGAGCTATGGCCTTCAAGACTTTAAAAAAAGCACATCCACTTTTTTTGTCTTATGGAAATGCCTCTATTTTGTTATGAGCAAAACACATCACTTAAACCTAAGGTCATGCAAAATCGGAGGCCCATTTTAACATTTATCTTTGCAACTAACCATGCAGTGCCACAGGCAAGACTACTGCTGTGCTATTTTCACCTTCATGGCATCAGAAGTGGTATCAGTAATAGCAGCCCTTGAGTCTTCTTCACACAGCACTGGTGTTGTACTTCCAAATTATAGAGGATGCAGACTCTGGGTCATTTAATGCATGCATGCACGTCACTCACTTTATCTACACTTTATTATTGTTCCCTTGATTGGCAGCTGAATGTGTGAACCAACTCCACTCAAACACATTGCAGTCCAATACAAATGTTCCAGATATGTTGCCTAAGGATGGATAGATCTGTCAATTTGGGTTTCTCCTTTCTCCAATCTTAAGATCCATTTTCTACATTTCTGAATCAGTCCCCACCTTCCCACAGCTGCCTAAGCTTCCTCGTCACCTGGGTCCTTCCCAAGCAATATGAGAATCTGCTGGCAAGCCTGTCTCTGTTCCTTCCTCTTTTTTCTGGTTCTGAGAGACTGGAGGAGTGGGGGAAGGAGCTGGTCACAGTAGGGGTGGGAGAAATTCTGGCTTCTTCACCAACCTGACTCATCTGTGCCTCTTGGCCTTCATCCTCTCCTTCTTCAGCTTCCACTTCTGGTTCTGAACTTCTCTCTGTCACAGACTCCCCCTGCTCACTAAAACCTGTTACCAACATCTCCTCCTCCCAATCTTCTCCCACTTCTCTCTCTAACCATGGATTGTCACCCTACCACCAATCTCTGGGTTCTGGGCCTTCATTCCTTGGGGGGGGGGGTTCCCAGTTGGTGCCATCCACCACTCCTCTGCCTCTAGCCAGTCCTTAACAGTTATCACATGCAATTAATTGCTGTAGACAATCTTCCAGTAATGACAACACAAATGCATGTGAAAACTGTTAGAATTCCTGCTCCGTGATTGCAGTCATGGAATTGTTGTCTTTCACATGACGGTATATGTTTTGACTCCACAGAGTGGGAAGTGATGGAAATAGGATGTTTGTGTTACTGTGTTCCATGAAGTGGGACTATTGTCCTTTGTCCTTTTTTCTCTTTGCTGTCTGATGCTAGAGAGAGAGGGAACCATGTTGCAATGCTCCGTGTGTGTTTATATGTAAATAAAGTAGATTAGCCAAAATGCTGAGTTGCTGAGGTCTTTCACGCAAGTTGCACAAACTCTGCAGATCCCTAAGTGTGCCAGTGTCTGTTGGCATCGGTCGCTGTGATGTTCAGGCAGAAGAAAGCTTTTGAAGCTCTCAAACGAATTACCAGGAGGGAGAGAACATGCCAGTCGGGCATGTGTCTCTGCCAGGGACCTACTCAAGTGTAGGCTGAGCTCCTAACAATGTTCTGGGCCTCCAACATCTGGGCTTCCAACATCTCCTCCTCCCAACCTTCTCCCACTTCTCCCACTAACCACTGATTGTCACCCTACCACCAGTCTCCGGGTTCTGAGCCTTCATTCCTTGCGGGGGTTTCCCAGTTGGTGCCATCCACCACTCCTCTGCCTCTAGCCAGTCCATGACAGTTATCACGTGCAATTCATTGCTGTAGACAGTCTTCCAGTAATGACAATGCAAATGCATGTGAAAACTGGTCGGCCACCTAAGAAAACTCTGTAGCGTATCTCTTGAATTGTTTGTTTTCCCTCCTAGTTTGAAACAGTCATGGCTCAGTGGACAACCAGTGTTTTGTCTGTATGAAGCGTCTGGTTTTGGCACCTGAGCTTTTCAATTAAAAATAATGAAATAAGCTGGGAAATGTTTCTGCGTGAGACTGATTAGCTGCTGTCAGTTACAGTAGGCACGAGCTGTTTGGACAAAACAAAAACCCTCTTAATTTGATTTGGTGTCATGGCAGACAGTTTCTTATATTCTCCTATGATGGAGTGTCCACAGGTTCTGCTGATTCTGGAAACTAATTAAGGGGATAAGAGTGGAAGAACTATAGGTCTCAAGAGGCCAAATATGAACCTGAAGATCTGCCAAAAAGCCCATAATTGTGGGATATTATTATTCACAAAGTGCAAAAGCTTTACTCCTTTATTACTTTTCTAACCATTTATCTCAGCAGGAAAGTACTTTGGCTGGATTTCATAGAACATTGTGATGACCATAGTGGAAAAAAGAAGTTTGGTATAGACAGTTGTTGCTGAGCTGGTCCCAGAAAATAAGATAGCTTTCCCAAGGATTCAGCTGGGTAAATTCTGTCCCATTCCGCAAATCTTTGCCTATAGAAATGTACTTTTAAAAAATGTGCCATTCAAAAAGCACATTGGAGTCTAATACCTACACAGGAAAAATAACTGGGATGATTAGGCTACAATGAAACCATTTCTTTTTTTCAACACAGGCTTTCTGCTGAAATTTTGAAAATGAGGAAGATTTTGAATTAGCATGGCATATCACAGTGCTGCTTGTAGATGAAACTACAAATGGTTTAGACAGGAAAGCAAGGATTCAGTGAAATCAGATTTAATTTTGCAGAGATAAATCCAGAAAGGGATTGGTGGAATAACTGCTACTTATGATGGCTGCAGTCTACCTGCAGAGACAGAGCACCACCCGTGTCCCTAAAAAACAAAAAACAAAACAAACAAAACCCTTAAATTACTTTAAATAGTAACATTTTGATACTGATATATTTTCTGCTGCTGTTGCTGCTAATCTTAGTAATTTGACTTAGTTTGTGAATGGTTCATTAACTAAATGTAGATATTTTTTGTGTAACTGGTCATTTATGCAAGGAATGCTTTTCATACATTATAATATTGCAATGTCTGTTAGCATGCTAATACCTGATATCTGCTATATCGTGTATTCAGTAAATTTAGGATTGTTTCTGGTGTACGCATATATTTATGATTTGTTTCCTGTTCTTGTGAGCTGCTTTAACTATGATTTGGGAAAGTAATGTATTTGTTTTCTCTGGCTTATATAAGAAACAAATGCAATACCTGAGTTACTACTGCAGTCTTTATCTTTTTTAATTTCGGGATTTTCCAATATTTTGGTATGTTGGCCCTTTATATACTGTACATAGTTGCGTATGTGCCTGAAGTCCAACTGTAAGAGCACAATTCAGTAAAAGGCAGTTTTGAGTATTTCTCATTAAAAACAATGGAGTGGGACTCACGAGACAATCTGAATTTGTTGGACTTATTTATTTGGAAATTGCCCCTCGGGGCAGAGTTGTGGCTTAGTGGTTAGAGCACACACTTTTTTTGTAAAAGCTCCCAGGTTTGATCCCATGTGTCTCTGGGAAAGGCCAGGAGAGCCTGAAATCTTGGAGATCCACTGGCTGACAATATTGACAGTATTGAGGACCAATGGTTTGACTTGGTACAAGGCAGCTTATTAAAATGTAAAGGGACCCCTGACCATTAGGTCCAGTCGTGACCAACTCTGGGGTTGCAGCGCTCCTCTCACTTTGTTGGCTGAGGGAGACGGCGTACAGCTTCCGGGTCATGTGGCCAGCATGACTGAGCCGCTTCTGGCGAACCAGAGCAGCGCACGGATACACCGTTTACTTTCCTGCTGGAGCAGTACCTATTTATCTACTTGCACTTTGACATGCTTTCGAATTGCTAGGTTGGCAGGAGCAGGGACTGAACAACAGGAGCTCACCCCGTTGTGGGGATTCGAACCACCAACCTTCTGATTGGCAAGCCCAAGAGGCTCTGTGGTTTAACCCACAGCACCACCCACATCCCAAAGACAGAGTTAGTGTCCTCCTAAAAACTGGTCACTTGGAAATATGGATGTGAAAGAAAGTTCCGTTTGCATTTAAAAGTGAGCTTTCCTAAACTGCACTCTCTAAAACACGAACCTAAGCATGGCCATACTTTGAAGATTGCATTTCTTGATGCCTTCAGCCTGGTATCGCTCCCCTTTATCACATACACAGCCCAACAAAACAACGACAAAAATCCACCAACAACATTCAAATCAATATGGCTATCCTGATTCACAAACACCCACCCCACTCACACATGAAAACAAAGTTCACCACAGCCACAAACAAGCATCCACACCCTAGGCCAACCCCAACTTCTCTCACCACCAAAGGAACACAAGTGAATAGCAACGAGAACCTGCACAAGCAACGCTGACACAAAACCCCACACATACAATAAGTAAAATAGAAACTTTGCCACCCAACCCTACCCCCACTCACCATTCCCCCCTCTCCCTCTTCCTAATGTAACACTAATGTCTCAACAAATGAAACTGACCTGTAGAAAATGTAACTTGAAAAAAGAGACATTGCACATACTTTTGTAAACCGGGGAATCTTTAATAAAAAAAAAATACATTTAAAAAAGAAGTTTGCATTCCTCCTAATTTTGCAGTGCAGTTCGCCAGCCATGTACAAAAAAAATACACGTTACTAAAAATAACGTATAAAAATGCATTATATTAGGGAAAATTTATTTCAAAACATGTGCATATTTGTGAGAATCTTTTTTAAAGATGAGCTTAAGTCTGGGGGCGGGGAGTGGAGTGGAAATGAGAAAACGAGACAAGCTGAAACTGATGGAATCACTCATCTTCTGAGCTTTACAGAGTGAATTGTTTGGCTGCTGTGGGTTGGATCATAGGCTGCACAAGACAGGCCTTTGGTCTGAACCAGCAGCCTAGTTGGGGGAGGTGTTTGTGTGTTTTGTATTGCTGATTCTTTTATGTAACTACAGTGGGCACTTAAAAGCATTCTTTAGCCTTCTGACTTATAGTCCTGCAGGGAAACATGCTCTGATGCCTTTTCTAAATTATTATTTATTTGCCAAGCAGTAGGAAATATACATATAAATTGGCTAAGCAGACAGATGGGGCTGTTTGTTTAAGGGTTTGTTTTCCCTGGTGGTTTTTAACTGCTTTTAGAGTTGACAATGCAAAAGTACCAGTTGGCGCTGTATAATTATATTGTTCTTCCCACCCATGGAAGTTTGCAGTTGAAGCAAGGCAATTTGCATCCCTAATTTCCCACCACCCTGCTTCTACATACCCATCGCATAGTAAGGAACAATGACTGCAGTTCAACAGGTTGGGGTCTGTTATGTACTGAGTTGAATAGGATCCAAAAGGCAGCAGTCTGATTGGTCCTAAAACAATAGGATTCAGAATGCAGCAGTCTGATTGGTCCTAGAAGAATAGGGTCCAGAATGCAGCTGTCTGTTTGGTCCTAGAACAGTAGCGTCCAGAATGCAGCAGTCTGATTGGTCCACAGGAGCCACCCAATCCAGCTCCAGGTGGAAGTGAATCCGCAACCTGATTAGCCTACAGGTGAATCCCAGAATTAGCCAACCACATGGGGCCCATTGTGTAAATAATGTATATAAAGCAGACATTCTGGGGGAACTTCCATTCCACCTCACCACTATGAGCTGAATAAAGAGCATGAAATCCACTCTCGACTCCGAGTATATTTCAGGGTCCTATCAGGGCACTATTGAGAAATGAAAGTGGCATGGGGGGGTATTGATAAAATGAAAAGGACCCTGAGGTTTGCAGAAGTACAAAAATGAGCACTCACACTTTACATTGTGGGTGCCGTTTGCAGGATTGCGTGTGGTGCTACAGTTCCCAGGGAGCTTACTGGCAAACAGGGGCTGGCTTCCCTCTCAGTGTTAATTTTTGGAGGTTTGTGCCCAGCCTCAGTAATGCTGGGAGGTGGGGCCAGCCCCATTTATATATAGGGGGTGGAGCTGACAATAGCCAGGCAGTTGGCTCTGGAGATTCACCCTCCCTTTGTTTAATGTTTCTTGCTTGCAAGTTAACTTTTTCTTCCTGTTTTGCGGGTGCTGTTGCGGTCTTTGGCTGGTTGCTGTTGAAGGACCGGGAATAATTTTTCCTGCCTTGACAAGTTTTATCTTCCCCGTAGCAATTCGTCACAACTTTGATGGTTATGGCCTTGGGTGGAACCCTTTAGTCATTTCTTTCGTGTGTGTGTGTGTGTGTGTGAGAGAGAGAGAGAGAGAGAGAGAGAGAGAAGTGGCGACTCACCCCCCTGTGGCAGCAATTCCAGGGTCCCCCTCTTAAAGGGGTTATATATATGGGTGTCACTGGCCATTCACTGAAAGGTCATCAGTGAACTACCCTGCATGTGGGGATATGGGCTTGGCTGCCTGCTACACTTACGTCTCGCAGAGCATCCCCATATCCCAGTTACCTTGATGTGCCCCAGTTCCCCCCAGCT
This sequence comes from Podarcis pityusensis, assembly GCF_964106645.2. Taxonomy (NCBI): domain Eukaryota; kingdom Metazoa; phylum Chordata; class Lepidosauria; order Squamata; family Lacertidae; genus Podarcis; species Podarcis pityusensis. Next base: position 8,008,733 of record NC_138031.1, on the reverse strand, counting down.
GGGGGGCTGGGAGGGATACGCGCCCAAGGCCTAAGCCAAGGTCTTCCTACATTCGGAAATTTAATAAAGTTGTGGCCTAATTTTAATTCCATATAACGTTGTCAGAGTCTTTATTCCTTCCTTATGATCCCTGGGGGCTGGGGCTGTCGCCGCCTGACTACACAAAATCATTTTTGCAATGAGTGAGAGTGCAAAGAAACAACTTTTATTATTATTATTTTTTTTAAAAAAGCAGCCCATTGCAGATTGAATATGCTCAGGAACCAAAATCACACACTGAGCTTCATGGCTGAGTGGGGCATTGAACCATAGCTGTCAACATTTCCCTTTTTTAAGGGAAATTCCCTTAGTCCAAATAGGATTCCTCGCAAGAAAAGGGAAAAGTTGACAGCTATGCATTGAACCCTGGGTCTCCCAGGGTCTAATCCAGCACTCTAACCACTACACCACAAGGGCTCTGTATGCCAGCATACTGCATCCAATGACTTTCTGGGTTAATGGAGTAGTGAATGGGTTTTTTCTTGAAGCAAAAAAACACAGAAATGAGCACTAAACTTCCACTAGATTCTGCTAGGTTTCTAGAAGTGGCCTTTACATCATATGAAATATACATAAAATGCCAGATTTATCCAATAAGCAAACATCAGGAAAGTGGAAAACTGTTCAAATGCAGCTAACGTCTCTGATTTTGGAGATTATCTTTCATTTTCACACATATAATAGTCATCCATCTACCTATCCTCATAGCTCCATTTACCTATCCTCATAGCACATCTTTATATCTATAAGCAGAACATAAACTTTAAAAGATGTGCAGGTGTCAAAGACCAACTGGCAAAGGGGGGGGGCATAGTTTCTGGTCTTTCCGCATGAGGGATGTAGTTTCTCCCAAAGTGGGGATATATGCATAGTGCAGTGGTGCCTCGCAAGACGAAATTAATCCGTTCTGCGAGTCTCTTCGTCTTGCGGTTTTTTCGTCTTGCGAAGCACGGCTATTAGCGGCTTAGCGGCTTAGCGGCTATTAACGGCTTAGCGGCTTTAAGAAAAAGGAAACAAACTCGCAAGAACTCGCAAGACGTTTCGTCTTGCGAAGCAAGCCCATAGGGAAATTCGTCTTGTGGAACGACTCAAAAAACGGAAAACTCTTTCGTCTTGCGAGGCATTCGCCTTGCGAGGCATTCGTCTTGCGAGGTACCACTGTATTTTTAATTCTTCCTCAGGGAATGGTAAAGAATGAATATGCATAATACAAGCCAGCTTGGCATCATTGTTCAGACATGGGATTGAAAAAACACCATCACAATTTATCTCTTTCAAAAGTAGCATAAACTGAAAACAAGACAGAGAGATAGAGATACTGCAAAGGAGAAACCTGTTTGAATGAAACATGTGATCTGGATGTAATGCCAACAGAAAACGTTGTTGGAACAGTGTCTCCAGAGACCACAGTTCTCCCTAGCTGCTAAATTATGGTACCATTTAGCAATTATATAATAATTGCTCCTCTGGAAGGATGAGTAGAGGTTTCCTTTGATTCTCCAAGAGCTGGGAATAGTTAATTTCTGCTGCAGATTCTCTTCTCACCCCAGCGCTGCAAAAAGAGGTTGGAAATTTGCATATTACACAAATTTATGCAAATGCATATCCTCATTTGTGAGTAGGGCAGAGGGATCGGTAAACATGCAATGAGCTGGGCTCTGAAAAGCCTATTGGAAGCCTTGGTCATTAGCCTTTAATCAGGAGTCAGCAAAGCAGGGGGCCGGTCCACTGTCCCTCAGACCTTGTGGGGGGCCGGACTATATTTTGAAAAATAAATAAAAATGAACGAATTCCTATGCCCCACAAATAACCCCAGAGATGCATTTTAAATAAAAGGACACATTCTACTCATGTAAAAACACGCCATCCACGGGCTGGACCATCCACGGGCTGGATTTAGAAAGCGATTGGGCCAGATCCAGCCCCCGGGCCTTAGTTTGCCTACCCATGCTTTAAGTTATATACTGGATTCTAGCTTGTATAGACTCTCTCAGTTAAAAAGGTGTAATCATGAGGTATCATCAACATTTGTTGTGGTTATTATTATTTCGTTTATATTCCACCTTTCCTCCAAGGAGTTCTAGGTGGCGGGCATGGTTCCTTCCCCCAATACCTTTTACTTACAACAACCCTGTGAGGTAGGTTAGGCTGAGAGGTTGGCCCCAGGTCACCCTTCACGAGGATTTGAACCCTGATCTCCCAGGTCCTAGTCCAACACTCTTAACCAGAGCACCACTGTTTCCTTGACAGATGAGGAAAATAGCCACAACCGCAAGCTTCTTTAACACAGAGGCACTGCAAAGTAATTACAGTGCTACCTCGGGTTAAGTACTTAATTCGTTCCGGAGGTCCGTTCTTAAACTGAAGCACGACTTTAGCTAATGAAGCCTCCTGCCGCTGCCATGCCACCAGAGCACGATTTCTGTTCTCATCCTGAAGCAAAGTTCTTAACCCGAGGTACTATTTCTGGGTTAGCAGAAGCGTATGCAACTGTAGGTACCATGTATTCTGATCGAGCCAAAACAAACCCGAGGTACCACTGTATTCTGATCGAGCCAAACAAAATTGCTGCAACTGCTGCAGAGACTTTCAAGGGGATAAACTTTTCTTTTGCCTTACCTTTTCTGAGGTCCCTGCTGTGTTTTTCTCTGTCCTGATGTAAAAGCCTTTTCCTACAAAAGGGAAGAAATGTTCCACTATGTGAGGGCGGGGGTGGGATTTAGCTGGGGACAGCAGTCCGAGGAGAGAGGAGCAATGGTCAAGGACAAGGCATGGAGGCAAGCAGGTAAGCAGAAAGGTGAGTGGATGCAATGGAGAAGCAGAGTTGAGAATGGAGAGGGAGGGAGGCAGAGGCAGAGAGAATGTTCCTCTTCCACTGGGGAAGACTGAACGTCAGCAACAGAAGCCAGCAACCGCAGACTCTAGGAGCTATGGAAGCAAGTGTAACTGGTCTAGCAACAGTAACTAACTGTGCCAAGCAATTAACAGCTTGTGATATTTGTGTTTGCTCGTTGACGTTATTACTTGCTGAAAAACTAAACAATAGATAGCTTTATATCCATCCATCTATCCATCCATCCACCATAATTGCCAGTCTGTAATCCTCAACCTTTTCATACATATATAATTGAACAATTAATATTTTTTAACAGGTGCATAATTAAGTGTGGCTTGGAGTTATCTGTGTTTGATTCTCTTAATCCCAACTGAAATTCAATTGATAGTATTGCCTGGTTAAATTCTAAACAATGCATAATTTTGTGTCTGTCTATCTGTATCAGTTCAACAGAATGCAGAATGCTTTACATTAGGTCTAAATTTATTAAATTGGTAAAACAAAGTCCCAAAGCGATTTACAAGTATAGTGGACGCTCGGGTTGCGAACGTGATCTGTGCAGGAAGCACGTTCACAACCTGCAGCACCACGTCTGCGCACACGCGGGTCACAATTTAGCGCTTCTGTGCAGGCGCAAAGCGCAATTTAACTCATCTGTGCATGCGTAAGCACCGAAACCCGGTACGTCCAGATTCGGCGCTGTGCGCAACCCGAAGCATCTGTAACCTGAGGTATGACTCTAAAGAACACAATAATAAAGATACTTTTAATACAGATCTAACAATATAATTGGGGACGCGGGTGGCGCTGTGGGTTAAACCACAGAGCCTAGGATTTGCCGATCAGAAGGTCGGCGGTTCGAATCCCCGCGATGTGGTGAGCTCCCGTTGCTCGGTCCCTGCTCCTGTCAACCTAGCAGTTCGAAAGCATGTCAAAGTGCAAGTAGATAAATAGGTACCACTCCGGCGGGAAGGTAAACGGCGTTTCCATGCGCTGCTCTGGTTTGCCAGAAGCAGCTTAGTCATGCTGGTGACATGACCCGGAAGCTGTACGCCGGCTCCCTCGGCCAATAAAGCGAGATGAGCGCCGCAACCCCAGAGTCGGTCACGACTGGACCTAATGGTTAGGGGTCCCTTTACCTTTTTAAACAATATAATACAATATCATTGGGCTGCCTAAATCCCTGGGAAAACCAAAAATGCTTTCACTGTCTGTCCTGGGCAGAGTGGGCCTGTTCTCTGGCAGCCACCCTCTGGACCTGCCTCCGAGGTGGCATGAAGAGAAGCATTTCAAGATGACAATCAGAGGTTTGAGTCAAACTAATAACATAAGAAGAGCTTGCTGGATTTGGCCAATGGCTCATCTTAGTCCAGCATCCTGCCCTCACAGTGGCCAACCAGATGCCAGCTTATACGTAGGGCTGCTTCGGAAGACAGTTCAGAAACTTCAGCTGGTGCAGAATTCAGCGGTCAGGTTGCTCACCAGCGCAAGGCGGTTTGAGCCTATTACACTGATTCTGGTCTGACTGCACTGGCTACCAATTATTTTGGGGGGCCAATTCAAAGTGCTGGTTTTGACCTATAAAGCCTTAAACGGCTCAGGACCTCTATACCTCAAGGACTCCCTCTCTCCATATGAACTTACCCAGACCTTGAGATCCTCTTCTGAGGCCCTTATTTGTGTGCCCCATCCTCTAGAGATCCGGAGGGTGGCAACATAAGAACGGGGCCTTCTCTGCAGTGGCTCCCCGTTTGTGGAATGCTCTTCCCAGGGAAGTTTGCCTGGCGCCTTCATTATACACCTTTAGGCACCAGGCAAAAATGCTCCTTTTTAACCAGGCCTTTGATTGCCCTGATGGACATCCTATACCTTTTATATATGTCTCTCTTTTTGGGGTGGGGAGGGGGTGGTTATTGGGTTATTTTTATTTTATATATTGGATATCGGGTGGTATATAAACTCAATAAATAAATAAATAAATAAATAAATAAATAAATAAATAAATAATCTCAGAACCAGGATCCAAGCACAAGAACCCTCTCCCCTCCTGTGGTCTCCAGCAATTGGTATGCAGAAGCATTAAGAAGCATTGCTGCACAGCCATTATGGCTATTAGCCGATGGTAACCTTTGCCACTTTGAATATGAGGTTAATACAAGGAATTAAAATGCAGAGACATCACCTTGCCAACAAAGGTCTGTATAGTTAAAGCCATGGTTTTCCCAATAGTGATGTATGGAAGTGAGAGCTGGACCATAAAGAAGGCTGATCGCTGAAGAATTGATGCTTTTGAATTATGGTGCTGGAGGAGACTCTTGAGAGCCCCATGGACTGCAAGAAGATCAAACCTATTCATTCTGAAGGAAATCAGCCCTGAGTGCTCACTGGAAGGACAGATCGTGAAGCTGAGGCTCCAAAACTTTGGCCACCTCATGAGAAGTGAAGACTCCCTGGAAAAGACCCTGATGTTGGGAAAGATGGAGGGCACAAGGAGAAGAGGACGACAGAGGACGAGATGGTTGGACAGTGTTCTCGAAGCTACTAGCATGAGTTTGACCAAACTGTGGGAGGCAGTGGAAGACAGGAGTGCCTGGCATGCTCTGGTCCATGGGATCACGAAGAGTCGGACATGACTAAACAACTAAACAACAACAACACAAGGAATTGGAAGGTCAACACCAGAACTTCCTAATGCTAATGGAGGGCATCAGATTTGACAGAGATTGCACCTGTGGATGGAAGGTTTAAGCCTTTGCATCCTATGTGCTATAATCCTGATAACCGGTAAGCACCCTCCCATGTCTGCTAGATAATATTGTTATAGATTTTGGGGTGGCGGGCTAAACCTTATAAATTAATAAATGGTAGGATTTGATTATTTAGGACGTGAAGGAAGGTGCAGAGATTGGAGATCTGGAAGGTTGTCAGGGTAGCTGGGTGTGAGATGACAGGAAAAGAGAGTTTTTAGCAGGGTGTTGTGGGAAGAAGGGAGAAGGAAGACTTGGATCCATCTTGGGCAGGCTGGCTGAAGGTTGACTGCACTGCTGTGGGAGACAAGCCCCTCTTCAGATGACCATGCTGTAAACTTAATCTTGATGCCCTCCATGTAGACTGAAGGTGTAAAAGCTATGGCAGTCTCATTCTCCAAAGGAATTGCTTTGAAATGCTTAATTTGCCTGTCTGCTACCCACCCAAAAGCCCCGCACAAAGAACCCTATGTGGATTTTGCAATGTTTCACATTTTGAAAGGCCTGTGATTGTTGACCCAACAGCTTTCGGCGTAAGATAGGCTAAACAACTTGGAAGAAAACATAAGTAGACCTCTTTCTCTCTCCTTGTCCCCCTTACACCCTGTTGGTGCTATCTCTCTAATAAATGAAGTGAAGACAGCAGCAACCTTATCTAGTTCATCAGCACAGCATGTGTAGGTTGAGCTGATGAAAGGGATAACTTAGCCCTGCAAACAGAATTTAATTTAGCCACCAATCACTTAAACAAATACACCCATCCACAAAGACAAGCCACTGTGGAAAGCCTGAAATGGAATGGACAGTACAAGGGACACGTCCATCTGGGTGAACTGCTCTCTTTTGCTTTGTTGGCCTGTGGGGGATACAAAGGAAATTAAGTGGTAACTTTGGAAGACGTGGGTGGCATTGTGGGTTAAACCACTGAGCCTAGGACTTGCCGATCAGAAGGTCGGCGGTTCGAATCCCCGTGATGGGGTGAGCTCCCGTTGCTCGGTCCCTGCTCCTGCCAACCTACCAGTTCAAAAGCACGTCAAAGTGCAAGTAGACAAATAGGTACCACTCCAGTGGGAAGGTAAATGGCATTTCTGTGTGCTGCTCTAGTTCGCCAGAAGCAGCTTAGTCATGCTGGCCACATGACCCGGAAGCTGTATGCCGGCTCTCTCGGCCAATAAAGCGAGATGAGTGCCGCAACCCCAGAGTCGGCCACAACTGGACCTAATGGTCAGGGGTCCCTTTACCTTTACCTGTTTTGATGACGTGCCCATCACAATCTGCTGACCTTATTTATTTATTTGTGAAATTCTGTTCTTTTAGGGATGGGTGGTTAGTTGGTTGGTTGGTTGGTTGGTTGGTTGGTTAGTTAGTTGTATGGGATAGTCGGCTTTCTCTGTGGTCTAGGATATGAATAGGGGATTAATTTGATTCAGGTCATATTACCATAATGACTGGTCACTGTGAGAACGGAATGCTGACTAGGTGGGCCATTGGCTTGATGCAGTAGAGCAGTGTTTCCCAGCTTGGGTCTCCAGCTGTTTTTTGGACTACAATTCCCATCAACCCTAGCTAGCAGGACCAGTGGTCAGGGATGATGGGAACTGTAGTCCAAAAACAGCTGGACACCCAAGTTTGGAAAACATTGCAATAGACTCTTCTTAGATTCTTTGAAAGGCAGACCTTCCTAATTTGCACTTTCAGAAAGAATGTGCAAACTGAAACACACCCATCTTTTGAAGTTTGAAACGGGGATGGTTACATCCCTTGATACAAGGGGTGGCAGGCTATAGCAACTGAAGGTGAGGACATAGAAAGCTGCCTTATACTGAATGAGACCCATTGGTTCATCTAGCTCAGTATTATTTATGCGGACTGGGAGTGACTCTCTTCAGACATGGGATTTTCTCTTTTTTTTATAAATTTTTATTAGTTTTACAACATTTTTTAAACAATACAAACAAATAAAAAGACAAACAAACATGTATAATTTCATGACCTTTTTTCCGTAACCTTCGTTTCTCGGACTCCCCCATACCTCCCCTTTCTGCATCCCTATTTACAAAATTATTTCAGCAGCTTCTGAGCAATTTTATCGAATATATGTCCTCTTAGTCCTTTCTCTAACTTAATCTTATGTCACTGTTTCCCTTTTTCTCTCAACACCTTTTCTCAAAATCCCATGTCTCAAGAGAAAAGGTGTTGAGACATGGGATTTTCTCAGTCCTTCCTGGAGATTCTGGGTATTGAACTTCGGATCTTCTGCATGCGAGGCTGATGTTCTACCATTAAGCTAATTCTCAGTTCTAGGGTGCTAACTGTAGGGGGCTCTGGGTGCCTGAGAACCCACAAAAAATGTTGTGAGTGCCCAGCACCCACACCACAGGGCCCCCAACTCAACTTCTGGTGCCTCAAGAAGCGCTGAAAGTCACGTCCAAGGCCTCGCGAGATCTCCGAGGTGCCACTGGAAGTCAGGTTCTGAGGCCTGGGGGGACGTGCATGTGACGTTATGACATCATATACACTGGGCACCCATAACCTGGGGCCCAAGTCAGCTCCCCTGCTCAGTTCTCCAAGGGTGCAGGAGTTCTGATCAATTTGCACTTGGCCATTCCAGGTCATGTGACTTCAGCTCCTGTTAAGAGCAAGAAGGCCCAGCTTTATTGATATTTATTAGGAGCCAGGTAAAATGTGTCACCGTTGCTTTGCCTAGACATTTAATGGTATTTGATTTTAACTGAGTTATGCACTTCTTATGCTGGCTCCACTGTTTTCATTTATGCTGGCTTTTGCCTTTTTCTTTTGCTTAATGCTTTTTAATGCAAATACTTAGGAGCTGGCATTTCCACCACTCTGTAGATATTATTTTATATTGTGGGGACCTTGAGGTCAGGATTAATGCAGGCTGTGTCAGAACCAGAAGGTCTGGGTATACCAAGAGTTGGGAACCTTTCTCAGTCCAATGGATGCATTTCCTTGTGGGCAACCTTCTGGGAGCCACATGCCAATTGGTGAACATTGCCAGAGACTAAGATGGGTGTTGACATAGATGTGACTTAGACCTCTGTACATTGGGCTACATTCCAGTCATTCAAAAGTCATATCCCGTGAGGTTCAGTGGGACTTCCTTCCAGGTGAGTGTATATACGATTTCAGCCTGAGTTAGTTGCACCTGAATCGCCATGGAATTAAATGCAAACAGTTGGGTAACCCCCTGACTTGCACCCCATTGATTGCAATGCTGTCTAAGTGACAATGCACCCTATGTGGGCCTATTTTTGAAAGTGACTCGGAGACTACAACTAATCCAAAATGCAGCAGCTAGACTAGTGACTGGGAGTGGCTGCCAGGACCATAGAGCACTGGTCTTGAAAGACCTGCTTTGGCTGCTTTGGCTCCCAGTATGTTTCCAAGCACAATTCAATGGGGTGGTGTTGAACTTTAAAGCCCTAAATACCTGGAGGAGAGTCTCCACCTGCATCATTCAGTGTAGACACTGAGATCCAGCTCTGAGGGTCTACTGGTGGTTCTCTCAATGTAAGATGTGAAGCTACAGGAAACCACACTGAAAAGGATATATCAAGAACTCTGGCCAAAAGTTTCAATATAAGGAATAATTCCTACTCAAGAGTTGAAATGAAAAACGTGTGTATTCTGCTAAGAATAACAGTTTGAAGCTAGTAGTAGATTTAAACACAACTGTCAGGGGTTCAGGAGCAGAGGCAAGGGCAAGGGAGGAAACAGAGAGCGAGGGAGAGGAGGCAGAAGAAAAGATGAGTGATGACGACGACCCGAGATCTCCGAGTCTTTCCAGTGAATCAGAAGATTCACAGAAAGGAGCACCAGCGGCCAGGGCAAGGGGGGAGCCTAGGGGGACACCCCAGGAAGATAGAGCCAGAGGGGACTCAGAGGGGAGCAGTTGGAAATCAGGACCAGCGTCACCGCCAGAGAGCAGGGAAGAGGAAGGGCGCCAGGGATCAAGCGCTGGCAGCTCACAACAGGGGGGAGGGCACGAGTCAGGAGTGGCCACACCTCCATCGGGGAGCGAAGAAACGGTCAGACGGAAGGTGGAAGGTTGGGCGCGCGTGCCAAGTTCAAATGCACAGGAAGGTGGCGCAGTAGGCAGCCCGGAAAGGGAGCCAGGTCCTAAAGCCCGCCGAAAGGAGGGAGAAGAGTCAGGGGGGTCAGCGTCAGCGTCAGAGGAATCCCGGAAGGAAGAGACCCCGGGGGGCAGAGGGACCCAGAGAAGAACAGTCAGGCGGAAAAGGTGGAGCAAGGCTAGGATATTAAGTTGGTGTACAAGGGGCGGAGACTCAGATGGGGCTTCGCCGATCTAACCATGAGACGTAGAGTTGCACGCAGCAGCTTGAGAATGGAAACTGTAACTCAATAAAGACTTTTATTTAATGATCGCTGGCTAGCGTGATCCTCTGTGAGCTAGGATCTGGAAGCAGCTCTGACAGTAAGCCCCATCTCAAGATTGTGGGCATCTACGTCCTCGAGGAGAGGAGAGAAAGCGGGTGCCTACTAGCGAGCTCACGAACGGCAGACAACATGACGGCCGAACAGCAGATAGTGGAACTCAGAGAAGCAGTGACACGACTGAATGCCGAGGCTCTTGCATCCAGGAAGAGAGAGGAGGACGCAGCTGCCGCCTACAGGGATCTCCAGGTCAGGTTGGAAGTGCTTACGAAGCAAGGGCAACTGACACCCAAACCGGAGGGGATTGGGTTGGGGAGACGAACAGGCGGTCTGGTCTCTCACTTCGATGGGAATTTGCAACAGTACCCCAACTTTAGAGCAGATGTAATGTGTGCACTGCAACTGCTGAACAAAGACTTTAGAGATGAGCAAGAGAAGGTGGGATTCATCATGTCCCATTTGCATGGAGATGCTAAAGCATGGCTGCGCAATTTGTGGAGAGATAATGATCCAGCGCTCCAAAATGCGGATGCCTTTATTAAAGCGATGGATGGGTGCTTTTTATCAAGCATTGACGTGGATCTTGCTCGGCAGGAGATACATGGACTGAAGCAAGGGAGGGCCAGCGTAAGGCAGTACCATGCCCGCTTTTTCGCTTTGGTCAGTGCCCTGGAATGGGACAGAGATTCGGCTCCTGTAAGAGACCTGTTTTGGGAGGGATTGCACGGCTCGGTTAAAGATGAAATTGCGAGGGGGGAGAGACCCCGGACCACGCAGGAGATCGTTCAGAGGGCGCTGGCGGTGGGGGTGCGGCTGGAAGGACGTCCGTGGAGCAGGGACGAAGGGTGTGGAGGGCGCGAACCAGCCAGGGGCTCCTCCTTCCTTCCCAGAGAAGCAGCGCGTGCGCAATCCACGCCTCCGCCAGGAGGAGGAGCGGAACCTATGGAGGTTGGAGGTGCAAGGGCTCAGTCAGCAGCCAGAGCCCTAGCACCGGCAGCAGTGAAAGCGAAGCCTCCTAGAGGGAACAGGAAGTGTTACATCTGCGATGATCCACAGCATATGGCGAAAGAGTGTCCCCAGAGGCTCCACAAGCACACTGCAGCCTCAGCAATGGTAACTGCAGCAACGCAGCAAGGACAACCACAGCAGGGAAACGAAGGAGTCTGGTTGGAGGAAGAGGCACTGGGGCCCAACCAGACGTGTCAGTGAAGCAGTCCCCAGAGATTTTACAGCCCATGGACCCCCTCCCGCCCAAACCGGTAGTGAAGCTCACCGCGTCGCTCCAGCTGCCCAATGGAATCACCATGGACGTGCCAATCACCATTGACTCCGGAAGCAATGCGGACTTTATAGGGCAGGACTTTGTCGACCGGCACGCTATACAGTTGCTGCCTGCCACGCTGCCCCTGCAGGTTGTCACGGTGGATGGCAGGGAGCTGCTAGGGGGGCAAGTGGTGAAGCAGACGCCACCAATGGTGATGCGACTTGGGAATCACAGGGAAATCATCAGCTTCAATGTCACTCAACTATCGGACACGCCCATTGTATTGGGCATGAGTTGGCTGGACAAGCACAGCCCGACGCTGGCTTGGTACCAGAGGCGGCTGACCTTCGGCTCTTCCTTTTGCGCTGAACACTGCATCGTGCCCAGGCAGGAAGGAGGGGAAGAGGAGTCACAGCTGCAGCTAGGCACGCTGCAAGCGGTCCCCCACAAGTACGCAGAATTTTTGGAGGTTTTCTGCGAGAAAGAGGCAGACAGGCTACCCCCCCACAGACCATATGACTGCAAAATTGACCTGCTGCCGGGGGCGGCGCTACCCAAAGGGAAGCTGTATTCCATGTCTGAGGACGAACTGCAGGAACTCAAAGAGTTCATAGATCATAATTTGGAGCGCGGTTTCATCCGAGAGTCCAAGGCAGCGGGGGGCAGTCCGGTATTCTTTGTTAAGAAGCGGGACACGCCCCAAAAAAGACTTGTAGTGGACTTTCGCATCTTGAACAGTGTGACCAAGCCATCGGACTTCCCCATGCCCCGAATCGACGACCTCCTCGCAAAGGTACGGAAGGGCAGAGTGTTCACCAAGTTGGACCTGCGAGGGGCATACAACCTCATTCGCATGCGGGAGGGAGATGAGTGGAAGACAGCCATGTTCACGCCCCTGGGCACCTACGAATATAGAGTTATGCCTTTTGGATTGCAAAATGGCTCCCACGTTTTTCAAGCTTTCATGCATCACGTGTTGGCGGGGCTCCTCTACAAGACGTGCGTCTGTTTCTTGGATGACATCCTGATCTTTTCGGAATCGCAGCAGGAGCATGACAGACACGTCAAGGAAGTGCTGAGCAGGCTACAGCAACATAGGCTTTACGCCAAGCTGGAGAAGTGCCAATTCGACGTGACCGAGGTGGATTTCCTGGGCTACAAGTTGTCTGATAAAGGGCTCGCCATGGACAGCGCCAAGGTCCGAGCAGTGTTGGATTGGAAAAGCCCACGCAACCGGAAGGAGGTCCAACGGTTTGTCGGCTTCGCGAACTTCTATCGCAAGTTTATCAAAGGCTTTGCGATGCAGACAGCGGCCATCACGGACACGCTCAGCTCCAAGAAAAAGAAGTTCATCTGGACAGAGCAGGCGGAGCAGTCCTTTCAGGCACTCAAGCGTCTCTTCGCGTCGGAAGAGCAGCTGCTTCATGTCAACCCCAGCAGGCCGATGAGGGTGGAGACAGACGCTTCGGACAGAGCCGTGGGAGCAGTCCTGCTGCAGAAAGACCCGCAGGGGGTTTGGAGGCCGGGAGCGTTTTACTCAAGGAAGCTCAGCAAGTCCGAACAGAACTACACGATCTGGGACAGGGAGTTGCTGGCCATTCATGCAGCGTTCAAAGCGTGGAGGCACTTCCTGATCGGCGCCAAGCACACGGTGCAGGTCTGCACGGACCACAAGAATCTAGAGCACTGGCGCACGGCACAGTTCCTGAACCAGAGGCAGATACGTTGGGCTGAGTTCTTTGCGAATTTCGACTTCCGAATAGAGTATGTCCCGGGGGACACCAACATCATGGCGGATGCTCTCTCCCGTAAGCCACAGTATCTGGAGGAGGCAACGCCAGCGGCCGCCATGCACATCTTCGCACCGACAGTGTGGGCGTGCGCGGCGGCAACAGTTGACCTGGATGCGGTGCGACGAGCGTTGCAGGATGACTCCTTCGCGCAAGCAAAGATGGCAGAGGTGCACAGGGGCACGGCAGCGACCGACGAGTTCCAGCTGCGAGATGGTTTGCTCATCCGTAAAGGGGCCATCTACGTGCCGGGAGACGAACTTCGCGCCAAGGTACTGCAGCAGCTGCACGACGCGCCCACTGCCGGGCACTTTGGCAAGGAGAAGACGGTGGAATTAGTAGCCAGAGACTTCTGGTGGCCCGGAATGAGAGGGGAAGTCGCGGACTACGTGGCGAGGTGTGACACCTGCCAGAGGTCCAAACCAGTGCACAGACCGCCGGCCGGACTGCTGGAACCGCTGCAAACTCCGTTCGAGCCATGGGAGAGAGTGGCCCTGGACTTTGTCACGGATCTGCCCAGCTCGAGGGGCAAGACGGCTGTGCTGGTGGTGGTGGATTTGTTCTCCAAGATGGCACATTTCATTCCGTGTGCGAAGGTGGCCACGGCGGAACAAACCGCCAAACTGTTCATAGACCACGTGTTCAAGGTTCACGGTCTGCCGCGGTCTATTCTGTCCGACCGAGGGCGACAGTTCATCTCAAACTTCTGGCAGAGGCTGATGGGCTTCCTGAACGTCAAGATCAACCTGGCGTCGGCTAGACACCCGCAGACCAACGGGCAAGCGGAGCGGGTCAATGCCATCATGCAGCAGTACCTGAGATGTTATGCGAATCAACAGCCTGCGACGTGGGTGGATTACCTGCCTCTCGCCGAGTTCGCCTACAACAACACGAAGCACGTGTCCACGGGGGTCACGCCGTTCTTCGCCAACAACGGGAGGCACCCTAGAACCTTCCCGGGACTGGAAAGAATGGGGGAGGGGGAGCCGCAGACAGCAGATGCGTTCGCGTCGGAGTTGCAGGAGGTCCACGATCAGCTGCGGCGGCACCTGGAGCTGGCTAAACACGCATACAAGGTACAAGCGGACAAACACAGAAGGGTTGGCGAAGAGATCCATGTGGGAGACTGGGTCTGGTTAGCAGCCCACGCAGTGCCGGCCAGGTCGTTGGCGAAGAAGAAACTAGGGCATAAACAACTGGGGCCCTACCAAGTCGACGAACAGGTCAACCCGGTGGCTTTCAGGCTGGCTCTTCCGGAGGGTTCCAGAATGCATCCGGTGTTCCACAGATCGGTGCTCACTCCCTACAAGGCACCTCACAGGTTTCAGGAACCAGGAACGGCACCGGGTCCGCTCCGAGAGAGAACCGGGCAAGGGGGAGTGGCACAGGAGGAGCGCATCAACGAAGTCACGGAGATTTTGGACTCCAGATGGGGGGAAGAGGGGGTAGAATACCTTCTCGCCAAGGAGGGCACCCCGGCCAGTGCCAACAGCTGGGTGCCGGGCTACGCTTTAGACGAACCTCTGCTCAAAGAAGAGTTTCATGCCCTCTTCCCACATAGGCCAATGCCAGCAGACTTTTTCGACGACTGGCTTTTCACGCCCACGCTTTCAGCCAGCACGTTCCGGGGGTTCGACTCGGACGAGGAACCGACACGAGACGCCCGTTCCCCAGAGGGGTCACCCTCGGGATCTGCTTCAGAACCCTCGTATTGGTGGGATGATCGACCAGAGGAGCAGTTCCGCAGAAGGTGGCTGGAGGGTCCAGGACGAGCAACGTCTCCTGAAGGCAACGAAGGAGAGACGGACATGGACGTTTTCGGGGACGACCCGGGTTTCGAGCACGGCGGCACAGAGATGGAAGCGGAGGTGACCGTCGTCAACGAGAGCAGGGAGGAAGAACCGGAAGACTTCGGATGGCGGCCCGCCACGGGAAGCGAACTGTATCCGACATTCGTCCCCCTGACACGGCAGCACCCAGATCCCGCACCGGAAGGAGGGGAGGGGGGAAGAGGGGGCTTCGAGGGGGGGATGGATGTCAGGGGTTCAGGAGCAGAGGCAAGGGCAAGGGAGGAAACAGAGAGCGAGGGAGAGGAGGCAGAAGAAAAGATGAGTGATGACGACGACCCGAGATCTCCGAGTCTTTCCAGTGAATCAGAAGATTCACAGAAAGGAGCACCAGCGGCCAGGGCAAGGGGGGAGCCTAGGGGGACACCCCAGGAAGATAGAGCCAGAGGGGACTCAGAGGGGAGCAGTTGGAAATCAGGACCAGCGTCACCGCCAGAGAGCAGGGAAGAGGAAGGGCGCCAGGGATCAAGCGCTGGCAGCTCACAACAGGGGGGAGGGCACGAGTCAGGAGTGGCCACACCTCCATCGGGGAGCGAAGAAACGGTCAGACGGAAGGTGGAAGGTTGGGCGCGCGTGCCAAGTTCAAATGCACAGGAAGGTGGCGCAGTAGGCAGCCCGGAAAGGGAGCCAGGTCCTAAAGCCCGCCGAAAGGAGGGAGAAGAGTCAGGGGGGTCAGCGTCAGCGTCAGAGGAATCCCGGAAGGAAGAGACCCCGGGGGGCAGAGGGACCCAGAGAAGAACAGTCAGGCGGAAAAGGTGGAGCAAGGCTAGGATATTAAGTTGGTGTACAAGGGGCGGAGACTCAGATGGGGCTTCGCCGATCTAACCATGAGACGTAGAGTTGCACGCAGCAGCTTGAGAATGGAAACTGTAACTCAATAAAGACTTTTATTTAATGATCGCTGGCTAGCGTGATCCTCTGTGAGCTAGGATCTGGAAGCAGCTCTGACAACAACGTATAAGTATGATAGTTTTAAAGTAATGGTAAGTTTGGATACAACGTTTAAGTGCAGAAATAATGTCGTTTCAAATATACAATGATATAGTACAAAGGTACATGAAATACCAGTGCACAACAATTGTTCTATACAAGTCTCAATAGCAGTCAAAAAGAGTCCACATTATATAAAATTATTAGCAGAATACACACGTTTTTCATTTCAACTCTTGAGTAGGAATTATTCCTTATATTGAAACTTTTGGCCAGAGTTCTTGATATATCCTTTTCAGTGTAGTTTCAACAAGAACTCCAATTCCTTTAACGATTACTATGGCCAAATGGGCTGAGACCTTTTCGTATTCCGCTGATGAAAAAGAGAAGATATTTGGTTCCTTACCTTCCCTTACAAATGAAACTCCTATCAAACCTAACAATGATTGGAACACTTATCTAAATATTCTAAAAAGACAAACTAGATACAACCTACACGCCAGACTCATGGCCGATTACACTAAAGTTCAGAGGATACCCAGAGGATTACGCATTCAAAAAGCTCCAACTTTATTTTCCAATAATGAAGAATTTAAAATTAAATGGATGTCCATTCTAAATAGATGTTCTTTTGACCTGATGACTTTAATCACAGAATTTGCAATTAAAGAGACTGAACGTTTGGACAAAGAAGCTGTTGGAATCACTGAGGAATTACATAAACAATTTGATTTGGAGACGTTTGAATCCAAATTTAAACAATTACAAGTAGAACTTAAGAATTATTCGGATAATATAAAAATTGAGAAACTAAGGAAGTTTGAACGCGATCGTAGGGATTACGAATCAGATCACGTGTTCCCATGGATGCAGAAATCCATGAACACTAGTATTCAACCTAGATCAACAACTGAATTTTCATCCAGCAGTGCTGAATCTTCCGAACAGAGCGACTCACAGGAACAAATTCCACATCGACAGATAAGACAACCCAGACAATTAAGACAATACGATTTACGTCCACACACCATTGATTATTCCAAACAACAGGGTTTTCCCAAGCGCCGCAATCAACAACGACGTCTTTAGTTGTAAATTTATCCAAACGCACACTAACCCATGAAGAAGAGAGAATTTTAAATCTCGGACTGGGATTTGTTCCCACACCTAAATATAATGCGTTCCAGACAAGGGTGGACATCTTCAAACTTGTACGTCTTGTTAAATTAAGGTGCCACTTTGGCAATTTTCAGACTACACCATCGCCATTCCGCGTTCACTCATCATTTAACCCGCATGTAGATAATGCCCGCCTGAATGCATTCTATCAGGTTTTACTAGAAGACATTAATAAAATAGAAAAGAGAAGACCACCTCCACATAAAAGGAATTTTACCGCAAAGGATAGAGAAATCATTGCTAGCCTTCAATCGGATGAGAATATTGTGATAAAACCAGCAGATAAGGGCGGAGCCATAGTCATTATGAATACTCAGGATTATACCGCAGAAGTAAATAGACAACTGCAAAATAGCAATTTTTATAAACCATTGCCCAAAGACCCTACTGACGACGTTTCCAGAATAATCAGGACCACCTTATACATCTGATTCACACTCCGGATACTCCTTTTTGGCCCCATTTGATCCTTCATTCTTTATTCTTTATTCTAATTTTATATAATGTGGACTCTTTTTGACTGCTATTGAGACTTGTATAGAACAATTGTTGTGCACTGGTATTTCATGTACCTTTGTACTATATCATTGTATATTTGAAACGACATTATTTCTGCACTTAAACGTTGTATCCAAACTTACCATTACTTTAAAACTATCATACTTATACGTTGTGTTTAAATCTACTACTAGCTTCAAACTGTTATTCTTAGCAGAATACACACGTTTTTCATTTCAACTCTTGAGTAGGAATTATTCCTTATATTGAAACTTTTGGCCAGAGTTCTTGATATATCCTTTTCAGTGTAGTTTCAACAAGAGCTACAGGAAACCAGGCAGAGAGCTTTCTCGGTCAAGGAAAGAAACAACTATCTGACTTTTAGAAGGCACCTGAAAGGAGTCCTGTATAGGGAAGTTTTTAATGTTTGATGTTTTACTGTGTTTAATTTGTTGGAAGCCACCCAGAGTGGCAGGGGCAACCCAATCAGATGCATGGCATATATTGTTGTTGTTGTTGCTCAAACATTATGTTCGTCTATGGATGTCCAAGGGCATTAGAAGTGCAACAGTTACTCTCAGTAGAGTTAATCTCACCACCACTACCGCCCGCATTGTGCAGAGGTTAAAAATTGAGGGAGGCAGAGCATTATCTGAACCATTCCCACTTGCAATACGATAATGCTCTGAAGAAATATGTGATCTCATTGTTAAAGAACCCAATGCATCACAGGTACAAAATGTGGTCTTGCGAAAGCCAAATTTGTGCCAGACAGAGAGGAGACTCTTTCAGTCATTGTGTTTTTTGGGGGGGCGGGGCGGGGAATAAATCATTAGTCAGCATCGGCCTTTGTGGACAGCCCCAGTGAACTGACTTGTGCATTGCCTTGGCAGACACTCAAGGTCGATTTCAATTGAGTTACTCCCTTGGCTAGCAATATGGGGCTATGTTTACATCAAGAGCAATATTTTCAATCTCAATGAGGATTTTGTCCTGCCAGCATTGGCAGCTGTGTTTTAGAGCAGTCTTTGTGGGGTCATTGCAGATACTTGGCCTCATCTGAAGAAGAACTCATGATAGGAAAGGAAGGTTTCTCCTACTGTCTTGGTCAAGTATTTTTTTTCCAGCTGTGGCAACCCAGATGCTTCTGAGAATCACATGAGCAGGGCATGAGGGTGACATCCCTCTCATTGGTCCCCAGCACCTGTTGTTTATTGTGCTCTAGGGGGCTTAGTTTGGTCAGAAGTGAGGCTTAACTTTGGTCAGAATTGCGAGTTTACACTTAACACATTACTCCTTGTAAATGAGCCACTATAGCTGCTAGAGGGCTGTGAAAATTTGTGCCCTGGGCTTTTTAGACTTGTCTACCCATGTACTGGGACACGGGTGGCACTGTGGTCTGATCAGAAGGTTGGCGGTTTGAATCCCCATGACGGGGTGAGCTCCCATTGCTCGGTCCCAGTTCCTTCCAACCTAGCAGTTCGAAAGCACACCCCAAAAAAGTGCAAGTAGATAAATAGGTACCACTTCATCGGGAAGGTAAATGGCATTTCCATGCACTGCTCTGGTTTTGGTGTTCATTGCACTAGAAGCGGCTTAAGTCATGCTGGCCACATGACCTGGAGAAACTGTCTGTGGACAAACACCGGCTCCCTCAGCCTGTAAAGCAGATGAGCGCCGCAACCCCAGAGTCGTCCACAACTAGACTTAACTGTCAGGGGTCCTTTACCTTTTTTTTTTTACCCATGTATCGTATGAAACCAGATGGTGATGTACCATCACCAGTAGTGATGTATGGAAGTGAGAGCTGGACCATAAAGAAGGCTGATCGCCGAAGAATTGATGCTTTTGAATTATGGTGCTGGAGGAGACTCTTGAGAGTCCCATGGACTGCAAGAAGATCAAACGCATCCATTCTTAAGGAAATCAGCCCTGAGTGCTCACTGGAAGGACAGATCCTGAAGCTGAGGCTCCAATACTTTGGCCACCTCATGAGAAGAGAAGACTCCCTGGAAAAGACCCTGATGTTGGGAAAGATTGAGGGCACAAGGAGAAGGGGACGACAGAGGACGCGATGGTTGGACAGTGTTCTCGAAGCCACAAACATGAGTCTGACCAAACTGCGGGAGGCAGTGGAAGACAGGAATGCCTGGCGTACTCTGGTCCATGGGGTCACGAAGAGTCGGACACGACTAAACGACTAAACAACAACAACCATCTGATATGATGTCCTGCAAATGTTCATCAGCATCATTCAGGATGACGATTGCTCAAGGATGATGGGACCTGTGGTCCAAAAATATCTGGAGGTCACTGTGTTGGCTACTCCTGCCTTAACAGAATAACAAATGCATGAAGAATATATGACAATGCACATTCCCCCTCAAGATTGCTCTGAAACGCAAGTTTATTTAATGTAGTGGCTGTAAAATGATAAAAAGACAATGGAAACTGACAGTCTACCATGGGCATTCATGTTTGGTATTAAAAATTAAGTGAACAACATAGAACACAAGTGAAGGGCTTGCAGGGATACAGGGACAGCAATCTTCACTGTACTGTGAACTGGCCTGAAAATGAGTGAAATGGGAGAGAAACCTCTAAGGGAAACTCAAGTGTTGTGGAGAGTGTTAGAAACATGTCTGCACATGATAACTTTGCAGAATGTGCAGTACAGGGCTTTGTAATTCGGAAGAGAAATGATTAAGAAGAGACATGATAAGAGGCTTGTTGAAATACAAAGAATATGGAGAATGTGGACGACAATGACTTTTTCTTCCGCTTGCCTAATACTAGGATAGAGTCACTCAATGGAATTAATTAGTGGTAGATTCAATAGAGACAAGAGAAAGTACTACAAACAACACATGATTAACTGAAAGAATTCAGCCGCTTCACAAGTTATTCACATCAAGAACATAAGAATAGGCTGGCAGCTGGTTTGGGCCATGTAACACTAACCTGAGATTTTGAATTAGAGCCCAAAAGGCTGACATTTTTAAGTTAAACCAAGATTTTGTTGAAACTGCAGATGGAGGAAAAAGTCATCCCCAAGGGTCATCCAACCCCCTGTGATGCAGGAATCTCAACTAAGGCATCCATGACAAATGGCCACCCAACCCAACCTCTGTGTGGAGTTTGCCCTCCTAGGTGTGTGACATCATACTGGGTTCATAAGGAAAGGGTTAACTAATTGTAAAATGACTCACCAATGGTAACCCAAGCGGAGGAGTTAGGAGTTAAGAGTTGTTGAAAAGACAGTCTGGAGTTAGAAGAGAGAGAGAGGATAAGTCTGTGGGTTAGGCTAGTCTGATGTGAGAGAGTGAGAGAATTTCTTTAGAGGAGTCAGTCAAACAGTTGAGATAACCAGTTAGAAGGTATCAGGAAGGTATAGGCCAGTAAAGAAACTAAAGTTAAGATACTGGCAGGAATATTATCTGAGAAACCATAAACTTGTTAATGTTTATAAAATAAATTTGTTTATTTGGTTCACTTTTAACAACTGTCTGGACTCAGAGTTTTACCCGAGAGTAAAGGGTTGGCGGCAGCACGGAAGCAATCACAGTGGTGGCACAGGGATCAATAGACCATTAAATGTCCAGGGACCCTGTGTGATCACCACACTCTGCTTAAAAACGTCTAAGGAAGGAGAGTCCACAACCTTCCAAGGGAGTCTGTTCTACTGTCAGAAAGTCCTGCTTTCAAGTTTCCCTCACGTATCAGTTTGGCCACTGTGAGAACAGAATGCTGGACTAGGTGAACCATTGACTTAAACTAGCAGGTTTTTCTTACGTTCTTAATGGCTGGAGGGCATCAGGTTGAGGAAGACTGCACTATATCTTTTACTAAGCCTTCATCACCATGAGCATCACGTGTATAATGCGTTAGGTGCTATACAAAAGCAGAAAATACAAATTGCTGGCCGCAGGATCACCATCTAAAGGAGGGGGAGCCAGAGGTAAAAGACCTTTAATTATACAACAGTGGGTGGCATTCTGCCTTTCAATTCTAACCAGAAAGGATGCATATGCTTCCCGCTGAAAGTTCACTCCCAATTGCCAATAGGGCTTGTTAAGTGAACTGTGTTTTCTATGTTGATTTGAACTTTCATTCAGAAGCATTATGTACAGGCAGTCAATACTGAGCAGGATCAATGAGAATGCACTTAACTTTCAGGCAAAACCAACAAGAGGTAAGGATGACTTTAACAAGCCTTTAAGACCAAGTCTTATCCTTGGCCCTACATCTGCATGGAACTCAATTAAAAGCCACGCTTTGATGCAGCCATATGCCTGGAGGTCAGTCAAGCTCTGCTTTGCTTCACAATTATAAACTTGATGTTGCACTTAATGAGAACTATAACTGATGGAAATATTAATTATAGATGCAAGCAGTCATAATGAGAGCTGGGCAATTCATACATGCAGACACATGCAATTTAGAGGAATGTAAAACCTTGACTGAGTTGGCGATTAAAAGATATACGTGCAGATATCTATTATGCCTGCCCATGATTGCAGCACAAAAGTGTTGAACAGGAGATCTTGCAAAGAATTTGGCATCCTGAGTGTTTCATATTTCATTTGTTTTTAAGTCAGACAGGCCTTTAGCCTCACGAATGCACGATGAAATTTGACTGCATGCAGGGAGTGTCTGGGGAGACTTCAGACTCTGCAGGGAAGGAGGTTTCAACAGAATTTCAGGGATTAGTGTGAAATTTAGTGCTTTGAATATCTTCTTAATACTCCTCATGGACAACAAAAGAAAATACATGATTCCAAACCAGTAGAAGTTATGGAAATTTCCTTTACTTTAATGTTACAGAATTATTTTTTGCATTTCACATTTAGTTAGAGTAGGGTTACTTTCATTTTGTAATTCAGAGTGTGCAAACATTAATCCTAAATGTCTAGCATGAAGTGAGTGAATTTTCTACTCAAAATAGCAACTATAAATCCTGGACTCTTCTGAAAGAAAGATGTGCCACTGGGTAATATATTAGGCCATCCTGAGACAAAAATCATGGTTCTGAAGACCAGCAGGAAACAGAAATGAAGCCTATTATCAAAGACCTTCAAATGTAGCACATTTTGATCGTGGAAAGTGTCTGGTTTAATATTGTAAGTTATTCCTGCATTGCAAGGGCATTAGACTGAATGTGAGGAGATTTCACCCCTCCCATATCCAAGAATCTCCTGAGGAGTCTGCTGATTCTCCAGAGAGGAGGAGGCGTGTTCTGCTCTCTACTTATTCTGCTCCAGCACCGAGTCAGTCAGTCAGTCAGTGTCGGAGAGAGAGAGAGAGACTAAGTGTTAGAGATCGTGTGTAGAGATAAGGTTGCTGCTAAGAGCAGCTGCAGACACTCAGTGCAGTGCAGCATTCATTTATGCTTAGACCTATTAAGCTCTGTATATAGTTGTATAATAGTTGTAGATAGAATAAAGAAGATATTCTACAGAGCTGCTCTCCGAGTTGTTTATATACTCTGCTAGAGTCTGCTGTACTCTGCTGTGCGACAACTGTCTTCTTGTTGGAGTGAATCCGGTGCTCACAACACTAAGCTGTGAGTCCACAGCACTTTGTTTGTTTTTTTTCAAATGATATTTATTAAGATTTTCAAAAATACAGAAAGTAAGAATTAAAATACATTCAAAGCCTTATTTTCATACATCCACTTTCCGGGACTCCCCCCTTCCCCCACCCCTACCATATTCCCCTTTCATATTGTTGGCTCCACAAGCTCTCAGTTCTAATTGAAACTTAATTTGTTTAGACCATTATCCGAATTTAAAATTTATACACTCCTCATCAATACCCTTAATAAAAAACAAAAATTCTCTCCCAGGGCCCACCCCATTTTCATTCCACAATTTCCCTTTTTTTAATAATAAGGACACCCCACACAATAGAAATATCAAAAATAAGAAATAAAAAGTATAATAGATGAAAAAGAGCCAGTTCAAAAAAAAAAGAAGTTAACAAGCCTTTGGATTTTAGTTCTCCCCCCCCGTCCCCGGTTTAATTTCCCCCTGACCACCAAACCATGTTATCCGCCTGGAATTCTTAAAGTCCATAAATCACCTATTTCCCCCAACTCCTTGCTGGCTTTTTCTTTTTATAGTTTTTTTTTTTTAAAAAAACACTTAACTTCAGATCTTTAATAAAACTCCCCCCATTGTTCTTTCCAAATTGTAGTCCAATTTCCTCTTGTTCCGCTGCTAAAACGTTCTAATTCAGAAGCTTAGTAACTCTGCAGGGATTATTGTTATTCAGGAACAAAAACTTGCGTTCAGTCCCTTCCTTTCTTCAATAGAAAATTCTATTGTCTCCTTTAGCTGAACACCCTGTAGACAAAATATTATTTCCGTTTTGCAGCTTTCCCAGAAGATAACCAGTCCTGTAAAATTCCAATGGTATTTTTCCACTTACGACCATCTCTGTAATGTCCCGAAACTCCTCTAGGGGGATTGTTGTAACTTTGTTTTCTCTAGTCCAAAAGTCCGATTGTTATCCATGTTTTCGCCATTTTGTATCCAAGTTTTAACGAGTTATAGCAAATTGTAACAAATTTAACCAGCAAGGTTCTCATAATAAAATCCTCTCTGCTTTCCGACTTTGACAGCTACTTTGACAGCTGTCAAAATCTCCGACTCTTTTCACCAGGCTCTCTCTTCAATCACCCCGGTTCCCAGGGGGGGGGGTTACGTTTCTTCTCCCTCAATTCTTCCTCCAGCACAGTTCTTATAGTTCCCCATCGTGGAATTCTTAGTTTTTATCAGCAATACAAATCTTTTTGGACCTTGGTTTCCCCGTCCTTGTTTTGGAAGGTTTACAGTAGGGGGGGGGGACTGACTTCCTTTTTGGATCCCCCCCGCTCGTGTCCAATCCGAAAAAAAATTCTTTTTTTTCCTCCTTTTGAACCCGGTTTCCAAATTACTCACGGGTTGTTGTTAAGAAGTCCGAATTTTCAATGGAAGAAGTCAGCGCTCTCCGCCGGATGGCATGCGGCTGCGCTCGGCAGGGATAGCAGAGGACTCAAAGCACCACGCTTCTCCCCGGCACCCGATCCGTAGCCTTTAAAAAGGCTCCTTCACGAGTCGGGAGGGCGCTAACGGTGCCAGCCGAGTCTCCATGTCCACGGCCCTCGTGGCCGTGGTTTTTAAGGGTCCCCGCATCGCCGGTGCGGTAGGACCCAGCCCCTGCCGAGCAGGCTCCCTCCGGAGCTCGGAGGGAGTCCGCCATTCGGCGATGGCGCCAACCCGGAAGCGAGTCCACAGCACTTTGACCTGTTCCTGTGTAGAAGGTGGTCTCTGGAAGTGCTACCCCAGCTCGCCTGGCCCACTCGGGGCTGAAGTGGATGAGTCCAGTTGGTGGCACTGGCTCAAGGGCGATGCTGACAGAATGACCCTTTGGGTCCCTTCCCACTTTACAATTTTGTAATTTGCACTTGGAATCAAACTTCGCACGTCTAGGAATTTCCAGATCTTGAATAATCTTGAATAATCTTAAATTTCAGATCAATGTTTTATTCACTGGGTAGGTGGGTGTGTAGGTGTTTTGCCATTATGAATTGAGATGATTGACAAGTCGGCTGCTCCGCCCACCTGTCACATTTGGCCTATCAGAGGTAAGGGAGAAAAAGATATGGCCTGCTGACTAGATCCAGTTCTTCACACCTGTTGTTGTTCAACAACGTATGGGGACATATGTTCACTCTGCTAATGGCTCTGTATAGTTAGCCAGGACAACCATCACTCAGATTTTGTGTATGTGGTTAAAAGTGTGAGGAGCAGGAGGGGAAAAGTGAATTTGAAATTGCCTTTGGAATGAACCAAGAAAAGAGGAAATATATTTTCATCATGCGGCAAGGCAAAAGCCCAACGGGGAAAGGTAATTAATGGAAACAAATGTCTCTGCTTGAGGCTTTGACACCAGCATATATATATATATATCCATGAAAGGTGAGAATTGGAACATCAAAATAGAAATTACGCCACAGGGGACTTTTGCAAAGTGACAGAAGCCTTAATGAACACAAATAAGTTTTGAAGTGGAAAAGGGAGCGGGGGAAAGAGACTAAACAAAAATTAAAAAATGAAAATTTAATCACTGCTGTTTGAAATTGATAATAACAGAGTAAGTCTGCACATTTCTTTCTTAACCACCAAACCATACATATACCTGTAGTCACATGCAAGCCATCAAACCAGGAACAGGGCGACCAGGGTTCAAATTCCAACTCACAACCATGAAGCTCACCTGGTAATCCAGGGCCAATTTTCCTCTTTGCCTGCATTCAGACTGGGACATTATGTCACAAATGGGTTGTTCAGATCTGATTTGTCTGTGTGGGTGATTAGCACATAAGAGTCTGCACACTCCCATTTTTTTCCAGCCGCCATATTTATTTCTGTTCCGCAGCTTGCCATCTGCACCAGTAGGCAGAATTGGACAGAAAAAAAGTTCTGTGTGTTTGCTGATATTTTTTGCCTCCTCCCTCTACCACTCCACACTAGTTAGCTCAGAATTAAACTGCAGTTTGTTGATACCTGGCATCTACAACAGGACTCTGAATGAGGGCTGCCCAGTGCAGAATCTTGTACAGTTATTACTTCTGGTGATTTGGAATCTATCTGCATTTCCATGCAACCTGTTTGTTGAGGATTCATCCTGATTTGTTTTCAGGGAGAGTAGACAACGTTGGCTATTTAATTAGCATTTGTTTTGATTTGTTGGCAAGCAAGTTGGATGATGTAGCATCCAAGCAAGTGTCATCCTGCATTTCTCCATTATTTACCTGATCACAAAAAGCCTGAATTAGAGGAAGAGGGCTTGTTGCTCAATCAACTATAAATGTGCAACATGGATTTGCCAGTATGTGATTGAATTCCACCTACAAAATTGGAGTTTTGGAGGGAGTGCTGGGAGAGGGTTTTGGAGTGGATTGGGATTGAGGTTGGGAGGATAGGTAGGAAGATAGGGAGTGAGAGCTGGTTCTGAGTAGAAACATCCACTGTGGAAAATATCACAAGCTTGAGAAAGGAGTCTCTGAGCTTAGGGTGAAGGACAGTGTGTGGTGTCCTGTAAGAGTAATTAGGCCAGGAATTAACGGGGAGGCTGAGGTTGAGACAGGAGAAGTAGAAGCTGTAAAGAGACAGTCTACTTAGGTCTCATTCCAGTCAGGAGGGGAGAGATGTATGATGTGAAACACAAGAGCAGTCAAGTACAACATTCCTAGAGTGAACATGTTTGCACGTGGGGAGGAATGTTTGTCCAGCCAGCAGGTAAACTTCCTGTTCCCTTCTGGGCTGGGACAGACTTCCTCTGCATGTGACTAGAGGTGGGTGTGGCCTCACCTGTGCAGGTAATGACAAAAGCACAGGGCAGGGCAGCCATCTCTCTCTCTTTCACCACATGCATTGAAGAAACATCTACTAAGCCAAAGATGCCTTCTTGGCTTCCAGCCAAGAGAGGACAAAGGGACTGTCTTCTTATGAGATAGATTCCAAGTGTATGTTACTTCATTAAGCTAAGTCTGCCTTATGGGATCTGATTGTGAACAGAATGTGAGTAAACTCTTTTTATACTTTTGTAAAAGACTCTGTCGTCTCTTATATTTTATGAGGGAATAAGGGGGAAATACCAGAACAGTTATTATAGAGGCTTCGGCGAGCCTGAGCAAACGCATCCGTTGCAAAGTTTAAAATAAGGGGAATGTTACTCTGCTGAAATTGTGGAACTTGTTAACACAAGTTGGATAAGGATATAATCAGACAATATATCCTCTCCTGCATCCCTGAACATTCCCACAAGGGATTCTTCTAATAAGAGAAGCAGTGAAACCTTGGGTCCATTACTTGGAGTACTGCAGGAGTAGGATTGTCTAAGGGGTGTGTCACTGACAGAAAGTACCACCTTGTTAAGAACCAAAACATTAAGTTAAGAACCAAGGTATTAAGTGTGAAACAAGTGAGAAAACCTTGAAGTGAAATAAGTATCCTAAGTTTTATCCACTCGTGTCTCAAACCTCCTTGTTAAATAAAACTGTTATTGTCAATTTAAACAACAAAAAAGAATTCCACCTGCAAATAGCAACAATCTGAAGATGCCCTGAGGTTCTATTACCACAGCCTAAAGTTTTCTGAGCCTCACTTGCCCCCAATTGTTTCAAGAACTGACTTTAAAAAACAAAAACAAAAAAAACAGCCTTCCCTCTCGCAAAGCCAGGAGCGTTGTTGTTCTGCTTCATCAGCAGAATCAAACATTTCCATTTCCTTTTTAAAAGCTCCAAAGACTTGAGCATTTTGCTAGCTGTCAACAGATGAGCACTGCAGTCGGAGCGAGCTGCAGAACTGGTGCACTTGACCCAGTCAAATGTTACGGTGTCAGGGGTCGAGAAATAACCACAGCAACTGACTCAGTGCCAAAGCAGGGGGGTGAGGATAACAGCTGGACTAATAAAGCGAAAGATCTCTACAGTGTAACAAGGGTCCAAGCGTTGTCACTTTGCATGGTGTATAACTCAGATGGCATTTCGGAGGCACCCACCGTGAGCTGTTGCTTCAGGGCACTGGGTTAACATGCATCAGTGCTGGTGGAAACATCTTGGGGACCCGTGCGAATTGCTTTTTGCCTTAGGGCTGGGAAAAGATGCTGTATTTAAGCGGAAAGCAGGAACTGTGGCTGTAACTTGAATTCAGTGAAGCTTTCGACAAATTCCCCCATGATATTCTGGCAGAGAAGCTGGCCAAATGTGGGCTAGAGAATGCTACTGTTATGTGGATTTGTAGCGCTTTTACTAAACAAACCAGAATGCTCGCCAATGGTTCCTTTGTCCTCCTGGGGAAAAAGTGGAAAGTGGGATGCTGTAGGGTTACGTCCTGGACCTAGTCTTGCTCAGCATCTTTTCTATGCCAGTGTGGTGTAGTGGTTAAGAGCAGTAGTCTCGTAATCTGGTGAACCGGGTTCGCTTCCCCGCTTCTTCACATGCAGCTGCTGGGTGACCTTGGGCTAGTCACACTTCTCTGAAGTCTCTCAGCCCCACTCACCTCACAGAGTGTTTGTTGTGGGAGAGGAAGGGAAAGGAGAATGTTAGCCGCTTTGAGACTCCTTAGGGTAGTGATAAAGCGGGATATCAAATCCAACCTCCTCCTCCTCCTCCTCCTCCTCCTCTTCTTCTTCTTCTTCTTCTTCTTCTGATAATAATATATTATTCTCTCAGAACCTCCAAGTGTCCCTGATTTAGAGAAGCCGTCCCAG
This sequence comes from Podarcis pityusensis, assembly GCF_964106645.2. Lineage (NCBI taxonomy): Eukaryota > Metazoa > Chordata > Lepidosauria > Squamata > Lacertidae > Podarcis > Podarcis pityusensis. The sequence goes on along the minus strand of NC_138031.1, from coordinate 7,979,928 downwards.
TTTCTGATTTGATCCCACAATGTCTGACTTTGCCTTAGGATGTCCCTATTTTCAATGGAAAAATGTTTCAGGGTATGGAGTTATCTGAACCCTGAGCTGTCTGAAGGCAGGCCTGTACAGGGAAGGTTGTTTTTTTTTAATGTTTAATGTTTTATTGCATTTTTATATATGTTGCAAGCTGCTCAGAGTGGCTGGGGCAACCCCATAACATGTGTGGGGTATAAATTATCATTATGGAAGGGGATGTTCTTATTTTTATCAGAGAAATGTTGGAGGGTATGTTCTCTTGCTAATTATGCTGTTTTATATTTGACTTCCTTTAGTAATGCTTTATTTTGAAATCTTTTAGTTAATATTTTAGTTTCCTGTTAACTATGTTGCTTTAAATGTATACATTAAATATCACATTATATTATATATACATTCTTCAGCAATGTTTTATTCTGGATTCTTTTATTTGATGTTTTAAGGTAGGTTGTAAACCATTTTGAGGTGTCCCCCTCCAAAAAATGTTAAGAAGTATAGAAATGAAATAAATAATAATAATAATTTTCAGATGACACCAAACTAGGAGGGGTATGTAATATCTCAGAATATAGAATCAGGATTCAAAATGACCGTAACAGATTGGAGAAGTGGGCCATGCCAACAAGATATAAGCTTTTCTACACTTAGGCAGGAATAATCAGATGCACAAATATGGGACACCTGACTTGACTTTTGGAGTGATGCTTTATTTGAAGAATGCCAGCTCCCGGAAGTCTCTTAGGACTGCGAGTCTGGTTATAAATTAGGCACAAAGGTGAGAACATCATGATATATGTGGGCTGTTGTATGAAATGGCATTGACTCCTGAGGCTTTCAAACGTATGTTTGTCTTCATTTCCTGCTTGTGTGATTTACGGAAGCATCTGTTTTTGAAGACAGGCCAAAATGAGCCCTGGATATGATGCAGCAGACCCCTGTTTACATACTTAGATAGTAAAGGCAAAGAAGGCACTTCCCTGGGTACTTGTGGGCTCATTCAGAATGAATAAAAGCTATGTGTTCCACAAATTGCAATCAATGGGGTTTTTTCAGGATGTGTGCATGGGTTGCTTTTATTTTATTTTTATTATTTATTATTTATTTATTATTATTAACTGAGACGCAGGTGGCACTGTGGTCTAGACCACTGAGCCTTTGGGGCTTGTCAATCAGAAGGTCGGTGGTTCGAATCCATGCGAGGGGCTGAGCTCCCATTGCTCTGTCCCAGCTCCTGCCAAGCTAGCTGTTCAAAAGCACGCCAGTGCAAGTAGATAAATAGGTACCACTGTGGCAGGAAGGTAAATGGTGTTTCCATGCGCTCTGGCTTTCGTCATGGTGTACCGTTGCACCAGAAGCGGTTTACTCCTGCTGGCCACATGACCCGGAAAGCTGTCTGTGGACAAACACCAGCTCCCTTGGCCTGAAAGTGAAATGAGCGCCGCCACAACCCCATAGTCACCCTTGACTGGATTTAGCCATCCAGGGGTCCTTTACCTTTACCTTTTACCTATTATTATTATTATTAGTCACAGAGTAAGCCGGTCAGTCAATCACACAGTTCAAAGCTGGAGTCAACATTTTATTAGCTAAATATGATCGTCACAAGCTTGGCTGAGTTCCAGGCCTAGTGAGCACAGCTGCTCAAGCCCTATAGGTCTTACTCTATGAACCAGGTTGCCAGGACTAAAATCTCCACCTCCTCAAAGCTGCCTATATCTCCTCTTCTCCTGGTCTTCTTCCAAGCAATCAGAGACTGTGTCTGCATGCCACCTGTCTTTGCTCCTCCTGTTTCATACCTCTCTTGGTTCTGGGGGACAAGGAGGGAGAGGAGCCTGTTGCAGCTGAAGGGGAGACACCTGTAACTCTTCACCAGCCTGACTCATCTCTGCCTCTTGGCTTTCCTCATCCAACTCATCTGCTTCAGATTCTGCCTCTGATTTTGGACTTCTCTTTGCCACAGACTCTCCCAACTCACTAAGTCCTATTACCCCTTCAGCTTCCAACACCTCCTCTTCCCAGGCTTCTCCCTCTTCTCCCTGTGATCACACATTGTTGTCCCACCATCGCTCCCTGGGTTCTGAGACTTCTTCCCTTGGTGGTTCCCCAGCAGGTTCCTCCAACCATGCCTTTGTGTCCAGCCAGTATGTGACATTTAAGAAATTTCTTCATCTCTAGATCTCAAGGTGGTTTACAGCATAAAAATACAATGAAAAAAACCCACCGCACAAAATGCATAATAAAGACAAGAACAATGGGTTAAGAGAGGGAGAGGTGAACACAAGGGTGGACAACATAGTTTCCGACAGCTGCTTTTGGAGAACAGTTTTCATCAGCCCCCACTAGAATGGTGAAAGACCAGTTATGGTGGGAATTGCAGTCCAATGACATCTGAAAGGAACACATTGGCCATCCCTGGGTTAACAAGTACCACACTAGCTATTTTCTATATATAACTCTGGTCTCCATCATGGATCACAGCCTTGTCATGGTGAAGGGGCTTGAATAACTCAGAGAAGCTATGAGCTATGCTGTGCAGGGCCACACAAGATGGACAGGTCATAGTGGAGAGTTTTGACCAAACGTGATCTACCTGGAACAGGAACTGGCAAGCCACTCCAGTATCCCTGCCAAGAAAACTCCATGGACAAAGACAACAGGCATATAAAAGTTATGAAGCTGGACAAGATGGTTGGACAGTGCTCCCGAAGCTACTAACATGAGTTTGACCAAACTGCAGGAGGCAGTGGAAGACAGGAGTGCCTGGCGTGCTCTGGTCCATGGGGTCACGAAGAGTCAGACACGACTAAATGACTAAACAAACAAACAAAATAACTCTGGTAATTTTGGTTACTGTAACTGGTCCATTTACGGTATATGAATCCTTCCTTTTGCTGGCTATTTTGTTGCTGTTCCATTCCAAGGTCAAGGAGAGGGGATGAGAAATCTGTGTTAGTAGAGACAGCTATGCATGGCTGCTGCTGTGATTAAGAGTCCAGAAGGCAGCACAAGCATAGCCCACAGGCTGTATTGTTCTCTGGGCTCATAAATCACAGCTCTCGCTGCAGCCATCGTCGTGCTGAGACCAAGAACTCAAGTTGTGCCTCTGGCCTGTTCTGATTTGTGTCTGTGGCATCACTGATGGTAAAATCCATCAGTTTCATACCCAAACGGACTAGGTAAGTAAAATATGGTTGTGTTTGTTTTCAGTACTATTGAAAACCATCCAAGCAAGGAGGGAAAGGAGAATGATGATGCTGTGCTCTAAAAAGTTTTCACTAAAAAATCTGAAAAAACTAAACTTGGGAGCCAGGCGTGGCCTCCGGCCACTGCTTGGCCTGAAGCTAAAATCCTGTACAGACATACCTGAGTGTAACCCCCACTGCAGAACGTGGAACTTATTTCTGAGTAAGCATGTACTGGGTTTTATTTATTTATTTTATTTTTAAATACTACGATTCTGTTTTTATCCCAGTTTTCCTCCAAGGAACTCAAAGCAGCATGCATTGCTTCCCCCCTTCTCAAGCTTTGTCCTCAAAACAACCCTGTGAGGTAGGTTGGGATGAGAGGCGGTGACTGGCCCAAAGTCACCCAATGCGCTTTATGACCAAGTGAGAATTTGAACCCAGCTCTCATGGGCCCAGCAGTCTAACCACTATATCACAGTGCCTCTCTGTGCTACATTAGGCCTGTAAAACTCTACCCCTGAGACCTGTGAGTATAGGGTGGTATATTATTATTATTATTATTATTATTATTATTATTATTATTATTACCACCCCTGTGCACCTTCTAGGTTTGTCAGGTGCTTTGAATAAACTCCTGTTTCTCTTTAATATATTAAAATTGAGCATGCTGTCATTATTTTATTATGCTTAATTTCTTGAATGGTTGTTCATCAGATACAGAAAGCTGACAATGCAGGTGATTAATAGATATTTGTTTACTAATACACACTAATACACATTTGTTTTGAATTGCTGCATGGAAAGTGCTTTGCCTGTCTGTACATCTGCCCTTTGTTCTCTAAAGGTTTGGCTGCCTCTTGAGATATTGGTCGCCAGACTTTGCTGGAGGGTTCCTGAGATGGGGAGTGGCAGACTTCATTGCCATTTGGATGCTAGCTGCCATTTTGAATTAAGATGGTGGACTGAAAGGTCACATCACAATGTTTTCCAGTTTCTAAAAATTCCTGGGCAGCTCTGGGCACTCCCCACTAGTATTTAAGAAACCTGAATTGTATCACTTGTCCCTTTTGCGGCCTGGAGATCCACGCTTGCTCACACAATTTGCAGTAGCCCAGTAAACTATCACACAGACCACATTCACACATTCATATAAAGCACTATGATACCCCTTTAAACAGTCACAGCTTCCACCAAAGAATTCTGGGAGCTGTAGTTTGTTAAGAGTGCTAAGAGTTGTTTAAAAGGTAAAGGTAAAGGACCCATGATAGTTAAGTCCAATGAATGACTCTGGGGTTGTGGTGCTCATCTCGCTTTACTGGCCGAGGGAGCCGGCATACAGCCTCTGGGTCATGTGGCCAGCATGACCAAGCTGCTTCTGGCGAACCAGAGCAGCACATGGAAATGCCGTTTACCTTCCTGCTGGAGTGGTACCTATTTATCTACTTGCATTTTTGGCATGCTTTTGAACTGCTAGGTTGGCAGGAGCTGGGACTGAGCATTGGGAGCTCACCCTGTCATGGGGATTCGAACCGCCAACCTTCTGATTGGCAAGCCCAAGGCTCAGTGGTTTACACCACAGTGCCACCCACGTCTTGAGTGTTGTTAGGAGACCCCTATTCCCTTCAGTGAGCTACACTTCCCAGAGTTCCATGGGAAGAGGATTTTACTGTTAAACCACATTGGGAACTGACGATTGAGAAGAATGCAAAGAACACCACCTTTTCCTGCTTTCTAGGTTGGTGATTTTGCCCATGCATGTAAGAAAAGGACACAAAGATTTGGGAGGTGACCGGGGCTAAAAATGGCACAAGGCAATGGGATGTCAAGTCATGGGTGCCCAGTTATTGGGCCCACTGCCTCCAGCCTTGCAGTGTTAGGCCACCTCCTGGCATTCTGGACATTGCACTCCAGAAGTGGTCCTAAAGGAATCTATGGGGGGAGATATTGCCCCAGGGATTCTTGTCATCCTTAAGCAGACACTGAACATGCCCTACAGGGAAAGCTAACTAGGAAAGCGCTTTGCAATAAAGTGCCGAGATTGAAAATGCAATTAAGTTGAATCTAAATGGACAGAGCTTCTAATCGACACATTAAGGATTCCCAAATGAGTTCATTATGAATGCCTCGCCCGATAATGCAATAATGGGGGAGAAGGGGCAATTACATTTTGGAAAGGGCAAAGGTGGAGGAGGTAAAGATGAACTCAGTGCAGAAATGCTGAAACTCAAGCGGAGCGTCTGCTAATGTCCCTTCCCCCTACTTTCTCTCTTGGCTTTGTTGTGTTTTTGTTCCCGCATCTCCAATATGCAGGATGGCAAAGGAACTGCTGACACTGGCAGCTTTGATGCCCATCTTCAACTCAGCAGGCTGCACCGCATTATACAAGGAGTCACACTGTGCCAGCCCCACATTTCCCAGCCAACAACCCAGAGGCAGATGGCAACAAGGACCAAATCTGCTCGCATTGCTCCAACTGGCACTCCCCCCCCCGTCCCCCACCCCTACTGTGCTTTTCTGCAGGGAGAATTGCAGCTCTGCTTTAAAGAACGAAAAAGGAAGGAAGGAAAGCAGGCTATCTTGGAGATGATAGAACATCAGGAGAAAGAGATGTTGCATCAAGAACAGGACCTTGCACCAAGCCAGGACCTTGGGCTTTAAGGAGCATGTAGATGGTCCATCTGGACTGGACACAGATGGGCTGTAAATGTCATTTATTTATTCTGTGTATTTCAAGAATTTGTATTCCACTCATCAGCCCACCTGAAAAAGGCTGCAGGAGAAGCTTGCAAATAGAATTGACAAGATAGTCCCAGCCTATAGGCGTATATGTATTAAAAGACATGACACAAAATGACTGTTATCTCACCAGCCCTAAATTAGGAGGCCATTATTGTACCAAGCACTGATTGACAGCACAATCCATTGTATGTTTGCTCAGGAGTAAATGCTGCTGAGGAGGGCTGTGGACCAGATCCAACTGAATCCCGAGCCAAATCAGGCTGATTCAGGGTGGATCCAGAGTTTGCCCAAGTCCACAGCTCAGGATCTCTTTGTGTTGGGCTTACGGAGTAACCACAGGCTGTCAAGGGTGTCTAGTGGAGAAGAGAGGTAGGCAGCCCCTTGTGAAGCAGCACCCAGCAGTATTGAACCCGACTACTCACAGTGCAGTCAGAAGGAGGGGAATGATACAACAACTCATGCCTCCACTCCCTCTAAACATCCAAACCCTAAAATATAGGGTTTAAAAAAACCCTAATTAAACATTAGTCTCACTCATCCTCAAATTCGTTCAGGGTCAGATCCTGTCCAGGTGTCTCCTGGGCCACTCTGAGCGAAGGTAAGACTGAACAGGCACCCAGCTTAGGTAGCAGAAACCATGCACAGTCCTGCTGTGGATTTCAACAGAATGAATTCCCAACTATGGGCAGATCTACACTCATGGTTTATAATGTTAAAGAAGGCTTATGGATTGGTTCTGCTTTCAATGTTCTTAATGCATTATTAAAATATGACATCAGAAGGCACTGCAGAACAACCAACAACCAGAAGCAGGGAGACAGAAAGAAACCAAGGTAAGGCACACACACACACACACACACACACACACACACACACAAAAACCAGGTTAATTTGCAACTATGCCCTGTGACGTTTTAGAACAATATATCTAATATTGTCCTAATAACGTTAAACGGGTCAGTAGATCCAGTCTATATCTTATAAAAATGGCAGCCTAGCTTAAGCTGCCAGTGGTGGTGGTGGAAAGATGAACCACCTTCTACATCAGCTCCAAGTTTTAAGCCAGCTCTGTCTACCCACAAACCTGCCACTCTCCAGATTTTGCTGCACTACAGTTCCCATCATCCTTGACCACTGACCATCCTGGGTGGGGCTGATGGGAATTGGAACTCAGAACAAGTCACTAGGTTGGGGAAGGCTGGAATGCATAACTGAGAGCAAGTGTTGTGTGCAGTAAACAGCTTTAGCAGGGGATGTGATTGAGTCATCCTTACATCAGCTAGAATTTAGGGCAAATTTTGAGGGACTGAATGGAGAGGGATCTTTTCCAGACAACAACAGAAACTTATCAGACTCCTTTGTGTTCTCGTCTAAGGCAGTGAAGGGGAAGAGGAGGGAGGAGGATAAAAGGCTTATTTCTTCATGGTAGTAGGGGAGAAGTGGGAAGGGATTAAGTCGTGGCAGCAGGAGGGAGCGAACTAAGAGAAGACACTCTGGTTGCTGTGATTCGGGGGAGTTGACTTTACTTTGGCAACTTAGTGTTGCCATTAAAATCTATTGGACATTTTATAACAAATAAAACTATTCAGTATCACTCAGCTTATTTAAAGGGTCTAATATTTCTAGTATCTGGTATTTTGTGAGAGGGCGAAAAAGTTCCTTTCCATTCAATTCCCGTATTCAGTTTCCCCACATCACATATTCCATGGGATGCAATTATCAGCAAAAAGGAATTTGTGGCCACACAAAGGAGCTTCGAAGGGGCTTGTGCAGAGATGGTCGAAGAGCTTTCAGCACCTTGGAGAGCAATTGGGAGAAGATGCTCTTATGCAGAGTGGGACTGGGTAGCGGTAGAAAGAAGGGCTTCAATTTGAACACTGAAGGATATTGTAGAAAGTAAGCAATACTAAAACATGTTCAGAAATGGGTCACATAAACACGGAAATGGACATTGGGATGACTGGTTGGAAACTAGTTTTTATTCTAGAACAAGGATGAGGAGAGGGAATAACCTAAAGGATAAAAAAAAATTGCCACTCTTTACAGGACCACAATTAACAACTGCTTTGAGGTTTTATTACAATCAAGTGGTATATAAATTTTCATAAATAAATAAATAAATGCCTAACTACATGAGTTTTAGGTGTTTTATAGCTCCACCATGGAATGAATTTATGTACATCATCATAGGATAAACAAGCAGACATTCACTGGGGTAACATGGTCCATGCTGTTGGGTGGCATTTTCCTCACCCCAGTCTTTTCTAGAGATTTATGCTATATTTCCACCACCCCTTCCCTTATTCAAGACAGTTCTCTCCCCTAGGGACAAAAGGCTGTACCTTTGTTAATGTGGGGGTGGGCAGAAAAGCCCTTCCACCACCAATGACTTCTGAGGTAACGGACAAATGGCATCTTCCTGCTCCACGCTGCACCTAGCCCCTATTATTTCTGGGAACACCTTTGACTGGCCGGCTGAACTAGATGGGTCTCAAGCTCTCAGTGAGTTGGGACTTCCTTTGCAAGTGAAGACAGGCTCTGGTGGATTGAGCAGAAGAGACCAGTAGTGGGTCTAACAGCCAAGAAGGTGATTTCTGCACATGCTATAGAAGGAAGTGAGGGGTAGCTTCCTATGTTCCTAATCACCCAACCACTTTTTTTAAAAAAAATAAAACAACTCGGGGCTAAATATGCACATGCATACCAGGTCCCTTGCCCTTCCTGCCCTCTTGTCAAGGAGTCCCCTGAGAAGAAGTCAACTGAGGTGCTGGTGGGGGAAGTGGCTCATTGCATCATTGCATGGGTTGGATTAAAGGTGTCATATATGAGTCCCTCCAACACATTTATCCCATGGACCAAATCTCAAACGTCATACAAATTCCTTTCCCCTTGGGAAAGGGAGAAGTTGCAACCATGTAATTAAAAATAGAACATGACCATCCTCTGCCTTAGGAAGGACTAGAATACTTTAGCACCCCCTAATGTCTCAGTGTGGTGTTGAACACTTCTTGGCTATTGTTTCTCTTGCTGCTGTCGAATAATTGAGGACTAAACTAGACATGGAATTATTTGTGTCTTTGCACTATCTTAACATGCATTATTTTTTAACAAAGCAAATTTGATTTGATCCTGGAATTTCCCGCTTTTCCTTAAAATGTCCCTATTTTCATTGGAGAAATGTTGGAGGGTATGGAATAGGACATCCTTATATTCATCAGAGAAATATTGGAAGGGATACAAGGGAGCAAGCCCAGAGGGGGGCAGAAAAACAGTGCCTCTCCACTCTGGCTTGAAGTGGTTAGGAGACCGTATGCCTGTCCACATGTCCCCTGGGCTGCTCCTCCTCTCCCCTTGCAGGGTCACTGATGCAAGTGAACCTATGTAAATCTCTGCTCAAGGGTCATCTAGTCCAACCCCCTGCAATGCAAGAATCTCAGCTAAAGCACCCTTGACAGATGATCACCCAACCTCTGCTTTAAAAGCCCCAAGGAAGGAGAGTACACCACCTCCCATGGGAGTCTGCTCCACTGTCAAACAGCTCTTACCTTCAGAAAGTTCCTCCTGAGGTTTAATTGGAATCTCATTTCTTGTAACTTGAATCCATTGGTTTGGGTCCTACCCTCCAGAGCAGGAAAGAAAACAAGCTTGCTCCAACAACCATGTGAGATATGGCCCCCATCTTATATTAGTGGAGCTGGTCATCCCTGCCTACTGTAAGTGCAAAACATTACATTTAACCTTACTGAAATTCATTTTCTTAGTTTTGGCCCATTTCTCCAATCTATTAAGGCCATCTTCAATTCTGATTCTGGTTTCTGCAGAATTGGCCACCCCTCCCAGTTTGGTGCCATCTGCAAATTGGATGAACATCCCCTCCCTCTTTTTTGCTAGTCACCCTTTCTGGGGGCTGATTAGGAATTTTGGGGGAAGCCCTTGATTGGCTCTTGAGACCTTCTTCTTCTTCTTCTTCTTCTTCTTCTTCTCCTCTTCCTTAGTGAATGCTAGACAGCCATGTATGTCAGTGCAAGCTCACCTTCCTGTGTTTACATAATTTGATGATTGCTTGGGAGGTCTTCTAATATTATAGTTGAATAAATAAGGCCTTTCCACCATGACTCTGCCTTCTGAGTCTTTTTCCCTGGTGTGCTGGCAAAGTGATGTTGAAAAACAGCTCACGTGAGGACTTTTGTAGCAGTGCAGTCCCAACGCAAATGCCACTATTATCGGAGAAAAACATTGCAGGCTATCCCTGACACAATGGGGGCTGCACTGAGATGCAAACCAATGTTGATTTCATTTACTTTAACTGAGGATGAGAACAACAACCAAGTGGAGCAGAGAGGAACCGCAGACAATGTAAAGCTGCAGAGAATTGATTAAGGAAGCATGGCAGAGGGAATTAACCTCCAGAGTAAACAAGCCGTGCTGGGATTAAACAAGCCTTATTAATAATGTGAACTTTTATGAAAGCTGAAAAGTTCTTAATTAAGGAAACAGTGGAGCATCCTCCTTCAGCAAATAAGCATCCACTGGAGATACAAGGATAATAGAAAAATAAGGAAAGCTGAACTCTGAACAGGGCACAAATGAAATGCTGAAATGTGTTCCCAAATCTCTCCATCATTAAAGGTGTAGGGATGTGCATAGATGCTAGGAGAGGATATATTTATTAGAGATTACTCTAACGTCCTCACGTTTGTGAGTTCAGCAGAGTTCATCCCTAGATGCATTAGCTTTTTTTGCTACTGCATCACACTGTTGACTCATGTTAAGCTTATGGTCTCCTAAGAGGACAAGCCTATGAAGATCTGTTCATCACAATGACTATATGACTCTCCTGTTACAAAAGACAGCATTCCTCTGAATACCAGCTTCTTGGAGCTCAATGCCCTGCATATTGAAGTCCCAGACTGAACTCTCATTGGCCACTGTGGGGAACATGATGCTCATTTGATAGGTCCATGACCCATAGCAGCAGTTGGCTGTGTGATACCCTGACTTTGTACTAGGTGAGCTATGTAAATTTAATATCTGGGGCAGTGTTAATAAGCAATCCAATCTGCACACGGAACTGCAGAGGGAAGACAGGAGTGAAAGTATCTTTTTATCCCTTTGCCTCCTATCTTTCCTCTGCAATGAGTCAATCATTGGAGGAGGTGATTGGCTGGATATCTCTCCTTTCATGTGGGATGGTGCCATTTTGGTCCATACTTGGGAAATGAGTGTGCTGTTGGTCTATGACAGTGGTTCTCAACCTGTGGGTCCCCAGATGTTGTTGGACTACAACTCCGATCATCCATGAGCTCTGGCCTTGCTAGCTAGGGGTGGTGGGAGTTGAGGTCCAACAACATCTGGGGACCCACAGGTTGAGAAAGGCTGGTCTATGGGATGAGATCCTAATGAACATTTCTCTTCCTTTGGCCTGCAAATGATGGTAATATAGCATGCATCTCTGTGAATGTGACACTGTTAGGTTATTCATCTTTCCTGATGGTATTCAAAGTATCCCCCCATTGTGGAACAGGATGAGCTGAAGAGCTCCTACTCTTAAGTGCTCTTTGTGCAGAAGGCGCTCTCGTTTCATCATGCTGATAGTTTCTGAGCGTCTCATCGTTTTGCTCCTGGCTCACTTCAAGGGGAGGAAAGGGAGCCATTGACGTTTTAAAATAGCAAGGGAGGAAGAAAAGGGTGTCAAAGAGATGATGGAAGCAGCTGAGTGGCAGTGGGGGGGGGACTTCTGGAATGCAATGTATGTTGAACCTGAAAAGGAAAGGAAAAGAATGAAATGCTGATGAGATTTTTTATATCTATAATTCTTGTGTGAAAAGGAACAGCGGAAATGGCATGATGGCTCTTTGAGGCTAAGTTTGGAAGGGAACTGATAGAAAAGAGAGTAAATCTGGGACACTGGGGTGGGGTAGGGGGAATAACTCAACAAAAACCAGGTCAGTTCCAGTCCTATCAAGTAGAGGCCAGTCAAGAAGTTTGGCCAGTGGTGAGAGGTGTAAGGAATCCATGCATTACTACTGAGGTCATTTCCAGATAGGGTTGCAAGATCAGTAACATGCCAGACTCTGAGATGTTGGGGCCCAAACCTAAGACCTAGGGTCAGTCCCTGGTGATGTCATGGGCCCCAAAGAGGTTGTGCAATAATTTGCACAGACAAAGGTTAATTGGGAGTGAGAAAGAGGAAGGGGATGTGGTCATACGCATCCCAGAGAGTCAATGCAATAATAATTTGCAGCTGGCTCCTGCTGGGCTGAAGCTTGCAAGCTTGTTTTTTGTGTGCTCTCACTTACCTGGAGATTCAAGTCCCTCCTCCCTCCCCTCCCCCCCCCCAGCCACCTGGAGTGGGTCAAACAAAGCTGGAGACTTCAGGTCAGCCCTGTAGGGTCTGGCAACCCTATTTCCAGATGTCCTGGTAATTGAGCATTCACCAATATATATTTGCAGGGACGTTTTATGAGGTTGCATCAAGTGAGTGCTGTTGCACACGTTCCAGTGTGTTTTCTCACCAGCTTCGTTACTGCAAATCATATGATCCTTGGGGAAAGTGGACTTGCTGTGCAAGACCTTCTGATCCACCATAGGTGTGCGACCTTATTTGTCAGCATGCGACTGAATCCCACCCTCCAAAATAGCAACAGTCTGAAAGCCTTGCAGCTATGAAAGCACCTTTAGTGAAACACTAAGCCTGATGTTTCTTTCCTTCCTTACTCCTATAGCTATTTGGTTTGATATCTTAGATCAAAATACATTGGTCTACCATCACAACATGAATGATGAAGCCATCTAGACACAGGAAGCAGCTTTTGTGGGTTTCTAAGCCAATCAGCACAGCTGGACTCAGAAACAATCACTGCCAGTGAAATTCGGGACATCGGAGGGCAAAGAAAAAAGGGTTTTTCCTGGCCATCTTCCCATATGTTGGCTGAGGCATCAAAGCAAACCTCACTGGATGTGAGATGAATGCCTAATAATCAATGTAGTCTCATCACACAACTTCTTGTTTTGGATACACAAACATATTGTCCAAAGCTTTATCAAGAAGAATCCTTTCAGCAGGTGCCCCCATTCCTCTTCATGTCCCCATGCCTTTAAGAGTCCAGTAACAGAGATGGATTTAGGGGAGCACAACCGGTTCGGGAGCACAACTCGGTTTGCCAAGCCACAGGAGGTGGTGGTGCCAAATTTTGGCATTGTATAGGACACCACTGAAATTTTAAAGCCCAAAGTCCGCCACTTCCTGAAATAGGCAGTGGCTCAATAACGGAAGGTCTGTGTGTTCCTTGATATTTTGCTGTCATATAACCATTAAAAGGCCCATTAGCCCTGCCAGAAAGAACGAGTGAATAAATAAACGAAGGAGTGAGCTAAAACCCCTGCTCCGTGATTTGGGAGCCTGACACTTTAAGTGGCAACCCGCAGCGTAAATTGCTCCAGAGTAGTTAAAGGAAGCTCTGTGCAACTCACTCAAATTGTCAGCGGCTGCAGGTTGAGACTTTTCACCAGTGTGGACCAAAAGTTGAAATAAACAAGAGGGAACAAACACCACAGTTCAAGCGCAAGATAACCGAGAGAAGATTAGATTTTAATGTTGTGGCAGCACCTCAAGTTAATGTTCGCTCTGCGTAATGGTGCCATTAAGATATATAAGGCATGGTTATGTTCTCATCTTTCAACATCCAGGTCTTGTAGGCCTGAGGCAAAAGGACTCTGCAAACATTCAGGATGGAAGGAGGGAGGGAGAACAGTGGAAAGAAGCATGCTTAATGGGCAGCCTGGGAAGAACAGCCAAATATTTCATTGGTGCTAGGCCTGTACCTCATGCTTCCTTCTGGCAGCGGTGGTGTGGGGATGAGTGTGAAGTGGGGGGAGGAGACTTCATTCCCCTCCCCATCACCAGTGGCAGCAGCAACAGGCAGCTCTTAGGATTAGGGTGAGCTGTGAGGGGAGGAGGGAGTTGGGGATGAACTGTGGAGAAGAGGGGACTTTGGGGTGAACAGTGAGAAGGGTGGATTGGCCACAAGGTGCAGAGTTTGGCTGGTAGTCTGGGATGGGGGAGTTGAAGGAGCTATGAGGGGAGCAATGCAAGCAGGGATGGCAGCCCCTATTCCCTACCTGTCCATCTGTGTATCTATGCCAGTGGCTCCCAATTAACTCAATACTGTGGACCCCCTTGTTTCTCAAATTCCAAGCCACTGACCCCCTACTTTTGTAAATGTTGGTATCTCTGTGGTAGTCTTTATTATGTGAATGATGCCACCATACCCTGCAAAGGTACGGGCCCCCAAAGTGGAGTGTCGCAGACAGCTGGCAGGTACGTGTCATAGAACCCTTGGGTGGGGTCCACAGAGCCCCCAATTGGGAAGCACTGATCTAGATATTGGGCACCTTTGGGTTTCTGCCTGAACACTCAAATTCTGTTTCTGTGGAGAGGGGCAGGATTGTGCAAGCAATTCCCATCCCGGACATTTGTCACACACTCCATCCTGTGCCTCCCTACCCGCTACTCTTCCCAATGCTCTACAGGGAAGGCCTACAGGGGGCTTCTACTGACAACTTACTTGAGTGCAAGTAGGACACTTTAGGCAACCGGGAAGCCTACTTTATCAGTGTCCTTGATTGCCTAGAGAGTTCTACTTCAGTACAAAGCAACGCTAGCTCCTGAATGTAGACAAAAAGGTCTCATTCCGCCCTCTCCCCCATTCTCCACTGGTGGTCCCCTCTAAGCTTACATGGCAGCAGGCAACACCAGCAGTGCAAAGGGAATGGAATGGCTGTGCCCAGCCAACATTTTAACTGCTTACAATTTGTCCCGTATAGCATCCGTCTCGATCATGGTGGGGAATTAAAATAGCAGGCAGACCTAACTGCCTGGGCACTGCTCAGCATGCTGGATCAAAACTTGGTTTTAAAATTCATGAGCCGTAACCTGCTGGGACAGAGGACAGTTGCTGACATTGCCTACGTGGGTGACCTAAATAGAGATGCTGCAACCTCGTTTTGCCCCACAGATCCAGACACAGGCTACTTGCTTCCTGCTTCCTAATAGTAAGGGTTAAGCATGTTGCAGTTAGAAAGTCTCTATCACCCTCTGCAGAGCTTCTTCCCCCAAACATGGCAGTATTGCACAGTTGTTGTTGTTGTTATTTAATATTATATATATTTACCGCTGAATGGCAAAATTGATTTCTATGTGATTTACAAGAATGAAAATCAATTAAACAAGCATTAAAATATAAACATTTATACTTACAATGTGTAATAAACAAATACATCTTCTTCATCATCATCATAATCATCATCATCAACATTTTAACTTAAATGCCACTTAATGCCAATTAGAATTCTAAGTGTAAAACCAATTACAAGAAGCATTAGGATATAGGTATCCAGAATTATAATCTACATAAAAATAAAAATGCACGGCTTACTGCTAAGAGAGCAATCCTTTTCACAAGAAGCCAGAGTAAATCAATCTGGTGTAAAGTTGCACCAGAGTAGAGGCACTACTGCTGATGGAGGCAAAGAGAAGCCTGGCAAAAGGAAAACAACCCTTTAAAATAGTACTAGAGTTACACCATCCATTTTGTTGGGTTAGTTTACACTGGGGTGCCAGGTCACATGCTCAGCCTAAGTCCTGCCCCCCCCCAAGTCCTATGTCCCCAGAATAGTGTTGCCATATTTTGAAGAGCAAAAAAAAAAAGATGCTATGACGACTCTCATTTTAAATACCCCTACTATATGTAGTAGTGGCACTGTGGGTTAAACCACTGAGCCTAGGACTTGCTGATCAGAAGGTTGGGGGTTCAAATCCCCACAACAGGGTGAGCTCCCATTGCTCAGTCCCTGCTCCTTAGCAGTTCGAAAGCATGTCAAAGTGCAAGTAGATAAATAGGTACCGCTCCAGTGGGAAGGTAAACGGCGTTTCCGTGCACTGCTCTGGTTCACCAGAAGTGGCTTAGTCATGCTGGCCATGACCCGGAAGCTGTATGCCGGCTCCCTCGGCCAATAAAGCGTGATGAGTGCCGCAACCACAGTGTTGGCCACGACTGGACCAATTGGTCAGGGGTCCCTTTACCTTTACCTTTACTATATGTAGGCTGTAGAGGCTGTGATATGTTGCTGAGGGGGGTAGGAGAAGATAAGATAAGAGGAAAGCAAGTCTTCAGCCAGCAGTTATGTCTGTCTTCATACAGAAAGTATAGCCAGAGACATTTTGTCAAATTTTAAAAATCCACCCGAACAGAAATTTTACCCCTGAAAAAGAGGGTGTGTCCTGGAAAAAGAGGGCACATGGCAACCGTACCAGAATACCCTCTTCTCAGGGCTTACACCAGTTTCAGATCAGCCAGGTTTGGCTCAGCCAGCTGCATGCTGTATGGGTGCAAGGATGCAGGATTTAAGCCAGCATAGCCCAGCTGCACCATGGACCTCTCAGCTCAGCAAGAGATCGTCTGGATCCTAACCAGCTCCTCCTGGTGGATCTTGCTAAGGGCTTGCTCCTTAGGTTGTTTGCAACAATAAAAACCAATTATACAAGCCTCAAGATATAAACATCTATGATTAAAACACACAATAAAACAATCTAATTAAAATATTAAAAAATACATCCATAATTAGAACATATGCAATGCAAATTCAGAGCCAATGCATAGGACACATTGCAATGAACCACATGAAAATGAGAAACATCTATCCAGCGGAGATAGGATCCTGGTGGCACCAGAGCCTGATTGCCTAGCATAGATCCTACCCTCCACAATCTGGATGATATGAGATCGTCAAAAGGTGGATTTAGGAACTTCAATTCAACATGAAAACACATCAGCATTTTAATATTCATTTCTTCTAAAGTACACATTTGTATGCAATTTCCCCCAATATGCACATTTTTTTGCAAAGCAATTTCGCCCAGTATAATGCATTTCCTCGTATAATGCATTTTTGGATGTCATTTTCATGAATGTGTGCATTTCTATGCATACTCAAATCCATAATAGATAGATAGATAGATAGATAGATAGATAGATAGATAGATAGATAGATAGATAGATATAGATAGATTGCATATGCATTATTTGAAGAAGTGTGAATTCCGAATGATGGCTGCCAAGTGTTGTTAGAGGAAATGCAAATCAGATATGCTTCCCTGTAAGTGTTAACTTCTCTCTCAGCTCTACTTACCCTACACATAGATTTCTATCCCCTAAAAGAGGCAAAATACTCCCTGATCACAACAGGCCCTCCACTGCACACTTCAGGAGGTGGTTGCACCAATGGATTCCCTTCAAAGCTGCAGGAACAGTAATTTGAACCCCAGTCCAAGTTTACCAGCTGACCAAAGTTTGATGGGAGAGCCTTGAGGTTGTTCTGTCCTAGCCAGAGAGTCTTCAAGGCCTTTAAGGAACAGACTCCCCATGGCAGATGCCTGAGATAATTGAAAAGCAGCAGCAATGTTTCCAGTTTCTGCAGCTGCTGAATGGCATCTGGGATGGTGCTGATGTGGTTATCGGTAGCATCTAAGAAAACCAGGTTCCTCAGCTGACAAACAGGTGCAGGGAGCTCTGCCAGGCTGTTGTTTGCCAAATGGAGACTATGAAGTTTCTGGAGGCCTCCTATTTCCTCAGGCAGAGAGGTTATGCTGTTGTTGCTGAGGGTGAGTCTCTCCAGCTTGCCTAAGGAGCCTATCTCAGCAGGGACCTCTTTCAGGTTGTTGGAGTCCAGGTAGAGGAAGGCCAAGTTTTGCAAGTGGCCAATCTCACGAGGAACAAGATCCATCCTGTACCTCAAGCAGCTCTCTCGTTCCGGAGTCATCTCCAGAACTCTCAACCCTTGCAGTGCAAAGATCTGGCGAGGCACTGACATCAACTCTTTGCCTTCCAGTTTGAGCTTTTTCCCACCTTTGTACTGGGGATCGTGTTCTGTTGGAATTTCCATTGCTGGTCAGCATAGAGTAGGGGCAGAGGGAAGTTGCCGGCTAGTTTCATCCTCCTTCTTGGTGAAACAGGAGGAAAGGGGTCATGGTCCACTGTCAGCTGCTTTTGAGACTTCCCTCAGCCTGGCTCTCAGTCCACCTGAATTCCTCCTCGTTGTAAATACAGAGAGCTTTCAGGTTGCTCAGCTACATCTGGTAGGTAAACACTTGTGTCTCTGGAGAGCAAAAACTTCCTCATCTTTTGTGCGGCTCCTGACAGAAAGTACACAGCCCAGCCCACACTGTTTTCTTTACTTAAGCAAAGCCAACTTCCATTTCAATGTAAACTGAAACTACAGTTCTGTGCTATTGATTACCTTCACCATCTGTCAGTCCTCACCTGTTACAACCTGTTTTTCTTTTCTTTTGCAGTCTGACGTATTGCAGTCACTTTCGCCCAATTCAAAAGGCATTGATATCACTGGGAATGCCGGTGATGCAAGATGGCTGTCTTTTTCCTCCAGTGGTCTCTACACCACAGACCCACCAAGTATTCCTATTTTCCAGGGATGGTTCTGGATTTGCAGAAGCCGTCCCAGTTTTTTATTTGATTCGGGATTGTCCCGCTTTTCCTTAGGACATCCCTATTTTCATCAGAGAAATGTTGGAGGATATGACATCATCCTTTTTTGTTGCTGCTGTTGTTATTTAACCCCATGTTCCTTTAACCCTAAGTTCCTACGGTGGATTGTGATAATCAAAACGTTAAAAACAGTTTGGAATGACTTTGAATCACAGAAGCACGTATTTTTAAGGTGGGACTTAAAAGTATACATCTCAGCTGCAAATGCCAGGGAAGAAGAAGATGAAGAGTTTGGATTTGATATCCTGCTTTATCACTACCCCAAGGAGTCTCAAAGTGGCTAACATTCTCCTTTCCCTTCTGTTATGTACTGAGTTGAATAGGATCCAAACTGCAGCAGTCTGACTGGTCCTAAAACAATAGGATCCAAAATGCAGCAGTCTGATTGGTCCTAGAACAATAGGATTCAGAATGCAGCAGTCTGATTGGTCCTAGAACAATGCAGCAGTATGATTGGTTGGCAGGAACCACCCAATCATGCTCCAGATAGAAGTGAATCCACAACCTGATTGGCTTACAGTAGAATTCCGGAATTAGCCAATCATGTGCAGCCCATTGTGTAAATAATGTATATAAAGCAGATACTTTGAGGGGACTTTCATTCATTCCTCCTCACCACTATGAGCTGAATAAAGAGCATGAAATCACTTGGCAACTCTGAGTATATTTCACCTTCCTTCCCCACAACAAACACTCTGTGAGGTAAGTGAGGTTGAGAGACTTCAGAGAAGCGTGACTAGCCCAAGGTCACCCAGCAGCTGCATGTGGAGGAGCGGGGAAGTGAACCCGATCCACCAGATTATGAGTCTACTTCTCTTAACCACTACACCACACTGGAAAAGAGGTGTGTTTTCAGCATTTTCAAAAGCTGCATGATGAAGATGTCCTTTCCTAGGTTGCCACCTCCAGAGCTTCTGAGGGTGGTGGAACAACTAAGAGGACTTGCCTCTGCCTATTTTAACACCAAAGCGGGGGGGGGGGGGGGGTCTGTAGTGAAGGAGGTGTGAGCTTCTTGAAATGAGCCCAGAAATGAACTGGTAACCAATACAGCTGTTTTGAAACAGGGTTTATGTGAGAGTGGAACATAATCTGGCCACTGCATTTTGAAACAATTGAGGTTTTCGAGTCATCTTCAAGGGAAGCCCCATGCTGAGCGCATTGCAATAATATGCTTACCATATAATGCTAAATGTCAAAATAGGCTTCTAAGAAGTTTGCAAGGACAAAGGACAGTTACACAACCATTAGAATATAAACCTCTACAGTGGTACCTCTGGTTATGGACTTAATTCGTTCCGGAGGTCCGTTATTAACCTGAAATTGTTCTTAACCTAAAGCACCACTTTAGCTAATGGGGCCTCCGGCTGCTGCCGCACCGCTGCATGATTTCTGTTCTCATCCTGAAGCAAAGTTCTTAACCTGAGGTACTATTTCTGGGTTAGTGGAGTCTGTAACCTGAAGTGTATGTAACCTGAAGCATATGTAACCCGAGGTACCACTGTACAATATAATCCTCTCAATACATTAAATTAGAAGCATTCATAATAATAAAAAAATGCAATAAAAGGCATTCCTTGAAAACATAGCAATTAAAACTTGGGACTTAGGTGGAGAGATAATGTCTGTGTCACCAAATGTGTATTTAACAATATATGAAATATTTCATTTAGCAAGTTACAAAGGCTGGTATTTTATTAGCGAGGATGGACAAATACATCCATATCGGCTTCTTCTTTTTCAAACCTTAAGTTCCCTTGGGCCCAGTGACATATCCATTTGTGATTTTTTTTCTTTTAAAAAAGTGTGCATGAAAATAAATAAGCATTTTTGTATGCATGCCTCTGGTAGCCTACCCATAAAGATAAATGGTGCTTTTTGAATATTTAATTTTATTAAATAATGCAAAATAACATGTATATACATTATAGCCTGAAATTATTCTGAGAGGGAAGGGTTTCAGATGCCTGCAATCTTTTGTGCCAGAAATTCAGCACAGCACACAAAAGCAGTGGGCACGTGGGTGGGGAAGGGTTTAATAATCCCACTGAAAACAGCAGGCACCGCCTTAGTCAAATAGGACCATGAGGCAGTGTTGCAAAAGGGACCACTTACAAAGGACAGGAAACAAAAACTCATCACCAGCAAAATGCCCCCCTCCCCAATATTTAGTCCAACAAGAAAGAGACAAAGCTGCAAATCAAACTCCCTTAAAACATTTTGGCTAAGATATTTATTTGCCAGCAAAATACTTCTGAGATTTCTCCTTCAGAGACAACATAGGCATCATAATTATCTGGAATAGAGCCTGCTTGCTACAATCACAATAATTTAGACACTCCACAGATTATACTGTTTCATTTTTTCAAAAAAAAATGAAAGCACTGATGCCATAAACCCACATAAAAATAGCACCTTTAAAAATATATAAATAACATTTGTCTTTAACACTAAATCAACAGCACAGTCTAAGAGCTTCTTCCGTTGAAATGATGAACTTATTGCATGGGCTTGTTGCCTGCTCCTCCACCACTACTATTGTATCTATTGTACTTGGCTGCTTCAGAATCCGCAGGTTGAAAAAGCCAACTCACTTAACAAAGGGGGAAACAAAAGCCCAACCACATGGCTGCCCCTTGGCTTATCTTGGCAAAGAAAACATTTGTAAACAAGAAGGCAATGGGTGCCAAACGATATTTGTGAGATTTGTGCCATGGCATAGCCATGTGAGCTCAAAGCTCCATTATAGAACAATGGCCTTGCATGCATGAGGTTTCAGATTCAGTATTTCCAGTTTATATATTTTTCCAAAAGGATCTTAGGTACCCAAACTGGGAATGATTATCTGCCTGCAGTGGGGCTCTGGTGAGCTGACAGTCAGAATTTAATGGATCAAGAATCAAGTAGCATTGCATCTTCCTAGAGCTGTGGAATTGACCTGGCAGACTTCCCATTGACTATATCTTCTCTCAGCATCCCGGATGCAATCCTGATTGCAGTGCCCCAGCGCAGGGATGCTCTGATCCCACCCAGGCAGTTCTGAGGTTGATTCCAGCATTGGAATTCAACTTCGTCTGGAATGGTTTCCTCTACCAACCACAACCACCCAGCCAGCAAAATTAATGCCAGCTATTTCTCTGCTTTACATGCTCTACAACAGGCATTAGCAAACTTGGCCCTCCAGATGTTTTGAGACTACAATTCCCATCATCCTTGACCACTGGTCCTTTTAGCTAGGGATGATGGGAGTTTTAGTCCCAAAACATCAGGAGGGCCATGTTTGCCTATGCCTGCTCTACAAGGACCTGGATTCAGATACCAGGCCCTTTGGCAGACCAACTCTGCATTACAAAGATGTCTGCAAACATAAGATGAAGGCTGGCAACTTCAACCCCACCATGCGGGAATACCTCACAGAAGACCACAGTGCCTGGAGACAGACAGGTTGTGCATCCATAGCAGTGACCAGAGGAGGAATGACCACTGGGAGGGGTGCAGAGAGAAGAAGCCATGGAGTATCTACAGCAGCACAACCCAACACCTTCATCTTCCCCAGCTGCAACAAAACATGTCTCTCCTGTATCAGTCTCAACAGCCACAGCAGGCTCTACAACCTTCCAACAGCTTGACTCCTCCATTGTCTCCCAAGACAGATGGGTGCCAACAATCTCACTGCTTCAGGAAAATCTTCCAATATGCTGTGGTATGTGATATTAAAGACGCAGTCCTAATATCCCAAGTTCGTTCTTCGAGGATCACAGGTAGGACTGCAGTGGGACTGACTTCTGAGCAAACAAGTCAAGGATTGCACTATTAAAATGTGTGTTTTTTCAGCTCACAAAATAACCAGTTTACAGTGTTACCCACTCACCCTGAGCCTTGGGGAATTGAGCCAAATCAAGGCAAAAAATTAGGTTTGGACTGATACATTTTGCTGAAGAAGCAAATACTTGTTACATATATCCCCTCACTTTTATGTATTATTTATTTTGTTATTTATTGAATTTATATACCTGGAGGTCTCAGGGCGGTTAAAAAAAAAGGCTTTTCCTCTGTCATTTTGTTTAATAATGACTGGATGCAGGTGTGCTGGGGAGACTCGGATGAAAATAAAGCAAGAAATATTTAGGAGATGATGAGGGCAAAGACAGATTTTCAGTTACAGACCTGATTCTTTGATTCATGGGACATTGCTTAATCATTGGAAAACGGAAGTGGTACAGTGGTACTTTACTCCCCCTTCTCCTGCCAGCCACTTTCCCTTCACCCTAGACATCCCCCCACAGCTGAAACCTTCAGACGTGGGTGAGAAAAGCAGGAGGCCAGGGAGGAATGTATGGGAAGGTGAATGGGCAGGTGACAAGCCAAAGTCCTGTAAGGGGAGGGCTGTAGATCAGATGGTAGAACATTTGCACTCCATGTAGAAGGTCTGAGGTAATGACATCTCCTGGGACAGGCTCCCTGTCTGAAACGGTGACCTGCTACCAGCCACCGTAGACAATTCTAAGCAAGATGGACCAACGGCAAGACTTGACAGAAGGCAGATTCCTACGTCCACATTTAATTAGATCCCATATTCAAATCCATGAAGACTAGAGTCTTATTTTATTCTTAGGGGAAGGGCTCAGTGACAGAGCTACTGTTTTGCATGCAGGAAGCAGGGTCAGTCCCAGATTGTGCTGGGACAGACGCTTGATGGAAATGCTTGGCAGCTGCTCCCTGACAGAGCAAGAAATGCTGTCTAGATGGACCAAGGAGAATCTGAGGCTCCTAATGACAAACTTATATGCAAATTGTAAGATCGCAATATAATCTATCACACTGCCTCCATGCTTTGTAAAGTGGGTATATTCCCTCTCTCTATCATACCGTTTAATATTAGCAAGTCCCTCTGCCTTACAACTTGGGCTAAACAAAGCCCTGAATAATTACATCTATGATCTTTAGACAGACAGGAGGTACCTCCAGCTAAGTAAATATCCTGTTCCAGAAACTGATTGTAATGGGTGTACAAATTTACATCGTTGCTCCTAATCTCCCGCTGCCACTTATGACTTATCCAGCCAGTATGCGACCTCTTTCTGTCACATTGTTCACTTCCAGGTCTCTACTGTGCCCCTAGCTTAGCCTTCAGAGATGATAATAAGAATTTTAAAAAATCAACAGCCAAAATGTCTTCTTTTTCAGCTCTAACAGGGATTCTTTCTATACTTCATTGACAATATTTATATATATATTTAAAAAACCTTCTTTTAAAAACAACTTTGAATTTGCCCTGATATTAGAGAAAACAAAAGCAAAACAAAGAACACTTTTCACCTCATAAAAGAATAGCAATTTATAACTTCTTATTTAGGATAAACTTGACCGACCGGCAGCATTGGATGGTTTTAATAGTCTACAAGGCCTCTCGAAAAGAAACAGAAGCAGGGAAAACAGGCGAGACCTCGCAACTTCCTTGCTTGCTTCAAGTTTCAGACGTAGGTCCATAGGAGGTCCATGGGCTTTGGGGCCTTGCCTTCTAAGGCCCCTTGACGTTGCTGGGCCTGGCAGCCAGGCTTGCATAGTAAGCACACTGAGAGGGGTCACATTGTCCATTGGCTCCTGGTGGCCCCTGGGGACCCATCAGTCCAGGAATGCCCGCTTCGCCCTGGGGGCCTGGCGATCCTGGCATCCCATCTTTGCCATAGCCAGGTTCACCCGGGACACCTAGGGAACAAAGCATTGTGGGTAAGCATCACTGCCACGTTGCTGCCAGCCTGACCAAATAACGCCGGTGTTTGGATGGTCAGGCTAAGAAAAAAAGGCAGCTTCACCTGCAAAATGAGCTGTTGTCTAAAGGTGGTTGAAAACAAAGCTGGACCAAAGCCAGCCATGGCAGCATCTTCACAATGAAAAGTCTGATGGGTACCAGATTGGCATGTGCATCTCATGGCCCATCCCAGATAAGGAAGGCACATGTGTGATAGTAAACTTTTTCACCAACAAGAGAAACACCCACTGCAGCTTCTGTCAGGAGCTTGTCCTACACTCGAGTAGGACCCTGGCAGAGACACATACCCAACTGGCATGTTCTTTCCCTCCTGGTCGATCATTCGGGAGCTTCAAAAGCTTTCTTCAGCCCAAATATCACAGCAACTGATGCCAACAGACATCAGCACACTTAGGGATCCGCAGAGTTTGTGCAGCTTGCGTAACAGACCTCAGCAACTCAGCATTTTGGCTAATCTATTTACATATAAACACACACGGAGCACTGCAACATGGCTCCCTGTCTCTCTAGCATCAGACAGCAAAGAGAAAGAACAAAGGACAATAGTCCCACGGAACACAATAACACAAACATCCTGTCTCCGTCACTTCCCACTTTGTGGAGTCAAAACATACACCGTCATGTGATAGGCAAAAATCCCATGACTGCAATCATGGAGCAGGAATTCTAACAGCTTCTACAGTGTTCTGGACAAACACAGAGACACACTTCTAGCCTCTAGGCAGCTGTCAACAAGTCTAAGCCTTGCAGAGCAACTGCAGCAACAGGGACAACCCCATCCTTCTGCTGGCTTATATACCCTCCCTTGACAGGTTGTGCTCCTGCAACATGAGACTTCTCCTGCTTGGCAGTCACTGCTGCTCTTCCCACTATAAGTGTCTCCTGATTCTAGGAGACAGCGGGGGCAAGGGAAGATGTGGAGTCTACTGACCCATCTGTTGACTGTGCCTTCCTCTGTCTCAGACTGCCCTAACTCTGTTCCCTTGCCCTTGCTCTTGCGTTGTGGGCAGCGTCAAGCTCCATAAATTTATTTATTTATTTATACATACATACATACATACATACATACATACCCCACCCATCTGGCTGGATTTCCCCAGCCACTCTGGGTGGCTTCCAACAGAATATTAAAATACAATAATTTAATAAACAGTAAAAGCTTCCCTAAACAGGGCTGCCTTCAGCTGTCTTCTAAAAGTCTGGTAGTTGTTGTTCTCTTTGACATCTGGTGGGAGGGCGTTCCACAGAGCGGGTGCCACTACCAAGAAGGCCCTCTGCCTGGTTCCCTGTAACCTCGCTTCTCTCAGCAAGGGAACTGCCAGACGGCCCTCAGCACTGGACCTCAGTGTCCGGGCAGAACGATGGGGGTGGAGACGCATTTTCAGGTATAAATTACTAGTCCCCTCTCCTGGTTGCCTGCCTCTGCCCCACACTCTCTGGAGTCCTGCCAGTCCCTGACAATGCTGCATTCTATCATGCCAAGTCAAATCTGCTCATCCCTTCACTCACCTGGAATTCCTGGGGGACCAATTTCTCCCCTCTGGCCAACACCAGCATCTCCTTTCTCTCCTTTGTCTCCTCTCTCACCTGGTGGGGAGAACGAAACAAAATTTGAGCAGCAGAGTTCAGAAGATTAAAAGGAAGAGGAACCTGACTAGGACCCATTCTACTCTCCAGCATGTTAACACTCACCACTCTGTTATAATGAGCTAAAAGCTTTTGGACTTAAAAAGAAACAAATACTTGTCTTTATGAGGTTTATACTTTCCTGTTGTTAAAAATGGACAGTAAGAGAGTAATCCTATACAGTAAGCCCCATTGAGCTTGATTGCACTTACGTCCATTTACTGCATACATTTTAGGGTGTGAAAATGCCATGGAAATAATGCCCTGCCGGACATCTTCTGGAGAAGAAAAGGCTAGGGAGTAAACTTTACACAAATCTAGACTGAGGTCCCTAAGACAGTTGGATGGCATCCTCCATGCCTCCTTCTGGAAATCTGACCTGCTGGGAACCAGAGGGCCCCATTCCTGCCTCTCTACTTGGTCATTTGATTGCCCTTTTTACCCATTGTTGTCTTTTTAATTGTATATAATGCTTGTTTTATGTTGCTATGGCCGTTGGCTAATGTGAATAAAGTTTATCTATCTATCCTGCCTCTCTCCACCTGGCCCAGGGCTTTATAAGAACTGCTGCTGCCCAGCAAGGACTGGGGTATTTTGGGGAAAGTTTTGTCAGGAGTTTTTGCTGTTGTTGATAGACAGCGTGGTGTAGTGGTTAAGAGCGGTGGAATCGTAATCTGGTGAACCGGGTTTGCGTCTCCGCTCCTCCACATGCAGCTGCTGGGTGACCTTGAGCTAGTCACACTTCTTTGAAGTCTCTCAGCCCCACTCGCCTCACAGAGTGTTTGTTGTGGGGGAGGAAGGGAAAGGAGAATGTTAGCAGCTTTGAGACTTCTTAGGATAGTGATAAAGCGGGATATCAAATCGAAACTCTAAAACTCTCATTTTTGTATCTTTATTTTTATGTGGAAATGGTTCAGTTTGGTTATGTAGTTTTTGATGTGTTTTATTTATTTTTATGAATACTTTGCTATGTTTGTAACTATAAATCTTTCCATATTGTAAACTGCCTTTAGCACTGTTCTAACTGTGGAAAGGCAGTATACAAATAAAATGATGATGATGATGACAACACCTGCAGCCAAGCTGGTGCCCAACATATTGCTCTGCTTTCCTCTTGACCACATCAGCAAGGCTGAGAGGGGGTTTTGGAGTGTGGGTAGCCCAGGACCTCCATACATACTGCCTAGGCTTGTGCCCCAGGGAGGTCACTTTGGTGTTACTGGTCTCTGCAGCCACAGCAGGCACTGTGATTCTCCAGTGGTTTGACTTCACTGCTGGAGTCTCTCAAGACAGACAGGTGCCAACAACACCTTGTTTTTCCAAGACTGACCTAGCTTTAGAACGTCATTATGCATAATTTCCTGTTGCAGAAACTCTCTTCTTGTTCCAGCTGTTTGCAAATATTAATTCTGAGTTCTCCATCTCAGCTCAGTCTTTGCTCACCGTACTTAAGGCTCACTCACCTTTGGGGCCCATCGGTCCTGCTGGTCCTTCTGAACCAGGCTGTCCAGGCCTGCCAGGTTCTCCTGGAGGACCTCCTCTGCCTGGAGGGCCTTCCTTACCAGGTTCTCCTGGAGGCCCTGGTCTACCTTGAGGTGCTTTGACGTGGGCTGGCTGCATCTGGCTTATGAGGTAGGGCAGTCTGGCTGCAGGAAAAAAAAGAGAAAGTTATTTTGCCTGGGGGGTCTGGAAAAAAGAAGGGGGAATGTTGGAGCCAATGACCAGAGAAATAACTTCCCTGTTCCACGAATGCTGAGCTAAGAAATCATTGGGGCTCCTGGACAAAACCACATTCTACATTCTTGTCCTTAGTCCTTTTAGGATGCACTATAAATTGGGCTCTTGGTACTCAGTTTAATACTGTGTTTCATTTTCAAAACTGTGCACTAGGAAAGCTTAATTCAGTGACCTGTAGATATTTGCAATAGTTCCCCTTTTTTTCATTATTTAGTTTGATTTTGAGGGTCATGTCAAGAGGTTAGTAATATAAAAGGTACTAAAGCCTCACCTAAAATTACTGGAAAACCTGTCCAAATGTAGTACTAGAAACTTTATTCTTTTAACTACAACAAATGTTATAATTCTCAGGATGTTGAACTCTGTATTGAATCAAAGTGAACATGCAGCTTCAGGGAACAGGAATTTGACTTTCTCTCTTCCTGCCCTATAGCCTTCCCTGGAGGCTGCCCCAATTCCCTTGAGAAGATTTTGAGGGTGAATGGGGTATGGTGGAGGACAGGGAAGGAAAGGGAAGTCTTGGAGCACAAGTGGTAGTGAGATGAATCCTTTTTTTTAAGCAAGACGTTTTTGGTCCATTTCATAAACCCATATGCTGAAAATCATCCTCAATCTTGGCTGAACCATCTCAGTCCAGGTCTAGTTGCGCTCTCTCTCTCTCTCTCTCTCTCTCTCTCTCTCTCTCTCTCTCCTATTTTAGTTTCTCCTTAACTGTCTGGATTCCCACGTCCACATCTAGGTCTCTTGCAACCATATTATACATGTAGGGGGCATCTCAGTCACTTTGTAATCATTCTCACCATCAAGTTGTTTTCCTAGCTCTTCTTGGATGAGCCTTCGCAGAGTTTCCACTGATGGAGTGTCCCCCTAAGGAAGGAAGGAAGAGTTCAATGTTCCAACAATATTTGTGGTTTATGTGATAGGGAGACTTGAGGAATTTCTTTTCTGCAAATTCCAGTGTGAAGCTGACCTGGAACACACCTCCATTTTCCTCTTGAAATTGCAGCTCAAGTAATAACATGCTAATTGCCTGTAATCTTTTCTGTGCAGATTTGGATAGATGAGTTTTTCATTTTTCTACTCCCCTTACTAGCTGAACAGTGCTTAATGCAAGTCTTGTTATATTAGGACTAGGACTGAACAAGCGTGGAAATTATCTCCATATATTGCATTTTCAACTTGAAGAAAGCCTCGGAAACCTTTCAAGGTAATAGATGTCCTTATTTTCCAATTAGCAGAAAAATGGCAATTGCACGGATCTCCAAAAATACTCTGTTATATTTTTAAATAAAAAACAACCTCATAATCATTGGTGCAACTTAATATTTTTTCCCAGTGTATGCTCATGAAAAATTAATTCTAGAAAGGTTTTTTGTTTGTTTGTTTGTTTTGTAGGGGAGCTTGAGGCCAATAATCATGAGTCAATGTCAACAGAAAATGTTCTTTTCTTATTGTTAAGGTCACCATCACTGTTACCAGCAATCTGTTAAGGATAGAGGGACTCTTGACTATACATGGATGCAAGTCCCTTTTAGGATGCTCATGTGTCCTTCTTTATAGAGCACATTCATTTAGCTTAAGGGCTGCCCAGTTTCAATCCAGTTGCAAGAGAGCAATAGGGATCTCAAAGTTGCCAGTGAACAATTAGAAACACCATGGGAATAGGCTAGGCAAGCACATGGGTCCCCTGGCCCCAGTTTTCCCCACTATGTTGAGATGCACTGTACTTATAATAACAACAACAATTTTATTATTTGTACCCCACCCATCTGACTCGGTTGCCCTAGCCACCGTGGGTGGCTTCCTACAAATATAAAAGCATAATAAAACATCAAACATTGAAAACTTCCATATACAGGGCTGTCTTCAGATTTCTATGAAGGTTGCATAGTTACTTATCTCCTTGACATATAGTGGGAGGGGATTCCATGGGAGGGGTGCCACTGCCAAGAAGGCCCTCTGCCTGGTTCCCTGTAACCACACTTCCTGCAGTGAGGGAACTGCCAGAAGGCCCTTGGAGCTGGACTTCAGAGAAATGGCTGAGCAATGGAGGTGGAGACGCTCCTTTGGGTATATCAGGCCAATGCCATCTAGGGCTTTAAAGGTCAGCACCAACACTTTGAATTGTGCTTGGAAGCGTACTGGGATCCAATGCAGGTCTTTCAGGACTGGTGTTATATGGTCCCAGCAGCCTCTTCCAGTCACCAGTCTAGCTGACACATTCTGGATTAGTTGTAGCCCCCGGTTCACCTTCAAAGGTAGTCCCCCCCACTGTTGCAGTATACTTCCTATTTAAATTATAGTATACATTTCTAAAGTTGCATCAATATGCATTAACATATGCGAAGCTGTGGCCCTTCTTGTTCTTCTTTGAATGTGTGTGTAAATGCCTCTTTCTCTTTTTAAAAAACACGATTGACATAACTGACAGAAAACTAAAATGTTTTCTTATACCTTCTCCTAAAATCCAGTTTTAACATGACTCACCCTAGGCCCAGGAAATCCAGGTTGTCCTGGAGGACCAGGGGGTCCAGACTGCCCTGTGTCCCCTGGTGGTCCCGGTTGACCCATTAATCCAGTGTGTCCCTTGCGCCCAGGAATCCCAGGATCACCAGGTGGGCCTTTCTCTCCAGCTGTGCCTTTTTCACCTTTAGTGCCAGGATCCCCCTGTCAAATAAAAACAGCATAGAATCAAAGAATGGTAGAGTTGGAAGGGATCAACAGGATTGTCCAACCCCTGGAAATGCAGGAATCTCAACTAGAATAGAATCAGAGAACTGCAGAGTTGGAAGAAAAGAACAGAGCCTTCAGCAAAGAGCTTTGCAAAGCGTGCCAGATAGATGGGCTGTGGACAAGGTTGTGATATTGCTCCATTAGACTGAAAGGGGGAGATTGAAACAGGCTATGCCTGAAAAAAGAAATGCTCATGGGAGGGAAGAGGTCCATCTTGTCCCAGTAGGCTTTTCTCCATAAGTATGTTTTTTGTCCAGGCAGCTAGCATATCTCAAAAGCTTCCCAGGACCAAGAAAGAAACAGACATTTGGGTGGCCAGGGACCTGAGATATATACAAGCTGTCAAGCTGGTTGACTCTGGGTTGGCTTGGAGATATGCCAAATCTTAACCTTCAGTTATAGGGGATATTGCTCCACTTATTTCTGAGCAAGCCTGATGTAAGCCACAGGTGTCTTGCCCATCTCTCATGCATTAAGGAAATGATTTCTGGCAGCATCACCCAGACTGCCTTGGGCACTTCCCCAACATTGCTCAACATCAACATTCGTGAAGTTCTCCAGCTTACCCTGTCACCTTTGTCTCCAACACCACCTGGCTTCCCTGGAGTGCCCTGCAAGGAAATAAAGAGGTCTGAAATGTGAAGAGCCAATTTTTAAAAAATGAAGAAAATATAATGTTGCTACTTTTGGTGCTTCCAGAAGGGGTTTAATTTGCAAGTGGATCATTGAGATACTGCAAACAGATCACTGGTAATTTTTTTTTTTTAACTTATCAAATTTCTTCCCACCCTCCAAAAACAAATTCAGATTAAATTGGAGAGTGTGCATGTCATATGGACTAGCATTTTTATGGGGAGAAGTAGGGTTTGTAAGGGTGTGGTTGGGGAAGGGGAGAGTCACAAGGCCACATAGAGAGGCCCACAGGACCAAATTTGAACCCCAGGACCCTTCCCCTGTTGTAATAGAACCTCCCACCCATCCAAAACCAAGAGCAGAAGAATCCAGAAGCACAAGGAAAAGCAATTTGGAGAGATTTAAAGACGTTTTGCACCTGGGTAAAGTGCACATTGAGAATTAAGGAAGAACAACAAAAGGGAGTTGTGCTCTTGTTTCATGTCATCTAACAAAGACGTCAAAACACACCTCTTTCCCTGGGATGCCCTTTTCACCTGGTTCTCCCTGTGAAATAGAAAGCACAAAAAGGATAAGAGCCACACAGTCAGAAGCTACTTCTGATAACCCAGCTACACTTGGTGAAATTCCCTTTGGGCTTTGGGCTCCTGAAGCCTCCTTCACAGAGTTCTAGCAGGTGACACTGAGCAATTACAGACAGATGAGATCCTATTATTAGTTCTGTCTGCAGTGTGTGACCAAAATTGGTTTGCTGCTTACAGGAGGTCCTCGCGGCCCGATGAATCCAGGGAGTCCTGCACTGCCGGTTTCTCCTTTGCTTCCTTTGGGACCCTGGGAATACGAAGAAGAAGAAAAAAGAATAAAGAAAAACAAATGCTGGTTGATATTCTGATCAGTGTCATTAAAGATGTGGGAGGACCTACAGACAAATCACAGATTGCATGATGGCTAGTCACAAGCAAGGAATGACTATTCCACTCTATCACTTGGGAAGACAGGTGAACTAATACTACTGTAATGGAAGAAGCAAAGATCCCCAGTGTTGAAGCAATGATTCTTCAACATCAACTTCGTTGGACTGGTCATGTTGTGCGGATGCCTGATTATCGTCTTCCAAAGCACCTACTCTATTCCCAACTTAAAAATGGAAAGTGTAATACTGGTGGTCAACAAAAGAGGTTTATAGGCTGTCTCAAGGCAAATCTAAAAAAAATGTAGTATAAACACCAACACTTGCCTGTGAGCGCTCCAATTGGAGAACAGCCTTTACCAAAGGTGTAATGAGCTTTGAAGACATTCGAACTCAGGACGCAAGGGAGAATCGTGCTAAGATGAATACACGCTTGGCAAATCCACACTGTGATCAACTCCCGCCCAGAAACCAATGTCCCCACTGTGGAAGAATGTGTGGATATAAAACTGACCTCCACAGTCACTTACGGACTCATTGTTAAAACCGTGTTTATGGAAGACAATCTTACTCAGCTATGAGTGATCGCCAAAGAAGAAGATCTTGTTTATTGGTCATTCAGATGCAGCCCCTTCTACTGATAAGAAACTGATGGGTTTGCAGATGGCTCAAATAAAGTGATGAGAGAATGACAAACAGGTTTCTCTGCACACCTTCATACGGTTCACTTTTCTTGAAGCCTTGCCAAAGGACTATAAGGTAAAGGTAAAGGAACCCTGACCATTAGGTCCAGTCGTGACCGACTCTGGGTTTGCGCGCTCATCTCGCTGTATAGGCCTAGGGAGCCGGCGTTTGTCCGCAGACAGCTTCCGGGTCATGTGGCCAGCATGACTAAGCCACTTCTGGCGAACCAGAGCAGCACACGGAAACGCTGTTTACCTTCCCGCCGGAGCGGTACCTATTTATCTACTTGCACTTTGATATGCTTTCGAACTGCTAGGTTGACAGGAGCAGGGACCGAGCAACGGGAGCTCACCCCGTCACAGGGATTTGAACCGCCGACCTTCTGATCGGCAAGTCCTAGGCTCTGTGGTTTAACCCACAGTGCCACCCGCGTCCCTTGCCAAAGGACTACTTGATTCCAAAAGGGGCTTGTCAGATTCAGTCACCTGGATATGACCTGTCATTTCCCAGAACCCCACATTTCAGTTGTGCTAATGCTTGCCCTCCAGCTTCCTAAAATGGAAGCCTGCCTGGTCCATACTGGACTCCTTTCCAAGCATTTGGTGTTCTCAGCCAGTTGCACATTTCCCTTCTAGGAGACTGCCAGCCTGGTCAGATTTCAATATATCCCATGGATAAAGCATACCATTCTTTCTTCTCCATTTGGCAATAAATCACAGCATGTAACAACCGCTCATCCTGCTTCATTCATTCATTTATTTCATTTGTATCTGACCTTTTTTCTCTAAGATGGTATACATAGTTCTCCCCCTCCTCATAAAATCCCTATGACAACCCCGTTGGGCTGAGAGGCAGTAAGTCTTGAGATTACACCGGACAAGAGTGTAAACAGAGGCTGAACATGGAGCCTGGCACACTTCCCTTGCGTAACTCTGCTTGCAAGCTATCCGTGCCTCCTGCAAAAGTCCTCCTCAGGCCTCTTTCTCTTGCCGGTAGCAGAGCGAAACACAGCGGTGAGAAGCAAAGTGCAGCACGTGTGGAATAAATCAGAGCAGACACAAGGCAGTCCTTATCTTCCCTTGTCTTTAATCATGTAGAATAACACCATAAATTCAGACCTGGCGAGAACTGACACATTCTCCCTCTCGCATTGCGTCCGAGAGTCAGACTGAAACACTTAGAGTCAAACCCCTCCCTTAAGTGTTTCTAACCACGCCTCAGGAAAGAGACGTCACCAGAACTCTTTAACTCTGTGAGTTCTGAAACCATTAACAGTAAGATGGCCAAGTGAACCTTGGTCTCCCAGCTCCTAATCCAATACTCTAACCACTACACCACACTGCTTGTAACGAGGCAGGGACAACAAATTTCGTACTTACTGGGTTACCTGGAGAGCCCGCTTCCCCTGGGGGACCTGGTGGTCCACTCTTGCCCTGGCGGAAGGGGAAAAAACAGTTAGTAGTCATTTTGAGAATATTTTAAGAACTTTAAAAAATAATTTTATAAGTTTTGTGTCTTTGTTTCTCAATTTGTTTCTCAGTTACATGGTTTTGTAAGCATTGTGGTATTTTATGCATTGTGACTTGCAGTTATTTTTATTGATCGTAGTTTAGTAATTATTCATTGTAATTGTTGAGAGTGAATCTCTGTTTAATTATTATTTGCTGATGTTTTGAGAGTTGATTTTATTGTGTGCTATTATATTCTACTAGATTACTGAATGTTACTTTATTTGATATAAGTTCTTCCATTTTTAAGTTATGTTTTATTACAACTTTCGGTACTGGGCCAGATTGCTCTAAGATGTGTGTTCTTGTATATTTTGTTGCTGCAAACTTCCTTGTGTATAGTAATATAGGAAGGCGGTATACAAATTAAAAGTGAAATAGAATAAAATAAAATGAAACTTGGGAAGAAGAGACAAAAGACCTACAAATGGAAACATTTCCAGACTGGATTATGCATACATTTGCACAATGAGTGCAAATCTGGTTTGTGCACAAAGTCGTGCACACATTGGATTGTTTTCCCTAAGAGGTGCAAACAGTAAATTTCATTTTTCATGTTCAGAAATGCCAGATTCATTTCCTCCTCCTCCCCACTCCCATCCCTCCAGAATCCCTTGTACCACTTAGACAACTCCGTTGGGACCCAGTGGGATGTGTCACACGTTACCCAAAAGCCATAGGGAGAAACAACTCACCGTGATTCCTCTGAGCCCACGTGGGCCCTGGGGTCCTGCAGGGCCTGGATCTCCCTGCAACACAAGAGTAAAAGAGGCTGGGGTGAGAAAGAGTCATTTCTAAATTGCTAATCATATGAAATATCATGGCTATGTGCAAGTAAAAAAAGTCAATAAAAGGAAAGAAAACACTGTTTCATTACGATCATCAAAACACTATAATCAGAATAAAGGCAAATGACCCCTGGATAGTTAAGTCCAGTCAAAGGTGACTATGGGTTTGTGGTCCTCATCTCACTTTCAAGCCGAGGGAGCCGGTGTTTATCCACAGACAGCTTTCCAGGTCATGTGGCCAGCATGACTACACAGCTTCTGGTGCAATGGAACACTGTGATGGAAACCAGAGCGGATGGAAACACCATTTACCTTCCTGCCATTTACCTATTTATCTACTTGCACTGGTGTGCTTTCAAACTGCTAGGTTGGCAGGAGCTGGGACAGAGCAACGGGAGCTCACCCCGTCATGGGGATTCGAACTGCCGACCTTCCGATCAGCAAGCCCAAGAGGATAAGTGGTTTGGACCACAGCACCAACAGTGTCCCTATAATCAGAATAGTCAACAAGTGGCTCGTCTGTCTGGATGAGGTGCACTTTAACAAGTTTACAGATGAGAAAGGAAGTCAGTTGCCAGCTGGATATACTGTCCAACTTGTGAGCGGGGACTGACCAAGATAATAATAAAGAAGCTAGAATGTTATTAAAATCAAGGAGCAAGATGGTAATAGAACCAAAGAGGAAAGCAAAACAAACACAAAGCAGGGATGGCCTCATTCTCAGAGGAAATTCATCCCTATTATATCAAGCATAGTCTCATGGCAGCATTGTCTGCTATGTTTTGTGCCAGAGATACCAAAGAAGAAAAAGTTCAGCCTCCCCCTAGCAACAAGCACATATACCTTCTGTGAATGCCCGTTTAAAATGGTTCCAAGTGTGGGCCCAACCCATTCTCATTTACTACTTCAATATACTTCTTGAAATTTCAGGTTTTCAAATGTGGACTTGGAATGATGAAAGTCAGTGTTTCAGAGTAGTGCCAGTGTTTCCTTCCAGCCTGATAACACTCACTCCACCATTCACAGAATTGTAAGAGCTCTTATTGAAGCCTTGGTGGCACGCTTACATCTTTTCCAGGTTGCCCCTCGCGGCCAGGGGGCCCTGATGGACCTGGTTCTCCCTGCAACAGACAAGGGTGGGAGGAAAAAAAAAAAGGTTAGAACAATATGGAAGTTCCATAAAGATTCCTAATGACCCAGATATGTGATTTGAACTTCCACAGATGGCTGTCCCAAAACTGGACTCAAGCTATGAGCAGGCATCGATAGAGGCATTGACAGGGCTTGACTCCAGTCCTGGTAACAATGCAGCTTCAGCCATCAATGTTAACTACAAAGCCATTACCCCTGACGTATTCAACACTGGTGATAGAAGAGGTCTTCTTGTGGGCGACTCTGCCCATCCCAACCACTGTCTGAGTCAAACTGAAGGTCCAGTGCATTGCTCACCCTTGAGCCAGGTGGTCCTGCATCTCCTCTCGGTCCCTTAAAACCCTGAAAGGTGAAATGGAGAGATATGTAAAAAGTTATTCTTTATATGCATTTTAAAGGACTTTCTAAGTTACAGCTTTCTTCCACCATGGAGCTCAAGGCAATGGGGTAGGAGAGCTGGAAATAATATTTCACATCTGGCAACCAATATGCCTCTTTGTTTTCAGACAGAGTCTTAAAAAGCCTCGGCCACAAATTTTCATGGCCCTCCATAATAATAATAACAATAATTTATTATTTATACCCCGCCCATCTGGCTGGGTTTCCCCAGCCACTCTGGGCGGCTTCCAACAGAATATTAAAATACAATAGTCTATTAAACATTAAAAGCTTCCCTAAAAGTCTGGTAGTTGTTTTTCTCTTTGACATCTGGTGGGAGGGTGTTCCACAGGGCAGGTACCACTACTGAGAAGGCCCTCTGCCTGGTTCCCTGTAACTTGGCTTCTCGCAGCGAGGGAACTGCCAGAAGGCCCTTGGTACTGGACCTCAGTGTTTGGGCAGAACAATGGGGGTGGAGACACTCCTTCAGGTATACTGAACCAGCATTGCTTCATTCCAGAAGGCTGTTTGACTTCCAAAACATTCAGAAACCAAGGCGTGGATTCCGATTGGCTGCAGGAAGCTCCTGCTGCCAATTGAAAGCCATGGAAGTCACGGCGGACGTTCGGGTTCCAAAGAACATTCGCAAACCGGAACACTCACTTCTGGGTCTGTAGCATTCAGGAGCCAAAATGTTCGACTTGCAAGGCGTGCGACTTCAGAGGTATGACTGTATACGCCTCCAGAGTTAATGGTAAATACAGCACATTACTTCTGGGAAATGAACCACCATAGCCACTAGAGTGCCGTGAAAATTTGTGGCCCAGGGCTTTTTAGACTCTTCTACCTGTGCACTATCTGAAACACGATGTTCTTAATAAATTACTTTTGAGGCATGATTATCTCATGCATACCTATGTTTCCTAAGTATGCTCACGTGCACGCATGAGGATGTACACAGACCCCTCCTCTACAAGAACATACCTTCATTTTCTCCATAAATAGAATTTAGCCTTCAATGAACATTTGCATCATTCTTGCTGCAGGAAGACCAAGCTTCTCAGGTAGTGTATTCCATGCTAGCTAATGGAGAAATATGCACCTGCCCCCTCCTCCAAAGATTCCTGGTGGAAAAGGACATATTTAATGGACCATGGTCGCCTTCAGCTGGACTTACTGGCAATCCTCTTGCTCCCTCTGGTCCTGGCAGCCCTGACTCCCCTTGTTTGCCCTATAAGAAACAAAGCACATTTATAGCCTGACAAGAGAGAATGATCTCTAACATGTGGGTGCCTCAGGATCAAGCTCGATGTGATAACATTCACAAATCTATGTGAATTGTCATTTAAAAGTAAATGCTATTTAAATAACATATATATGGGTCTGATCCAGAGTTAGACCCTGGGTGGGGGGAGCAGAGGGTCTTTAATATCAACCCCCACCCATATATTTCCTAAAATGCAGTTTGACTTCATTTTATATAAGAATCTTTCTTCACTCAGAAGTAAGCAACACATTCTATGACATCACAGCATCTCAGCCAATAGTGGCCTCATGGCTCCCAGGTCCTAATCCAACACTCTGACCACTATAGCACACTTGTTGTCTTGCAAAGATAATACCAAATTGGAAAATATGTAAAGTTCATCTCCTTACTGGTTCTCCAGGAGGTCCTGGCTTTCCATCTTTGCCATCCTTTCCAGAAATACCCTAAGAGGGAAGAAACAGTAAGTAGTCAAGATTAGAGATGCAAAGAATGTATACAATGTTTGTTTCCTTAGGAGCAAATATTGTAGATTCATAATGACCGCTCCCCGCTTAAAACGGGGGGCGCCCTTTGCGTGGACGCGCACAGCCCCTAGATCTGGAGCGGCTCCAACAGCATAGGCTTGGTTTGCCTTCCCTCAGGTGGGATACCTGGAGGTCTCCGCCTACCTCAGTCAGTTGTCCAATCCCACCTGGGGGAAGCGTTGCCAAGGAGACCAGGCCAGGTAGGGGAGGGATTACCTGCCCACACAATAGAGGGAGGATCTTACCTGGGAATCCTCACTTGGCTCCAGAGCTTCTCCCACCCTACCCACCCTCAGTTAATGTCTTATTTGCAGGTTAACTTTTCTTCACAGGTTTTGCAGGTTAACTTTTCTTCACAGGTATGCAGGCGCTGCTACGTTAAGGTCGCTGTTAAAGGGCCGGAAAGGAATTTCCCTGCATTGTCAGGTTTCGCCTTTCCCGTAGCAAAACGTCACAACTTTGGCGGTATCAGGCCTTGGCCGGAATCCTTTAGTCCATCTTCCTCTTTGTGGTGGCGATACCAGGGTTCCCCGTTAAAGGAGTTTCTGAAGGGAGGCTTTGACCGTACACCGAAAGGTCGTCATTGCTCTCCCCTGCGGCGGCGGCGTAACGGGGGCGGCTATCTCTGCTTGAACATATGTTCTCCAGAGCCGGCCCATCCCCACACACACACACTGGATAACCCTGATGCTCCCTAGGTCCCCGGCTGGGGACTGGGGAGGGAGAACGCCCAATGCCTGAGCCAAGTCTACCCACATTTGAAATTTAATAAAGTTGTGGCCAATTTAATCCCATAGCACGTTGTCATGAGTCATTATTCCACATGACGGGGGGGACCGCGCGGGATCTGGGGACTCCGCCTGTCCATGCAATTGTGGATAAGCACCCCAAATACTGCAAGTTAGTTTCCTAACACATTGATAAATGAAATTTATATCATCATCTCAATAAATATCAGGGCACTGTAAAGCAACATATGCAAACAGTAGAAACATAAGGAGCACCCTTAAAAATAGCACAATGCCTCAGTACGAGTTACAATATGCAAGCTTGTCAGCTGGCTGAGCTGGAAACTCCACGGAACGATACCCAGGAAAAGAACAAGTCAGACAGCCAATGTCTCATTAGCTGCAACGTGAAAAAAACAAGCAAAGTCACATTGCAGAACATCTCGATCCAGCGGTTGCAAATAGGTCCACGGGGACCTAAGCAAACCAGAGAACCTGTCATGGGCACAACACACACACAAACACTCTGCAAGCCAGTCAACACGGCAACCTAGCATATAGGCTGCAACAGAATGCTTCATTGAAGCCTAATTTCAGCAGGGTGGGAGGGAAAGTGACCACCATGGGACCAGTGAAGAATTCTGTATGCACCTGGAGGTGCCACAATGGCAATCACCT
The DNA here is from genome assembly GCF_964106645.2 of Podarcis pityusensis. Classification (NCBI taxonomy): domain Eukaryota; kingdom Metazoa; phylum Chordata; class Lepidosauria; order Squamata; family Lacertidae; genus Podarcis; species Podarcis pityusensis. Next base: position 7,940,298 of record NC_138031.1, on the reverse strand, counting down.
CTACTGGGGATTAGCCCTGGCTAGAGAGTTCCAGAAAAACATCTGCTTCATTGACTACGCAAAAGCATTTGACTGTGTTGACCACAGCAAACTATGGCGAGTTTGTAAAGAAATGGGAGTGCCTGATCACCTCATCTGTCCATAGCTGTCAACTTTTCACTTTTCTTGTGAGGAATCCTATTCGGAATAAGGGAATTTCCCTTAAAAAAAGGGAAAAGTTGACAGTTATGCATCTGTCTCCTGAGAAATCTCTATGTGGGACAAGAAGCTATAGTTAGAACTGGATATGGAGCAACTCATTGGTTCAAAATTGGGAAAGGAGTATGGCAAGGCTGTATAGTGTCTCCCTGCTTATTTAACTTATATGCAGAATTCATCATGCGAAAGGCTGGAGTGGATGAATCCCAAGCCGGAATTAAGACTGCTGGAAGAAATATCAACAACCTCAGATATGCAAGTGACACAACCTTGATGGCAGAAAGTGAGGAGGAATTAAAGAACCTTTTAGTGAGGGTGAAAGAGGAGAGTGCAAAATATGGTCTGAAGCTCAACATCAAAAAAACTAAGATTATGGCCACTGGTCCCATTACCTCGTGGCAAACAGAAGGGGAAGAAATGAAGGCAGTGAGAGATCTTACTTTCTTGGGCTCCATCATCACTGCAGATGGTGACAGCAGTGACAAAATTAAAAGATGCCTGCTTCTTGGGAGAAAAGCAATGACAAACCTAGACAGCATCTTAAAAAGCAGAGACATCACTTTGCCAACAAAGGTCCGTATAGTTAAAGCTATGATTTTCCCAGTGGTGATGTATGGAAGTGAGAGCTGGACCATAAAGAAGGCTGATCGTCGAAGAATTGATGCTTTTGAATTATGGTGCTGGAGGAGACTCTTGAGAGTCCCATGGACTGCAAGAAGATCAAATGTATCCATTCTGAAGGAAATCACCCCTGAGTGCTCACTGGAAGGACAGATCATGAAGCTGAGGCTCCAATACTTTGGCCACCTCATGAGAAGAGAAGACTCCCTGGAAAAGACCCTGATGTTGGGAAAGATGGAGGGCACAAGGAGAAGGGGACGGCAGAGGATGAGATGGTTGGACAGTGTTCTCGAAGCTACCAACATGAGTTTGACCAAACTGTGGGAGGCAGTGGAAGACAGGAGTGCCTGGCATGTTCTGGTCCTTGGGGTCACGAAGAGTCGGAGACAACTAAACAACAACAATTCTTCCTGCAAAGCATGTGCTACCACTAACTGCCAGCTGTACCTTGTTTCCAAAATGGAGTTTTCTCTATCTTGTGGCTTATTCCCTGCCTCCCCTCCTCTGATGTTTTCTCCCCTATATTCCCTTTCTCTCTTGTTACAAATTGCACCACAAAGTTCAAGCTAGGAGAAATTTCATTGATTATTTTTTTTTATGCATGCCAATTCAGATCAGGAGATCTCTCGAGAAGTCAAGCATAGAATGCACACACAACATCTCAGTATTGCCGCTTATGGGGGGTGGGTGGGCAATGCCTCAAAAGACGTTCATGATGATGATGATGATGATGTATTATTTATATGCTGCCCATCTGACTGGGTTGCTCCAGCCACTCTGGGTGGCTCCTAACAAAAATATTTTTTTTAAAAAAATACAACATTGCACATTAAAAACTTCCCTTCAGATGTCCCACAGCTGTTTATCTGTTTGACATCTGCTGGGAGGGCGCTCCATAGGGTGGGGCCTGACATTTGTGATGTCACAATCGCCAGGAACATATGCAAGTATGCCACACAATCTTTTTACTGTTGAAATATGCCAGGGATTCAAGAACACTACAGTCCCCGGCATATGAGATATGTCAATGTTTACAAATGCAGGGATAACTCACCAGAAGTCCAGGCAATCCTGGTGGCCCTTGAGGTCCTGAGGGGCCTTCTTTACCCTGCCAAAGAGACACAGATTTGGAGATGTTCACATAAGCTTTCCAGGCAGAGACATCCCCAGAAGAACAATCTGTTAGCAAGGCCTTCTGAATTTATGCTCAATATTGCTTAGGCCTTTGGGGTGGGGGGAAGAGAGTGGGTATAGAAGGGAGCAGAACTTACCTGACTTCCTGGCAATGAAATCACTGCAGCTTACTGGGAGGGAGACTGGAAGGGGCAAGGAGGAGGGGAGGTCAGCACTGCACGGATAAACCTGGAAGAGTGCCAATTTGGCTCTTGACCTCTCTGCCACTTTTCCTCTCCCACTCTCCCTCCGGATAAGCAGCAAAGACTCTGCTGCCAGGAGGTCAGGTAAGTGCCCATAGGGGATGCCAGAGCAGGAAGTGGGGCAAGCACATATACACATCCCAATATGGCACTCACCTCCCACTTGCGGGACTCCTGTCATTAGCATACATTGTTATTTTTCTTTTAGAGATCTTAACATGTGGGACACCACTCGGCCACCTGAAAATATGCTTTGCCCCCTCTTTGTGTCCCACCACCATTTTTTTTCTGGCATTGCAACTGTACTCCCCCTGTTCCACCCCACTAATGACACATTTTGAATTTATTCATCTTTCTAAATTAATGGAGAATTTGGCTGAGAGTTTATAATCCACTAGTCTTCATCTGAGTATCTCGGTGGCTTTCAAACCTTACAGATTCACGGAATGCTTTCCACATCTACTTATTTTTCCAAGAATCCACTATGGGACCACTTAGGCAAATGTTGGCTTCCTTTGGGGGGAGGCAGGGATATGACAGATTGAATAGTGACTTACTATTTCTCCAGGGTTTCCCAGTGGTCCTGCAGGTCCTGGGGGGCCCTCAGACCCCTAAATAAAATGAAAAAAATAACATTTCTGGCCATTAAAAATGGCAGCTTGCTTCTGAATCAGAAATAGTCTCCTCAAACAACATGGAGGCAACTCTTACAAGCCTTTGGACTTTCTTTAAATGAAGACAACCAGCCCAAAATGGTGGGCCATAAACTTTGCTATGCATTCAAGATCAGCATAATGCCCCCCCAAAATCCAACATACTGTGGGATGTAATCCATTGAAGCAGTCAAATACAACATTCCTTGTTTCCCTAGCGTGGACACAGGCAGGGGGATGTTACTCCAGCCAGTATAACTTCCTGGCCCACTGGTCTGAAGCATCCTCCCCCTGCATGTGACCAGGCAGATGGATGTGACCCTCGCTGACTCTATAAAAGAGCCGAGTCACACAGCCATCTCCCTCTTGATGCCATGCTGCTCTCCTGCAGCCATTTTGTTCTCTTGATACTGTTTTCTTAATGCATTTTGTTGTCTGCTGGCTCTCAGCCAGCAGCACATGAGCTCAATCCCCATATGGGATAAACTCACACTTTGTTATGTAACTACTAGCTAGAGCCTGCCTTCAGGGATCACACTGTGAACTGAATGTGAGTAAACTTCTTGTAAGTTTGAAGGAAAGACTCTTGTGTCTTTTTTTCTTTTAAGAGGGATAAAAGGGGACACCAAGAATAATCCATCTGGGCAAGCCGGATTGGATTGCTTAACTAAAGAGATTCAAACGAATCTGCAAACTAGCTTCCTGCTGTATTGAGGGGATTCTGCTCTGCTACATGACTCACTAGCGTGAGTGAAGGAAGGATAATATTTAATTAATATATCATCTATTATCCTTAACATTCCCACACATACAAGAGAGGGCCAGTGAATTGCTGTGGGCTTCTTCTGGGTCTATAACCAGATGGATGGGTGCAGTGCAAAAGAAAAAGGGATGGAGATAGATAGATGATAGATAGATAGATAGATGATAGATATAGATATAGATAGATGATAGATAGATAGATGATAGATAGATAGATAGATAGATAGATATAGATAGAGATAGATAGATAGATAGATAGATAGATAGATAGATAGATAGATATAGAGATAGATAGATAGATAGATAGATAGATAGATAGATAGATGATAGATAGATAGATAGATAGATAGATAGATAGATAGATAGATGATAGATAGATAGATGATAGATATAGATAGATAGATAGATAGATAGATAGATAGATAGATAGCATCTTACAGGTGGACCTGGATTTCCAGGAGGGCCCATGAAGCCAGGTATCCCAGGATGTCCCTGCAGAAGACAACAACAGCATTTCACATTCACTTAGCATCTTCATTTGCAAACCACGTCCCCAAAGAACCTCTGGAATCTCATCAAAAGCTTGCTAGCAACCAAGCGACCAGGAGAGCGAGACGCCCAAAACATAAGCTAACTTGGCATCCCAATTCCATGCATAGGTTTCCAGAGCGTGAACTTGCATGTTTTAACAAACTGCTTTTAATACACATAAGCTTCTGGGAACGGAGAAGTTGTCAGGAAACATTACAGGGTTGGCTGGGTGCAAGAGGCTAACAACTTGTCGTGCGTGCAGCAAGAAACTGCGCACCCCAACCGCCCCCATCCACAGCTGTGCCAGGTCTTTGCTTCGGGAACAGAATCAGTTTAACATAATTCAGCATGCCATTTCCTCAGATCACTGCAAACAAATGGATGCAATGCCCCCCCCCCCCTTTTGAATAAACGAACATTCCCCTTGCATGTTGAATGTGTGGTTCAGTGGTTAAGCACATGTTTGGGTCAAGCACATGTAACACAGTAGTGAATATCAGTGTGGTTGGTGATTTTTAAAAAATAAGACAGCTGGTGGAGGGGAAGTTTGAGCAGGAAGGCAGAAGGGGTATTTAACCCTTCCCTTGAGCAAACACAAACAGGAAGCATCCAATGGACCCCATTAGTAAAGGATGTGTTAAGGAATAATCATCCACAGAGCCTGCTGGGTAACACAGTGCCTTGAAAGGAAAACTCTTTCCTCTTTAATTCTAAATTTCCCTCCTGTAAGTTTTACTAATTGTACAAATTTGATATTTCACTGTACAGTGGACGCTCGGATTGTGAATGTGATCCATGCAGGAGGCACGTTCGCAAGCCGCAGCATTCGCAACCCGTGACCCGCGCGTCTGCACACATGCGGGTCGCGATTCGGCACTTCTGCACATGCACAAAGCACAATTTAGTGCTTCTGTGCATGCGCAAGCACCGAAACCCGGAAGCAACCCATTCCAGTACTTCCGGGTTCGGCACAGTGCACAACCTGAAACTGCACAACCCAAAGCATCTGTAACCCAAGGTATGACTGTAGTTCAGTTGGCAGAATATGAGGTTCTTAATCTCAGGGTTGTGGGTTCAAGCTCCATGTTAGGCAAAAGATTCCTGCATTACAGCAGGTTGGGAACAGTAGGCCCTTGGGGTTCCTTCCAACTATGCAATTCCATGATTCCACACTAATAGTAATAATTTTGTTATTTATACCCTGCCCATCTGACTAGGTTGCAAATTCCATGATTCTATATATGGGCCTGTTCTCTCTTGGGCAACTCGTGCCTTATGCACTTTGCAGTTTAGAGTGACCACTGACAGTCTTCCTTCAAGTCAGACTGATCCATGTGTGATATATTGATCAGCAGTGTTCTGATGTGGTGGCTAAAGAGCAGGTCAAAGGTCCTGTTTGGTGATTGAGACATGTTGCTTACTGTACTGTTCCAAGAAACATCTTTCTGCCTCTTTTGATTTTACCTGTTCACCCTTCAGTCCAGCCTCTCCAGGCATCCCACGGTCTCCTTTGGCACCCTAACAAAAGACAGAAGCATTCAAATCACAAACCTCAATTACAGTTTAAGTGTGATGCACTGGTTCCCCCCCAAAGTAACATGGAGGCATACACATTGCAGTGTTTAAGTTGTCAGTGAAAAGTTTTCTCAAATAGCAGGAGCTTAACCTCCTCTCGCTGTTTGCTGGGTGAAATACCTGAAATCTTGATCAGGGCCAGGACCAGGTCTGACGTAATCCTGAGCAATTGGCCCCATGGTGGCCGCCTTGTTCATTGATGAACCCTAGTGGGACTATCTGGTGAAGACTGCAGGCAGCTAGGTCTAGCAACCATTTTGATTTTTCACAATCAAGAATGCAGCATTGCTCCAAGGCATTGTGGGAAATTTAAACAGTGGCTTGATTGAGCCACCTAGCAATTCTTTGGGGTACTAGTCCAGCAGAGGGTAGCTGATGGGTCTCAGAATCACAGTGAGTTAGAGACTTTGCCCCGTATGCAAATACAAGTCTCCAGTAGATTGAGCAGACAAGACCAATAGTGAGTCCAACAGTCAAGAAGGTGGTTACTGCAGAGGGAAATGAGTGGCACATGGGGCTCATCAATATGGGAAGGTAGCCCATCTAGGAGAAGGAAAGCTCTGATCCTAAACCTCTGTTGCTTTGTGGCCATACTCATTCATGAGAAAGGCCTTGGGAGTAAACCCTGAGGAAAAACCCATCTCTAATGTGTTGCAGGACATCTTCGGGAGAAGAAAAAACTAAGGAGTAAATGGGTGGCACTGTGGTCTAAACCACTGAGCCTAGGGCTTGCCGATCGGAAGGTCGGCGGTTTGAATCCCCGTGACAGGGTGAGCTCCCATTGCTTGGTCCCAGCTCCTGCCCACCTAGCAGTTCAAAAGCACATCAAAGTGTAAGTAGATAAATAGGTACCGCTCTGGTGGGATGGTAAACGGCATTTCCGCGTGCTGTTCTGGTTTCGCCAGAAGCGGCTTAGTCATGCTGGCCACATGACCCGGATTGTCTGCAGACAAACACTGGCTCCCTTGGCCTATAGAGCAAGATGAGCGCCGCAACCCACAGAGTCGTCCGCGACTGGGCTTAATGGCCAGGGGTACCTTTACCTTTAAATCCCACACAAATTTGGAGTGGAGTCCCTAAGGCTCCTTGTATGCCTCCTTCCAACAGCAACTGTAGTCAAGCTGGTATCAAATATATTGCTCTGCTTTCCTTTGGACCACACATTAGTGAGGACAAGAGGCGGGGGTCTTCTCACCTGGGCAGCCAAGGGCATCCATACACACTGCCCAGGCTTGCACCCCAGAGAGGTCACTTTGGTGCTAATACAGCAAAAGCAACACGGGAGGCAGCAGTTACAAGTTACCGGTCTCTGCAACCACAGCAGGCACTGCGATTCTCCAGTGGTTTGACCTCACCCCCAGAGGCAGACTCCATTGTCTCTTGAGATAGACAGGTAGCAACAACAGTAGGTGGGGATGCGGGTGTGAGCAGAAATAGCCCCAAATGCATTGGGGACAGCTTACCCCATTTTGAGGTAAGCGAAGTAAGTCATGTAAAACATATTTACATGTTTCTAGATGTGTAATAGCTTCTAGAGTCTTTTTAGATGCTTGTCACTGGTTTAAATCTGGTTTAATGCTATTTTTTAATTGTATTGTTTTATCACATATATGTTTGCTGCCCTTGAGATGAAGGGCAGAATATGATTTTAATAAATTAATAAATATTGACAACTAAATAACCCCCCCCCACACACACACACTCTTAGGACCAGCAAGTCAACAGTGGGCATAAGATCAAAACATTTTCACTCAGTCCCAGCCAAGGAGTTATAGAAATGTCCAGAGGGAAAAATCAGCCACAATCTCATTTTTCTTTGCCTCGTTGGCATTTCCTTGAGTTTCTCCAAGCAAAGGTCAATAGGCTCAAAATTTCAGGACTTGCCTTTTTATGACATGTGGTCCATATTCTCAGAAATGGACTTAAAGCCATTTCAAAAGTCAGTCAGATGTTTTAATAAATGGGAGGACATTACTGTGGTTAGAACTTCAGCAATTCTGGTAGGCTGGTTTGTTTTCTCTATCTCTCTCTCTATTTTTAATTGTACCCCCTACCCCAAAGAAACCCTCTTCCCCAAGAATGGCAGAGATTTCATCCTGCTATCCTGTATCTTTCCAGCAAAAACCCTGACATCACAAAAGAGAAGACAGAACTGACCTTTGGACCTTCTACACCTGGTGGTCCGGGGTGACCTCTGGGTCCTGCCTCCCCCTGAAAACAAAGAAAGATCAGATGGACTTCCTCTCTTTGGAAGGTAGCAGAAGACCCCACATATTCTTTTTCTTCTTTTTTCCTTTTTAAATTTTATTAGTATTTTCCACCCAACAACACAAAAATATCAAAAAATAACAATACACAAAATCCAATATACAAAAAAACCAAATCCATATATTACAAGTTAATAATATAAACACTAAAAAGAAAAACAAACATTGACTTCCACCAATCCCACAACACCTCCTTTACCTCTCATTGTGTCTTCCTGTTTCCCTGTTTCCCTTATCATCTCTATCCTAGCATCTAGATATAAAACCCTCTTTCATATCCTTTCACTTCACAAGGTTATTCCAGACTCAGCCAGATTTCTGTCCTCGAACCTTGACTTTTAAGGTATTCATATAGACACTCCCATTCCTTTTTCACTTCACTTTTGGGTTTTTGTCTTATTATATCTGTCAATTTGGCTAATTCTAAATACAGTGGTACCTGTGGTTATGTACTTAATCTGTTTTGGAGGTCTGTTCTTAACCTGAAACTGTTCTTAACCTGAAGCACCACTTTAGCTAATCAGGCCTCCTGCTGCCACTGCACTGCCGGAGCACGATTTCTGTTCTAAACCCGAAGCAAAGTTCTTAACCCGAGGTACTATTTCTGGGTTAGCGGAGTCTGTAACTTGAAGTGTATGTAACCTGATGCGTATGTAATCCGAGGTACCACTGTATTCTGAAAGCTTACATAACCATTCTCCCCTAGTAGAAGACCCCACATATTCAGTGGATGGGGAAATCATATATATATATGATCCAGAGTGCCAAGTTTTCCTTCCATTTTTTAAAAAAATCAATCAGTGGCACAGTTTCAGCAGCTGCTTCTTCCCTATACCATGTCTATGTTGGAAGGTTGGTGTGAAAGTTAGCATGAATTGCATGGTTGCAATTCACTCATTACGTTTTTTGGGGGGGGGTTAAGATAGCCATCACCCCTACTCCCCAATTGGGATCAGGGGAGTTTATCCTGGGCTGACTAACCTTTGGCCCTCCAGATGTAACTGGACCGCAACCCCTATCACCATGACCATTGGCCATTCTGGCTGGGGCGGATGGGAGTCCAACAGCAACTGGGGGACCACAGTTTAGCTACTCCTGGTCTAATCTTTTCAGTGCATTGCCAGGTAACAGTGTCTAGCGTTCAGCTACCCATCTTCTCTTTCATACCGTTTTCCCAACTGGGCCTTCATGGCCAAGTGGACCTGGAAGGCCTCTGTCACCCTTGAATCCTGGCATTCCTGGAAGTCCAGGTGGTCCGGGAGGGCAGTCACTGCAAACATCCTTAAATAAGGGGGAGGAAAAAGGAGAATTAACACTTCACTGTTGTGGCAGACGGCCTCTTTCTAGCTGGTATCTAACAGCACTGGAAACTGCCTTATTACACAGAGAAAGAACATTGGTCCATGTTGCTCAGTACATTGATTGGCATCAGCTTTCCAGAATTTCATGCTGGAGTTGTGCTCTGATGTGCACAAGCATGCAAATCAGAGCAACTGATGAAGACAGAAGCTGAGATGTTTTGCCACATAAATAAAACCACTGCTTTCTTAATCACATATATTTTTTAAAAAATTGCTCCAAGTTGACCAATCAATTTAATGATGGTGACGACGGCAATGATGACTAGGGGGAAAATGAAAATCCAAAATGAAGATGTTTTTGTATCCACTTTTAAGAAACACACACACTCTAATTTTTTTGAATGGTTTGATGAGATTTTCTTTGAACACGAGATCCTGGAGCATCCCAGGAAAAAAAACAAAAAACAGCTTACCTTAACTAAGAGACTGATGTCACCAGGAGAAAGGAGAGGAGAGGCACCCTGAGGGGAGAGAAAAAGAACGCCTGTCATTTCATGCTATTGAAGAGCCATTTCAGAGAATCCGAAATCAAAGCATCCCTCGGTCATGAAAGACATTAGCCTCACAGGGCCAAGAGTTCAATTGATTATACGCATCATTTGAGGGACAACATTGCTGAATCACCTCTCACACAGGGAAAGTCGTTTCAATAGCACTGATGCAACCTAAGAAAGGATGGTATAGAAGACTAAGTCCAAGTGTCTGCTCAGTGCCTTTGATGTATTAGTATATTAACTACCGCTGAGACCACATAACACTGGTCTTGAAAGATATACATTGGCTCCCAGTACGTTTCCGAGCACAATTCAAAGTGTTGGTGCTGACCTTTAAAGCCCTAAACGGCCTCAGTCCAGTGTACCTGAAGGAGCATCTCCACCCCCATCGTTCTGCCCGGACACTGAGGTCCAGCACCGAGGGCCTTCTGGAAGGTCCCTCACTGCAAGAAGCCAAATTACAGGGAACCAGGCAGAGGGCCTTCTCAGTAGTGGCACCCGCCCTGTGGAACACCCTCCCACCAGATGTCAAAGAGAACAACAACTACCAGTCTTTTAGAAGACATCTGTAGGCAGCCCTGTTTAGGGAAGCTTTTAATGTTTGATGCATTACTGTATTTCAATATTTTGTTGGAAGCCGCCCAGAGTGGCTGGGGAAGCCCAGCCAGATGGATGGGGTATAAATAAATAATAATCATCATCATCAGGGAAGAAAAATGATTCTGGGCCCGAAATTGGTATGAAAATGTGCCAGTATTAAGAGGGAGGGCTAGAGAGGTTGGGGACATACCGGTTTTCCTGGAGGACCTCGTTCACCTGGATTTCCTGGTAGGCCCTACAGGTGAGGAACAAAAGGAGTGTGAGGTTCTTGCATTCTTATTCTGCAAAATACACGCCATGATGCTAGCTGACTACTCTAGCCACACCTCATTGGAAGATAGCCAAGTCCCATAGCAGTGGAGGATCTGGGTGGGGAGCAAGAGGCAAGACCATTGATTCTTCCCTGCTATGGGCTGTGCCTCCCCTAGTGTCCCCTCTCCTTTCTCAACAGAAAACTCACATAATGAAGCCTCACCAGGGAATACATATAAGTTTCCAGAAAGCTGCGACTCTGCTGATCGAGAGCACTGAGGAAATGAGGTATGGATGAGATATGTCCCTTGAAAATGTTCTTGACACTTTCTTGAAACAAGAAGGAGCAATTCCCAGGCAGCACAAAGCAGCCAGAGTCTCATCAGAAGCAATTTGAGAGGGGAGAAAGAAGAGGGTCATTTATCATGGGGGGCTAACAACACACCGAGCAAACATGCTTGATGAATTCAATATCTGCATATTCGGATACAAATTGTCCTGATCCAAATCTCCTGGATTCGTGCGCAGATGGGAACTGACCCGTCCACTAGCTTTTTCACACTTCTTGAACTTTCCTACAAAGTTTTCCTTTCAACCAAAATATGCATAAAATTAATGTTCTGATAGAAATACCATTTCAGGAAGGGGGGAAGCTGTGGTTTCCTCTTGCCCCCCACTTTTTCTGGTGAAATATACTCGGAGCTGAGAGTGTATTTCATGCTCTTTATTCAGCTCATAGTGGTGATGAGGAATGGAAGTTCCCCCATAATGTCTGCTTTATATATATTATTTACACAATGGGCCCCACGTGATTGGCATATTCCGGGATTCACCTGTAGGCCAATCAGGTTGTGGATTCACTTCCACCTGGAGCTGGATTGGGTGGCTCCTGTGCACCAATCAGACTGCTGCATTCTGGACCCTATTGTTCTAGGACCAATCAGACTGCTGCATTCTGAATCCTATTGTTCTAGGACCAATCAGACTGCTGCCTTTTGGATCCTATTCAACTCAGTACATAACATCTGATATGCAGGTTTCTTTTGGTTCAAAGATTACTACAGAAAGGGGGCAGGACAGATTTACAGGTGAACATTTGGAAGAGATGCAGATCAGAAACAGACCAGCTTGCCCCGTTCTTCCACTTTTTAAAAAGAAAAACAGCTTGGGGTCCACAGGGGAGGGGAAAATCTTGAGTATTTTTTAAAATCTTAACCATTTATAACCTGATCTTCACCTTCCTAAATACGTGTGTGTGTGTGTGTGTGTGTGTAGGATGGGAGTACAGAACACAAAATGAAACAACCTTTGGAATAAGTAAAGCAGCAGCAAGGGGAGGAAATGCTTAATCCTTTCCTGCCCACCACTTCTTTACTCCAACTTGTCCTGTGGATGTTTCAAGGGAGCATACTGATTATAATTAATCAGACCATTGCTTCACCCAGCTCAGTGATGTGTGCACTGATTTGGCAGCAACGATCCAGGGTTTCAGGCAGGGCGGGGGCAGCCTCTTTCAGCCAGAGATTGGATCGGGGCCCTTCTGCATGCAAATGTGATCTACCACTGAGCTACTGCCCTTCTCATAGGCATACCAAACACCGATATGTTTACTTACATCCTGACCAGATGGCCCTGGTTGACCTTGGATGCCTGGCAAACCTCGGGGACCCTAGAAAAAAGGGGGATAAAATTAATAATTCCAGATATGCTATTGTATTCTTTCCCCCCCAAAAAGTAAGACTTTTTAACAGTTTTACAAAAGAGAGCATCAAAATAATGCAAACGCACCAATAAACATTTTTTAAAAAAATATAAAGTACAGTCTCCTACACAAACACACACACTGCCACACAATTGTTTATTTCCTACATACATTTATAGGGCAAGTCACAGATTTAATTTCAGGAACAGTTATCAGAAGATAACCGATGGCCAATTTGCCCATAAATAACAGACTAACCTGCCTGTAGCCTAGTTCCACTGCTGGGGAACTGCTTGCATGACAGCACATACTATACATGGATTTGTGGCTGCAATTGTGCAGTGATTCTTTTCCCCCAGTCCTGCCCTATTATTTTAGGATCTGAAAGTGCTATTGGTTGCTTATGGCTGATGACAAACATCCCACCTATGGATGACCTGGGTATAGAAATTTTCAGGGCATTCTAGGGTGTGAGTTTGGGGAGATGGTGGCAGCCCCTAGCAGGTACCATTTTTTTCTAGGGTGACATTTGTTCTGTCTTCAGGATTTCCAGAAATATGCTGGTTGGGGAACAAAAATACTTATTTGAAAAGAGGATTTATTATTTATTGTTTTAACGAAAAGGTAAAGGACCCTTGGATGGTTAAGTCCAGTCAAAGGCGACTATGGGGTATGGCACTCATCTTGCTTTCAGGCCAAGGGAGCTGGTGTTTGTCCACAGACAGCTTTCCGGATCATGTGGCCAGAATGACTAAACCACTTCTGGGGCAACGGGACACCATGATGGAAACCAGAGCACACAGAAATGTCATTTATTTTCCCACCGCAGTGGTACCTATTTATCTACCTGCACTGGTGTGCTTTCATACTGCTGGGTTGGCAGGAGCTGGGAAAGAGCAGCAGGAGCTCACCCCTTCATGGGGATTCGAACTGCCGACCTTCTGATTAGCAAGCCCAAGAGGCTCAGTGGTTTAGACCACAGTGCCACCCGTGTCTCTTTCTTAAAAAGAGGGAATGACTACCTTACCATGTCATGTCAAATGACAATTTTTGTGTGTGTGAAGTATTCCTGGAACATAAAGTCACCTCCACCTTGGGTGCCTTGAGATTATCTCCTTCCCAAATCTGAGCCAAAAGTTATTCATTCACTGTGAAGCTGTATAAATCATATAACTGGGCTCAGAATGAGTGAGGTTGCCATTGCTTTGTTCCTGCAGGACAACTCGGACTTGTTATTGCAATTTGATCAAGCTGGCAGCTGCAAGCTAATTTCCTGATTATAATCTGCACCGTGTCCTCAAGTGACATTAGCTCTTCATCTTCAGTGTGTGCTTGACATGATATAATTCATTTTCTCTTTTCTGCTGATCTTGGAATTGGGAGGTTCGCCTAAAAAGAAGAAGCCCTGTGCAAAGACTTCTACCTGCACAAATGCCGTTTCTTCCCAGTACGTTTCCAAGCACAATTCAAAGTGTTGGTGCTGACCTTTAAAGCCCTAAACGGCCTCGGTCCAGTATATCTGAAGGAGAGTCTCCACCCCCATTGTTCTGCCCGGACACTGAGGTCCAGCTCCAAGGGCCTTCTATCAGTTCCCTCACTGTGATAAGCCAAGTTACAGGGAATCAGGCAGAGGGCCTTCTCAGTAGTGGCACCCACCCTGTGGAATGCCCTCCCACCAGATGTCAAAGAGGAAAACAACTACCAGTCTTTTAGAAGACATCTGAAGGTGGCCCTGTTTAGGGAAGCTTTTAGTGTTTAATAGACTATTGTATTTTAATATTCGGTTGGAAGCCGCCCAGAGTGGCTGGGGAAACCCAGCCAGATGGGCGGGGTATAAATAAAATAATAATAATAATAATAATAATAATAATAATAATAATAATATCCCCCCACCCCCTGAAATTGGCCCTGGAAAGCCCCCAGACTACAGGGAGAGGAGAGAGGGCACCATTATATCCACCAAACTGTAATGCTTGCACACAGAGAATGATGGCAAAAAGCATGACAATGAATTCCACCAATAGAAGTTCAGAGTTGGAAGCGATCCTGGATGTTATCTCATCCAACGGCCTGCTCAATGCAGGGAGATTGTGGACTCTCCTTCCTTGGAGGTTTTCAAGCAGAGGTAGGATAGCCATCTGTCATGGATGCTTTAGCTGAGATTCCTACATTGCAGGGGGTTGGACTAGATAGCCCTCAGGGTCCCTTCCAACTCTACAGTTCTGTGATTCTATGACACCACCTTCTTTCCTTGCTATCAACACCACACCCTGTGCATACTTAGAAAGACATACTGTACCGATGGGCCTTTATCTCCAGGTGGTCCTGAGGGGCCCTGAAAAAAACACAAGAAAGAAAGAAAGGCATTGTGAGTTTTGATCACATTAGTTGTCATTCAAATAAAGGGAGCTATTTGCCCCCCCCCTCACACTCCCAGTCCCTCAGAAAATTAGTCACAGGAGGACTGATCTTAACCAAGCTCAGCGTACTCAACGTATATGAATTCTGACTCTTTTATTCTGTAAAAGTGCATTTTATTCTGTTAATCTTTAATCTTGCACTTGTTTATGTTTGCTTGTTTTGTTGCAAATCATCCTGAGGTTCTGAATGCACTGAAGGTATAGGATAAAAATGAGCATAACATATATATATATATATATATATATATATATATATATATATATATATAAAAACATAATTAATTTGATTAACTTGAACATATTAACCATCCAGATTTTCCTACACTACAGCAGATGGTGTTCCCTTTTAAGCTCACACCTGCAAACACATAATCAGATTACCTCCTGATATAGTTCCTCGAGTCTTTTAAAAGAACAAATTGAGGTTTGAAAACAAAAGCTGCCACTATAATTTCCTTTTATTTTTATCATATCCTTATGTTAAGAAAACCCGTTTTACTTAATCCCTCCCAGTGGAGACAGTGCAATGTAGCAGATTGGGTTAAGACCTTGAAGGCCAGGGTTTAAATCTCCACTCAGTCCTGAAACTGATTGAGTGACCTTTGGACCAGCTGCAAACTCTCAGCCGAATCCACTTTGCAGGGATGTTGTAATGGCAAAATAGAGATGGGGAGAACCAATCTTCTGGGATGCCAACAGCTGCCCGGCAATGCTAGGTGCTGCTGCCAGCTCTGCACCCACTGCCGATGCAGAGGCAGACTTTGGGCTCTCTAATGTCAGCGGTGCTCTGTGCGACAGTCAAATTTAGTGCCTCTCAGCTCTCCTGCTCCATTCTGTAGCATTGTTGTGGTTCCCTCTGTGGGATGTGAAACACATAGCAGTCCAGTACAACATTCCTGGAATGGACATGCTAGGGCAGTGTGGCATTTGCCCTCCTAGGTGTTAGTTTCTGTTTGTGCCACTAGTGAAGTGCTTTTGAGTCACAAGACTCTGTTTACATTCCAGAGATTCCAGGCTGTTGGAAGTCTCACAGGAAACAGGAGATGGATGTAATGTGTACTGGTTTCCTGTTCCTTTGTGTTTCAGGTTGCTCTCTGCTTTCACAGAAAGAGCATGTATATTTCTTTTCTGTCTGCGTAGTTAGTAATAAAACACTCTTAGCAATGTAGCTCATAAATCTCGTCACTTCTGCTGCTTTGAAACTCTGCGTAATGGGGAAATGTGCTTGGAAGCTTATCAAAGACTCAGGTGGTTAATCACGTCAGAGGGCGATTCCAGAGGAGTCGCTTGGTTGAACGCAAGTTCCGACACTAGGTGTGTGACATCATACTGGGTTCATAGGGAAAGGGTTAACTAATTGTAAAATGGCTAACCAATGGGAACCCAAGGGGTAGAGTTAACTGTGTATAAGGTTTAAGCACAGAGGTGTGCTTTTTAGGGAGAGAGTTGGAGTTAGGGTGGTTGAGAAGACAGTCTGGAGTTAGGAGAGACAGATAAGATAAGTCTGTGGGTTGGGCTAGTCTGGTGTGAGAGAGTGAGATAATTTGTTAAGAGGAGTCAGTCAAACAGTTGAGATAATCAGTCAGAAGGTATTAGGAAGGTATAGGCTGGTAAAGAAACCAAAGATACTGACAGGAATATTATCAGAGAAACCATAAACTTGTTAATATCTGTAAAATAAACTTGTTTTGGGTTTTTTTGGTTCACTTTTAACAACTGTCTGGACTCAGTGTTTTACCAGAGAGTAACTGGTTGGTGGCAGCGGGGAAGTGAGCCCAGTGGTGGCACGGGATCAATAGATCATTAAACATCTGGGGACCCTGTGTGATCGCCACAGGCAGGCATAGGCAAACTCGGCCCTCCAGATGTTTTGGAACTACAACTCCCATGATCCCTAGCTAACAGGACCAGTGGTCAGTGATGATGGAAATTGTAGTCCCAAAAAATCTGGAGGGCTGAGTTTGCCTATGCCTGTGCTAGGGGGTGCTTTGTACCAGCTAGGAGAAAACTTCCTGTTTCCTCCTGAGCTGGAACAAAACTTCCTCTGCATGTGACTAGATGTGGGTGTGGCCTAATCTGGGTAGAGGAGCACACCTCCTTCTTTTGCTCTCTCTTCTCCATTTTGTTTTTCTACTTGTTAGCAGAAGTGACTGTCGGCAGTCACTTGGGACTAACTCCCTTATGGGATAGTTCCACATTTATATATATACTTTTGTAACCTAAGTCTGCCTTCAGGGATCCAACTGTGAACTGAATAAATGTGAGTAAATTACTTTTATATAGACTTTAATAAGATTGCTGTTTCTATTCTTTTTAAGAGGGACAAGAAGGAATCTTACCAGGAATCTTATATGGAAAGGCTCCGACGAGCCTGCAACAATCAAACCGCTGTGCGTTTAAAGGGGAATGTTTAAACTCTGCTAAGATATAGAACTTGCTAACACAAGTTAGGAAGAATATCAAACAATATATCCTCTCCTGCCTCCCTGAAAATTCCCATACCCTCTGCAGTGCAGTGCCCAGTCCTGCCACTCTGGCTGCAACACCTTAAAACCACTTCTGGCAGGTGTCTCAGATCATACAAGTCCTACAGCCCAAAGAGCCATTGACAAATGCTTGTGTTGCATCATAGGCCAGAGGGTAGCATGCTTGGTACTTACTGGTGGTCCAGAAAGTCCGATGCCTGGTGCCCCCCTGTCTCCTGGCTGACCTGGAACTCCAGGAGCCCCTCGATCTCCCTATGAGAGAGAAAATATAAGAGTTAGGTCTCAAGAATGTCCATTTGGGAAGATATAACACTATTGTATTGATCAAATGCAACAGAATGACAAGATAAAGTACCCACCTTCTGCCCAAAGGGTCCAGGTAAACCCGGTGGTCCTCTTTCTCCCTAGAAATAGATGGAACTATAAAGTAAATGTCACCAACTGAGAAAGATGGAAATGTCTAAGAAACCAGTTCCTGCTCTTCAGAAAAGGGAAATGGCGCCTACAACCATCACATTGTTCTTCTTAGAGATAGCAAAACTCAGTTATGTTCCCTGGTGATTATATAATGATGATTATCATAATTATTCTGCACCCAGAACCCAAAGTGTGTGGGGGGAACTATTTAAACTGGATGCAGAAGTACATTCCAACAGCAGACTACGATTGCCCTAAAATGTTATTACTCAAGTGTGTGAGGATCACAAGATTAATATGTGAGCAAAAAATTTAAAAGAACTAGCGGGTGAAAAAGATGGAGAATTAGTGTCAAAAAAAAGCCTGCTATTGCTTAGGGGAAGCAATTCAGAATATCAGGTGTGCTGGTATATTATAAAAGAAACAGAATTTTCAGGTGTGGAGGTCTTCACCCAGGAAACTGTTTTAGCTCTGTCACTTGCAGGTAGCTGCAAATTAAGACACAAAATTGCTTCACAAAGACTATATACTGGACTTTCCAACCTGGTACTCCAGATGTTTCCAATTGCAGTTCCCATCAGACCCAGACAGGATGACCAATGGTCAGGGATGATGGGAGATCAAGAGGCCCCAAGTTGGAGAAGGTTGCAATATACGTAAAAGGGGCCATTTTGCTCAATCACTGTTTGGAACCAAGCAGGACTTGCTAATGAACTCTTTTCTGTCATGCCACTTGACTTTATTTGTTATTTTGAGGACATAACAGGCAATGGCCTGTAAAAGCCATGAATTATTCAAGTGCACATTACTGCACCAAGGAAGGAATTGCCTGACCTCTTTGGGAAAGGAGGCAGAAAGTTTGTTGAGTTGCACATCTAAGGTTTCTGGTCCCTCAACTGCTCAAGGTTCCTTTTAGCAATTGTGAACATGTAGCCTTTCTCTGCTTCCTTTGATTATCCTACTATAAAGGTCCACAGTTCTGAAGTTAGAGACAATAAATCCTCTCCTTCCAAATTTTAGACTGGTTTTTAAAGGCTGCAATCCTATGCACACATACTATGCCCCATTGAATGCAGTTGATCTCACTGCTGAGTCAGCAACCATAGGATTCCATCAGGAATTACCTTATTTTGCATAAAGTACTTAGTTGGCAATCTTAGTTGGCCATTTCCCCAAATTTAAGTTTGGACCTCTGCTAAACTGCAGTTCATGCAGCTGATTTCTGCTTTCCTTATGGGATCACACACACCAAAGAAAAAGAAAATGTTAGACTACAGCTCATACCATTCCTGAACAACCGGAATGGGGCTGAGGGGAATTGCTTCACACCCACAGGCTTCCCAGCCCCCTACCTCAGAGGTTAGCAGTGTACAAGCATATATGTGCATTGATTAAATCACTGTGCAAACAGGAATGTTGATGCCATTGCACAATATTTGTCAGCAATGTTTATTTTTTGTACTGTTTCATAAAGTGCTTTCGAAAAGAAAGATGCGAACTGAAAATTGCAGAAAACTATACGTGTATCTATTTCCAAATTGATTTTTGAAAATTTCCTGGTTCATCCTAAAGGCAAGGCATAGAATACTAAGCAGAACAGGATTATGATCGACAGAACAAAAAGAAATGGAGCAAGAGACATTCACTCAGTCCTAAATTGTTAACTACTTGGTTGTGCATGTAGTTTACAAGTGAGACTTACTCTATCGCCATCTCGACCCTTGCCAGGTAATCCAGGTTCTCCAACACCTCCTGGCTCACCTGTAGGCCCAGGTGCTCCTGGCTTCCCTTCTTTTCCAGGATCTCCCTGCAAAAGATATGATTATGGGATAAAGGTAAAGGTAAAGGTACCCCTGCCCATACGGGCCAGTCGTGTCCGACTCTAGGGTTGTGCGCCCATCTCACTTAAGAGGCCGGGGGCCAGCGCTGTCTGGAGACACTTCTGGGTCACGTGGCCAGTGTGACGAAGCTGCTCTGGCGAGCCAGCACCAGCGCAGCACACGGAAACGCCGTTTACCTTCCCGCTATAAAGCGGTACCTATTTATCTACTTGCACTTAGGGGTGCTTTCGAACTGCTAGGTGGGCAGGAGCTGGGACTGAAAGACGGGAGCTCACCCCGCCGCGGGGATTCGAACTGCCGACCATGCGATCGGCAAGTCCTAGGCACTGAAGTTTTACCCACAGCGCCACCCGCATCCCATGATTATGGGATAACCAGCCTCCTATAACCAACATGCTTAAGTATACATGAAGGGGTTAAAATCATAGAGTACGCTGTCCTGCCAGGCTTAGCTCACCTTGGCGAGGGACTGGGTAATCAAGCCTTTGTTCTGCTTTCAGTCTACCTGAGAAGCTCAGCATGTAAAGAAATCTCAGCTGGTTGCTCCAAGCTCAAACCGCACAGCTTTCACAAGCCTTTCTTGAGTTCCTTTACCAATAATATAGGAACTTTTACCACTTTGGAATGAAACTAAGTTTTATTGTCTGTGCAGCATTTCCTGAATGCTGTATGGAATAACACATGAATCTGACATTTGAAGAATTTGTAAGTAAACCAAACATTTGGTCTTTTTCTATGCAAGAGAAAGAGAAACACTTTGGACGGGCATATTTTCAAGAAAGCAGTACCTTTTCTCCTTTGGGGCCTTCATTTCCAGGTCGGCCAGGATCTCCGGGTACACCCTGTAGAGAAAAATAACATGAACCAGTTAGCCTTCTGTGGCAGGAAGATATATGGGAAATCACTGAGAGAATTCATGTCCTATGATATTGCTTTAACTATATCTCATTTCTTGCATTTTTTCTCATTTTAAATTTGGTTCTCCACATGTCTACCCAAGTTAGATTTTTTTTAAAAGTCCTTATAAAATTCATTACCGTTTTAATATGAATTTCTCCTAATACACATCTTTCTGCAAAGCAATTACCCCTAATATACCACATATTGTATGCTATCTTCAGTAATATATAGGGAAGTTTTTAATGTTTGATGTCTTACTTTGTTTTAATTTGTTGGAAGCTGCCCAGTCAGATAGGAGGCATATAAATATATTTTATTTTATTTTTATATTTTCAACATTTTTACTGAGTATGCACATTCTTATACACATTACTTGGCTGGAGTATTGCAAAATCTGAAGAAGTGCAGATTTTGTGTTTTTTTTATAAATAATTTTTATTAACCGACCAATCAAATCACATCACATCACATCACATAAATTCCGAATTACAAAGCCGAATTTTAAATTTTGTTGAGGGGACCCATATTTCAAGATCTGAAGGGGGATTCTGATCATCTTCTTGCTACTGCGTTAATGTCCGAATCAGTCCAAACAAAGTTCATAATTCTATCTAGTCTTATCTTGCTGTTTCCGCATCTCATCTTGTTCGTATATTTTCTCTTTCTTCTTTATGATCTCTTCTGATAATCTCCTTAAGCCGATAAACACCAATAATAATCCTGTGTGAATTTTCCGCTCATCCAATCCTCAAATCGAGATGGTTTCCATATATCCTCGCATTCATAGATAACATCGCTCTTTCCATCATTAATCACAGAACTGTCGTTCTTAAGTCCCTCTGAGAATTTTCACGCACAATATAAAAATAGCTCTATTTCTCCTCCCAGACTTAAGTCCTCCAACAGAACTTCCCAATATGGCGACGGTATTTTTAACTGCATCATTCCAAAGCCCTTATATATTCCACGCTCTTCTTAAAACATGCTTTGGTTAGAAAGTTTATCTCCACACAGACATAAATCCACAGCTTAAGTCCTTCAAACGACATTTCTGACTTGTGAGGGGGGGTGATTCCTGTTTAATCACATAGAGGAAAGAAAGGAAAGTTTTTTTCCCCTCCCCCATCCAGTCCTTTTGCCATACCGAGTCTTGGTGTGTCTTCATCTGGTTAATTCTTGTTCTTCCGACTCGTCTCGTTTATCAGAGATCTCTTCTGTTAGCAGTCTTTACTCCCCCTCCTTCCTTGAAATATGTGCATTCGCTTCATCCTAATCGTTTCTTTTGAAGTTCTTGCAGCTAGAGGCGCGGATCAGAGGCAGCGTCCAGGAGCGCCGATATCCACAGAAGGGCATTCTGCCTAGTGCCCCCATCCCCTCAAATTCGGGGGTGGTATAGGGCACAGCAGGCAAGGGCAGCCCCCCCCCCCCACAATCCTGGAGGGGTAGGGAGGCTATTACTCCCATCACAGCCTCCAAATTACCTCGTGTGGGTCGGAGAGATGTTATTGTCAGCCATCTTCTGATGCGCCTCTAGTGACCCCCCCCAAGAAGTGCAGATTTTGAAGGATGGCTGTGTTTCGGTTCACACATTATTTCCTCCATGACCCCTGGGGTCCCTTCCAACTTCTATGTTTCTATGAAGTGCAAATGAGGGAGATTCACCTTTAAATGCCACCTGAACTGAATCTTCCCCTCATTCCTAGTCACGATCCAAATCCCCTTGCTATTCAGGATATACCCAGAGCTGATGGTTATGCATAATACATACCACATTTCCAGGCAAGCCTCGTGGCCCTGGGGGGCCTGCAGGTCCAGGAGCACCCTTTTGAAATAAGAAAAAAAAATATTTATAATCCAAATTTGGTATAAAATGAGTCCAATTGCCAGGTTCAATGTAAAGTGCACTTGCTATTTGAAATGAATTTTCTACAGATAGAAAATGCATTGAAAACACACTGAAAATGTAGACTGGGATAAATTTTGATTTTCAAATAAAAAATGTTCATCTTAAATGAGGGAGAACCTTTCAGATCAGCTCTAGTCTGGGGTTGGAAAAAGTGGGACATGGAGAGAAAGCATTTGCCATTACAGTCGTAGCTTGGTTCTCAAACACCTTGGTACTCAGACATTTTGGCTCAGGAACGCCGCAAACCCAGAAGTTAGCGTTCCGGTTTGTGAATGTTTTCTGGAAGCCCAATGTCAAGCATGGTTTCCGCAGCTTCCAATTGAGTGCCGGAAGCTCCTGCAGCCAATCGCAATCCGCGCCTTGGTTTCTGAACCGTTTCAGGAGTCGAACGGACTCCTGGAATGGATTATGTTCCACAACCAAGGTACGACTGTATAGAAAGAAACAATTTGAAGAAACAATGGCATACAAGTTCAAAACATTATAGCCACCAGTCACTTCCAAAGTGACTGCTATTTACTAAAAATAATCACATTTCTATTTAGCCCCCCACCCCAGCAAATGTCAAACAATTTACCTTAAAACACAACTGCAAAGGGAACAGTGTTAAAACAATGGCCAGAGAAACATTCAACCAAATGACTTTCTGAACAGGCATGCTTTAACAACAACAAAGACCATAGTGTCAGGCCCTGCTGCATCTCACCAGGCAAAGCATTCCATGGGATAGGGGCCACCACATAGGAGGCTTTGCTTCAAGCAGTATTCTGGCACACTTCATTAAGGATGAGGAAGGCTTTAGACATTGAATGGAGCATGAAGAAAGGAATATATGGAAGAAGGAAGTCCTTAAGGTACCCAGGTCCCAAGCCATTTAGATATCATGCGCAACGGCACACTGCTTCAGCTCTGCAGAAAATCGACTTGATGGGATTTCAACATGTCCAAATGATATGAATTGGCCCAACGTCTAATCCAGCATACACTTCCCTGGGGTAAACTCTCTTGAAATGAATGGGAGCTGGACCCAGATGCTGCTTATTTTAGTAGGGATTTGAGCAGGACGTCCCCACTAGACTGGGCCCAGCAACTTTTCTGCGGGGGAAAACACTTGAACTGCCAGAGAACTGAATTTCATTTGAGTGGGGCTACCTTTGAAGGTGACCCAGAAACTGCAATTAATCCAAAATGCGGCAGCTAGACTGGTGACTGGGAGTGGCCGCCGGGACCCCATAACACCGGTCCCGAGAGATCTGCATTGGCTCCCAGTACGTTTCCGAGCACAATTCAAAGTGTTGGTGCTGACCTTTAAAGCCCTAAACGGCCTTGGTCCTGTATACCTGAAGGAGCGTCTCCACCCCCATCGTTCAGCCCGGACACGGAGATCCGGAAGTGAGGTTACAGTGATCCGAAGTGAGGTTACAGTGAACCAGACAGAGGGCCTTCTTGGTAGTAGCACCCACCCTGTGGAACACCCTGCCTTCAGATGTGAAGGAAATAAGCAGCTATCTTATCTTTAAAAGACATCTGACAGCAGCCCTGTTTAGGGAAATTTTTAATATTTAATGTTGTATTGTTTTAACACTCGATTGGGAGCCGCCCAGAGTGGCTGGGAGGGGTATAAATAAAATAATAATAATAATAATAATAATAATAATAATAATAATAATAGAATTTGGAGCAAGGGGACTCCTACTGTTTGAATGACTCAACACCTCCTCTCCCCCAGCAGAGTGTCTCAAGGGAAGTTGCTCGTATGTAACAGATGAATTTCTAACGCTCTTCTGACTATCTAGGAAAAAGAGTTTCTAAAGCAGATCAAATACTTACAATCTCTCCTGGTGCTCCAGGGCCCCCTGGTGCCCCTTCTTGCCCCTTCATACCCTACAGATACAAGAAAACAAAGGTTCAGTCTGATGGGAGAAGGGACCAAGTTGCTGGATGTTCGGAGAGCCAGGCAAAACAAAAGCAGCCAGCTCAGAAAACAGGTGCTAAGACAGCTGCTAAACCTGCTCCCCTAACAAAGGACATAGTTTCCATTTCCATTCACGGAAAAGATAATAAACCCTGATCATCTAACTGAGTTGCACAAGGCAGCTGATTAAGGCCTCATCATTGGAGCCCGAGTAATAAGGTCCCCCTCTATGCATGCCAGATTCAACAAGGAGCTTTTACCAACTGTCAATAATAGAATTGGCTCACCCAATTCCGTGTCAACTGTGTCTCACTTCTTCCTCTCTCCTTGAATGGGGAAGCTCGCCATATCGAAACAAGATAGCTGATTTAAATTCAGCTGCAAGCCAAT
Source organism: Podarcis pityusensis (assembly GCF_964106645.2). Classification (NCBI taxonomy): domain Eukaryota; kingdom Metazoa; phylum Chordata; class Lepidosauria; order Squamata; family Lacertidae; genus Podarcis; species Podarcis pityusensis. Next base: position 7,915,631 of record NC_138031.1, on the reverse strand, counting down.
TGCAAGTGACCGATAACTACCTTGTGGGCTGCAGGTGTGGTGAGGGTTGAAAACAAGTTTCAATATGTGCTACTGAGAGTGTAAATGAGCTGGAAACGCTACCAAACTTTGAGAATGTATTGGAATTTTTCAGGCCCAAGAAGAAGCACCACAAGATTCAAAGTACTGTACTGTCTTAGACATAGCCCTACAATCTGCTAAAGAGAGATTCCAGCAGCTACAACAAGATACAGTAATTCCCCCATTTGGCTTTCAGTGTAATATATACGGTATCAACCCAAAAATCTACTGAAGACATGCTTAAGGCTGCAAGAATTTGAAAAAATCATTGGCGCACAATGGAAACAAAGATATTGATGGTGAAGATCTGGGCTGTGAACATACAGCAAAAGCATAAAGACTTACAAAATGTGTGTTGCCACAAGGAGTAAAGGTGAAGGGACCCCTGACCGTTAGGTCCAGTTGTGGCCAACTCTGGGGTTGCGGCGCTGATCTCGCTTTATTGGCCGAGGGAGCTGGCGTACAGCTTCCGAGTCATGTGGCCAGCATGACTAAGCCGCTTCTGGCGAACCAGAACAGCGCACGGAAACACCGTTTACCTTCCCGCCAGAGCGGTACCTATTTATCTACTTGCACTTTGACGTGCTTTCAAACTGCTAGGTTGGCAGGAGCAGGGACCGAGCAACGGGAGCTCACCCCGTCGTGGGGATTCAAACCACCGACCTTCTGATCGGCAAGTCCTAGGCTCTGTGGTTTAACCCACAGCGCCACCCGTGTCCCTGCCACAAGGAGTACTTCTCTTCATACTAGAACAAAAACTCCCGGATAATGTAGCTAATGTTTTTTATTGCTCTAAGGATGTTCCCCACACTTTCAGTGTCAGTGGCAACAGGTGAACACAGTTTCTCAATGCTCAAACTTATAACAACTTACATAAGCTCAACCATCCTGCAAAAGAGACAGCTTGGCAACTGTATCAACTGATTATGCCCAAGCCTCAGCACTTGACCTGAAGGAATTGGGGGTAATTGCGAAGGAAATGGCATGCAAAGTGAGATTTTGATGTGCCTGAAATGAAAACTTTCAAGAGGTTTAAGTTTTAACATCAAAATTCACAAGGTTATTCAAGATGATTTGTGTGCTAAAACGTTTTCTGCTGTAGTTGAGAAAGGTTATCAAAGATAGCCGTGTTACTTATCCCTGCATTTTCTTAACAGTTTCAAGTGTGGTGCTTTTTCTTTTTAATATAGAAGACACCTGTTTTTGAATATTGAAATTAGCAATAAAAAAAATAAATGGGGGTGGGCACAACCTTGCCGAGAGTGCAAAATAGCCTGGAACCGGCACTGCTCTAACCAAAAAAAAAAAATCAAAAGAAGCAGAATTACGACTTTCACACATGAGCTGCTTTGCTACTTATTAATGAGATCCAGCTTTTCTGGCTTACCGGTGGCCCTGCAGGTCCCTGAAGTCCCACTTTACCAGGAATGCCACGTTCTCCCTGTTGGAAGGAAAGGAGAAAAGTAAAAAACCATAAATGTTCCTCATTATATATGTGATTTTTCTCAAGGGAAATTAAGTATCATGTTAGGCCCATAGAAACCACACAGAGATCAAGCAGTAGCCTCCTCTTTTTTAAATGCCACAAATCAAGTTAGAAAAAACGTAAAGGCCTCATTCTTCCTAATTGCATTTAAAACCTCAGTAATTCATTAGGATTCTAACATATTGAGTTGCACACAGGGATGGACTGAGCAGCCTAATTTTGTCCTGGCGCTCGGTTGTAGGTCTGCCCAAAAAGTCCACGTTGAAATTGCAAACAGTTTGCATGCATTTTTGTAAACACAAAAGCCCATTTTTATGTAAAATATGCACAAGGTTTTTCAGTGCATTCATCTGCAAAATATGCACCATGAACACAGATTTTAAGTAAGATACATATTTTTGTGCACAGAGAAACTTCATTGCAGAATCCAGAAAAGTGCATAATATGTCTGGGACGTGTTCCCATCTGTGCGAACATTCAGGAGTGTTTTGGAAGTTTGCTTCAAAAAAAAAGCAAAGCAAACTGATGCCTCCTCCATCCATAGCGTGAATTAATCAATCATTTCTTAGCTGGGACTGGGAAGAAAAACATAGGGGGGAAAGGAGGTAATAGAGGCTAGTTATCAAGGAACAATGAGAGCAAAGGGGCAGGAAATTATTATTATTATTATTATTATTATTATTATTATTATTAATGATAATAATAATAATAAATGGGAGATGAAAAACCTGCCTGTGAAGCTGTCCCTTTCTCCCAGCTACCTGATGTTGTATACAAACCTCATGAAGACTAGAAACTTCATATACAAATTTAAAGTTGATGCAATAAGCAATGTGCACCTGCACACATTTTGCAGCTTTTAGTAGACATACAGATACACAGCTCCCATAATCACAGGAATAATGTCAAATCGACAACTTGCATAATGAGTCAGAAGGAGCAAGGGAGAGGCCTACAAAAGTCAAATCCTATCAGTTCTTCTGTTCAGGAGACTCCCGGGTTTTCCCTCCGCTGAACAAACATTTGTAGCATGCCCCACAACAGAAATCGCTCTCTTCACCCTTTTGACGTACTTATAGCAAGCAAAGCGAGAAGATTACAATGTGCTTACGGGTTCACCTCTTTCTCCACGGTCACCTTTTTCACCTGGTAGCCCTTGTTCTCCCTGGGAACAAAAAGTATGAGTGAGTTTGTGAGGCCCACACATAGAGAGCAGTGGTTGCATATCCCTTTCTGCACAATGGTCAACCTTCCATGTGCAGCACAGCGATGAAACTTCTGTGTGGCAAGTGCTCATGAAAATCTATCTTAGTGCATTTATTTTCTCCCAATATGCATCTTTCATTTTGCAAAGCAATTACACGGTAAAGGTAAAGGGACCCCTGACCATTAAGTCCAGTCGCGGACGACTCTAGGGTTGCACGCTCATCTCACTTTCAAGCCGAGGGAGCCGGCGTTTGTCCGCAGACACCTTCCGGGACATGTGGCCAGCATGACTAAGCCACTTTTGGCGAAACCAGAACAGTGCATGGAAATGCCATTTACCTTCCCGCTGCAGAAATACCTATTTATCTACTTGCACTTTGACATGCTTTCTAACTGCTAGGTTGGCAGGAGCAGGGACTGAGCAACGGGAGCTTACCCCGTCGCAGGGATTCGAACCACTGACTTTCTGATCGGCAAGCCCTAGGCTCTGTGGTTTAGACCACATTGCCACCCGTGTCCAATTGCACTGTAATGCAGTATAATTTTATGTTATTTGTTTATTTCTGCTTCTTTTCCATGCAACCTTTAACATAATATATGCATTCTTGGACACGGTACTTGGCTGGAGGACTAAATTGCAAAATTCAGATAAGTTTGAATTTTGAGCGATGGTTTTGGTTCTTGTATTGTTTCAGAACTGCAAGTTAGGCAAGTTTCTATTTAAATGTCAATTGAACTGAATCTTTCTCCCATCACTAGCCACAGCTCAGTGGTAATCACATCTCTGCTTTGAATTCAGAAGGTCCCCGGTTCCATCCCTGGTATCTATAGGCGGGGAAGGGAATGTCTGCAGCCTGAAAATCTGGAGGACCAATGGTCTGACTCAGAACAGGGCAGTTCTCTATATTCCTATGCTGATTAATAGGACTGAATCCTAAGGCAGATATGAGCATTAGATTTGAAGAGAGCATCAGTTCTGCATGAAGACTCTCTGCTGCCTCCTAGTGGATGAAAGAAAGATGACAGTGCAGTACAAGCGACCATGATAATGAACTTCTCTCTTCAGTTTACTGATTCAAATTGCTCATTTGGGAAAATATTAATAAAGTCATTTCAAGCTTGCAACCCCATCTTAAACAACCAAATTGCTCCAAGTGCAACACTGAGGGTTAATTAAATTAAAGGGAAGGATATTATTTAATAACTGCAAATGCAGGCCACTGTCGCCATGGAAACACAGGCTGCCAATTAATCTCCGGAAGCTTGTTTGATATTTTCTCCTTTTAGTTGTTTGATTGCACAGTTTGATCTGTGTTTTCAGGTGGGTTGAAAAGAGCTGCGGAAAAGACACAGCTTCAGTTTGCTAAAAAAGAAACAAAGACCCAAACACCGGAAATAAGCAGGCTTGCCAAGTGCAGTACGAAGCCAAACCTTCCGGCCATACACTGCATAGAAACCTTTGCGAACCTGGTTCCCTCCGGCTGTTTGAGTGCAACAACAGAAGTATAGTGTCCAGATCAAGGGAAGTAATAGTATCACTCTATTCTGCAATGGGGGACGCGGGTGGCGCTGTGGGTTAAACCACAGAGCCTAGGACTTGCTGATCAGAAGGTCGGCGGTTCGAATCCTCGCTACGGGGTGAGCTCCTGTTGCTTGGTCCCTGCTCCTGCCAACCTAGCAGTTCGAAAGCATGTCAAAGTGCAAATAGATAAATAGGTACCGCTCCGGCAGGAAGGTAAACAGCGTTTCCGTGCACTGCTCTTGTTTGCCAGAAGCGGCTTAGTCATGCTGGCCACATGACCTAGAAGCTGTACGCCGGCTCCCTCGGCCAATAAAGCGAGATGAGCACCGCAACCCCAGAGTCGGCCATGACTGGACCTAATGGTCAGGGGCCCCTTTATCTTTATTCTGCAATGGTCAGACCACACATATAATTTTGGGTGCCACAATTTAAGAAGGATGTTGACAAGCTAGAATGTGTGCAGAGGAGGGCGATCAAGATGATCAAAGGTCATCAAGGGTGGGGGTGGTAGCGAGGGATCTGGCCTGTGTGGGAGGGATGGCCTGGTAAGGTAAAGGTAAAGGACCCCTGGATGGTTAAGTCCCGTCAAAGGCGACAATGTAGTGGCAGCGCTCATCTCGCATCAGGCCGAGAGAACCACCATTTGTCCACAGACAGCTTTCTGGGTCATGTGGCTAGCATGACTAAACCACTTCTGGTACAACGGAACACCGTGACGGAAACCGGAGTGCACGGAAACACCATTTACCTTCCCGCCACAGAGGTACCTATTTATCTACTTGCACTGGCTTGCTTTCAAAATGCTAGATTGGCAGGAGCTGGGACAGAGCAACAGGAGCTCACTCCGTCGCGGGTTTTCAAACTGCCGACCTTCCGATTGGCAGCCCCAAGAGGCTCCGTGGTTTAGACCACAGCGCAACCCACATTCTGGATCATGGCCTGGATCAAGTCCTGAGGGTGGACAAAGAACTCCACAGAGCCATATTTGCATACCCTGGCCTGAGATTCTTCACCCTTGTTTTAAATCCCGCCATCCTTGTTGCAGTCTCAGCAAAGATCTTCAGCTGCTAACTGCACTGAAAAAGGAAGCTCCGACTAACACCAACTGCAGGTTCTTTTCAGGGGGAAATGCTAGCTGTGTCAGTGCAATTTCTGCCAGGACTGTGGCAGGGATGGAAAGAGTTAAACCCCCTCCTTTCCTGCTGCAATCCTTGTCCCAACTACCCACCCACCCACCCTTCAGCAGATGCTATTTGCAAGTGGTATTAAACCACATGTTTGATGTTTTGTTTAGCAGCCTCTCCTTAACGGCACAATGGCTTTAATTTTTCAGAGCGACAAGGTAGAAGAATCAGGCGTGACACTTACAGGGCGACTGGGATGTGGAGTAAACAGGGAAGTCTAGAAAGAGAACAAAGAAAACAAAATGAGATTTCTGTACAAAGAGGAAAAAAACATATGTAACAATGCTTACATTTTGATGGTAACAAATGGATAATGATTCGTGATCTCTTCTAACTTTGGAAATCATTCTACAGTTCAAGAAAATAGCACAAAGTAAGGATTTTGTGCATCAGTGTGCACCTTTGTTATTACAGTGGTACCTCGGGTTAAGAACTTAACTCATTCCGGAGGTCCGTTCTTAACCTGATACTGTTCTTAACCTGAAACATTACTTTAGCTAATGTGGCCTCCCGCTGCTGCCGCGCCACCACTGCACAATTTCTGTTCTCATCCTGAAGCAAAGTTCTCAAGCTGAGGTACTAATTCTGGGTTAGCGGAGTTCGTTACCTGAAGCGTCTGTAACCTGAGGTACCACTGTACTATTATTTAAAATGCTGTAATCATTAAAACTATCAAAGTGGATTACAATAATTCATATATACAGTGGTACCTTGGTTTAAGAACAGCCCAGTTTACGAACGATTCAGTTTACGAACGATTTGGTTTACGAACTCCGCAAAACCGGAAGTAGTGTCCCGGTTTGCGAACTTTACCTCGGTCTAAAAACAGAATCTGAATGGTGGAAGGGCACCAGAGGCAGGAAGCCTCATTAGGGAAAACTCACCTTGGCTTAAGAACGGTTTCAGTTTAAGAATGGACTTCCGGAACGGATTAAGTTCGTACCACTATATAATAAAAACACATACATTTTTAAAATCGCAGAGTACCAACTAATCACCATGGAAATATATATTCTAAATTGCCTGCATATACCTGGTGGAATAGAAAAAATTCAGCAAGCATTTAAAGGTTGAAATCAAAGGTGTCTGCTGGCAGAATATTCTACTTCGGAAGCTTTGTTCCTTTTTGATGTCAAATGCGCCTCGCCAACTCGGAGGACAACCATCGACAACTCCTGCAGTTATCTCAGTGATCGAGCTGAGATAATAAGCACTTAGGCAGTCCCTCAGCTTCCAGAGACTGCAGCACAAAAAAACACCGCATGTCTCTTACAAGGTAGCAGTCCCTCTCCAAACTGCCAAAAATGGTATTAGACTAATGCCTTTTACAGCCCACTTCATTGCCATTGCTGGGCTCTTAAAAAATAAATAAATGCTACTTACTGTCCCTGGTAAGCCTGGGGGACCAACAGGACCGACATCTCCCTAGAAAAGAAAGCAGAGGTTTAGGGTGTAAAAGTAGGAAACTGACACACAGCTCAAAATCCATTCCTGTGGATAAATGTGTGTATGTTTATTCAAAGCCTGCCAAGGAGTCCAATTCATTTTGTTGTCTTTTTAAGCAATTTGTGAAAAGTTCCCATTCTTCTTTAAAGTCTCAGTTGTCCTTATCTCGCAGTTTGTATGCCAATTGAGCCAATTCTGCATAGCTCATTAGTTTCTCTTGCCACTGTTCCTTTGTCGGGGTTTCCTCATTCTTCCATCCTTGTGCTATCAAGACTCTTGCCGCTGTTGTAGCATACATAAATAAATTCTTTGTTTTCCTTGGCAGGTCTTGTCCTACAATCCCTAACAGAAATGCTTCTGGTTTTGTTTTTTGGGTTTTTTTTTTACAAATGTCATTTTAAACATTTTCTTCAATTCATTATATATCATTTCCCAATTTTTTTTTAACTTCTCTACATTCCCACCACATATGATAAAAGGTCCCTTCCTTTTCTTTACATTTCCAACATATGTTTGACCCAGTTTTGTACATTTTTGCTATCTGAACTGGTGTTATATACCATCTATACATACTTTTCATATAGTTTTCTTTCAAAAGAGAACAGTCACACTGACACACAGCTCAAAATCCATTTCTGTGGGATACAACCACTCCAGTCCTGCTCATCAGAGAGGACTTTCTTTCAGTTTAGGGCCAAACTAGACATGGTGTTAATCAAACCATTGAATGGTTTTGAAAAATAATAGGTAGTGAAAATTGAAGGTTTTTTTTCCTCCTGGAGCAAAGAGCATGTCCCTCCTCCAGTTTGGATTAGGACCACGGTGGGGCCAAGATTGAAAGCTCATCTACCTTCATCTTAAAGAATTCTCCAGCTCCGAGGAAGATCTCAGGGCCTAAACATGGAATATCTTTAAGAAGGCGGAGTAAATGTTGATTTCTGCCCTTTTATTATGTTATTCCTGAGCTCAGCTTTGTTTTTGTAATGCTGGGCTAATATCTTAGAATTTTACCCAATGCTTTTAAGTCCTTTTTTTTTTGTGAGGGTGTTGGGTTAATGTCCTTTGAAGACCATATTGGCAAAACCTATTGGTGTTTCGCAACTTTCTGACTAATTGCAGGACCTTAGCCAGACCTAGCAGAGTAAACGCAGAGTTCACAAAAGCAATTGGCAACTTGGCTGCAGACAGGATGGACGAAGCAGGAACCAGGAACTTGTAGTTAGGTGTTTTTTATATACAGCGGACTATTTACAGGAAGAGAACAGAACACGGATCTTTAGCTAGCTATCTCATACACGACTCACAACTCCTACACTCAAACTCATACTAACACACATTCCAGTTAGTAGGCCATTAATCATTATTCCCGTGAGAGAGCTTGACCAAACATGGAGCTGTCTCCATGCCTCTGTATCACCAGGCAGACTTACTCATCCACATTGCCTTGACTGTCTGCCAAAACATAATTGACTCTGTGTGAGTAGCTGCACGTATTTAGATTCCCAACAGACCAGACCATCCAAGTGTCCCTATTTTCCAGGGACGTCCCTGATTTAAAGAAACTGTCCCGGTTTCTGATTTGATCCCGGAATGTCCCACTTTTTCTATTCATTTGAAAAATGCTGGAGGGTATGGAAAATTAGACCAATCTTTGGGGTATGTGTTTTGGATAAAACTGGTGGATGGAAGGGGGCTGGGCTGTTTAGCAACATTCCCATTCTGTTCCACCCCAGCAACTCTATGAAATTGTTCAAAATGTCCCCTGAGTAGCCAGCCATTTTAAAATGTTTTTGCTTTAAAATGTTTTTATCGCATTGGACACCACACTGATGTGTTGTTGTTGTTTTGGAGGGTGTTACATAAATACATTTATAAATAAATAACTAAATAATACAAGAATTAACACAAAGAATGCAAACAATGGTTTGAAGACCAGATCCTCCTTGTCCCTCTCCTGAGCTTACTCAGTTATACTCTAGCATGTTCCTTCATCCAAGATCTTACCCTTCTCCTTATTGTTGGCCAGTGTCACATTACAAATATTTCATAAACCTAAAATCCCTTGAATGTTGAAACTCACCTTGTCACCTCTTTCACCTTTGAAACCAGGGAGTCCAGATCTTCCCTTTTCGCCCTGCAAAGGAGCAGAAGAAAGTGCAGTTGTTGTTGTTGTTGCTGTTGTTTTTATCGCTATTTTTTATTGTGTTGAGTAGCAAAGACATTTTCTGTCAGAGTAAACAAAAATAAAACAAAAGTCGCTACATATTTGCTGCCGCAATATAAATGGCCAACTGGTGGCAGTAAATTGAAAATTCAGATGGAAAGTTCTTCAACTACAGCACTGACAGTCAATCAAGAGGAAGACAGCAAACATTAAAAAGCTACCATCTTCTTGGCTTTGCCTGCTGAGAAGCGGCATTCTAGGTTGTGGGAGACACTAAGGATAGCCCAAACAAATTTAATATGGAGCTCTCCTTTTTTTTCAAGGTCCAATCCAGACTAAACACCTCAAAATGGCATAGCTATGAAAGAATGTTCTTTCATATGTGGTGGACCCGCAAAAGGGTAAAGGAGCATTGGGAAATAATTCACAATGAGTTGAAAAAAATGTTTAAAAGCACTTTTCTAAAAAACACACCAGATAATTCAGATGAAAATTCCCAGGTGTCTAGAAAGGCTATTTATGTATGCCACTGCTGCAGCCTGTGTTTCATTAGCCCCCAAATAGAAAACGAGCAAGGTCCCAACTAAAGACGAATGGCAACTTAAACCTATGGAATATGTGCAGCTTCCGGACCTAACATATAGAGTAAGAGAATAAGAAGAACATACGTTTAAAGAAGAAGATCGGGAAATGTTTATTGAATATAAGGGGGGAAATTGGGTTCACTTGAAAACATTGGAAGCATTAAGATAAATTCAACAGTGTAAATAAGTTTTGATGGATGTAATAATGGAATACTGAATGGTTGAGTTTATGAAAAATATAAAGGGGTTTATGTTATGCAAAATGAACCATGGAAAGAGAAGAAGGGAAGTCATTGATATTTTAAGGTTGTTTAAATGAATATTCTAAATTGTAAAAGAGAAAATTTAATAAAAATCACACACACACACACTCACACTCATACACACACACACACACACACACACACACACACCATACCTGATCTCCTTTCTCTCCTCTCTGTCCTGGTAAACCAGGTGAGCCTGGGAGGCCAGCTTCACCCTATGATGGAGGGGAAAAGAGTATTGGAACCAGCTCACGTAGAGATTGCTTCTACCAAACCCCACCTTGCAGGATCTGACATCACTCTATTTTCAGACATCCACATGCTGAGCTTCTGGACAAATTCTATGGGGACTCCAGTTAAAAATGTTGTTGAAATCACTATGGATTCTATAAAATGGTTTAAAGGGGTCCTTGCTTCAGTAACAGAAACAACTTTCCAGAAGGCCCTGTCTCCAATAGCTGCAGCTCTAGAACGAAGTTGCTCTAATCTGGCTTTGTTGTTCCCATGGCTTGGAGGGATTTTTTCTACTTACCCTCTCTCCCACTAGTCCAGGACGTCCAGGCTCTCCTGTTTCACCCTAGGAGGAAAAGTGAAATCAAGTAAACAGGTTTACTGTGGACTACCCAGGGCAGCCAATTTCTCCCATTTCTTAAAATTCCATTTCACTTTTAAACAAAAACTTTAAGAATGATGAATTGTTCTTGGTTCCATTCTCTGTCGCAGAACAGCCCACAACAACAACCAGTTGAAGACACTGCAGTAATTTTAAGGCTTAATAATAATAATAATAATTTGGGATGGCTTAGCCAAATATATGCCAATATAAGTTGCTCATCCCAGCTCAACTTGATGAGCAGAGGCAACTGTAAGCCAAAAATTGCCTTTGGCGGGTGGGACCAGAAAACAGGGGTGTGTTTCGTTCAACCCAAGCCTGGAGTTAGTTACTTCTGACTGGATCATGAGAGCAGAGCAGATGATAATAAATGCAGCTGGCATCAGCTGCAAGAAATGGTGTGTTTTGTTGTTGTTTACCTTCAAACCAATTTTCCCGGGAAATCCTTCTTCTCCCCTTTCTCCACGTTCTCCCTGTAGGCAATGCAAACAAAAGTCAGCAAAATAAACAGATGTGTTTGAATAAACATCCAGCGTAAGAGCTTACCAACATTACTATGGAATAAAAATTATTGACTGATGTAAGAACTGGGAATTCTGTCCCCCCAGTGTTTCTTGTGGGAATGGGGAAGGTTTATTGGAGTGGGTGGGCAGGAGGAGTCATCCATCACCCATTCCAACAAAAAAATAAGGTGTGGGGGAATAAAGAGGTAATCCTATAGTAGGATCCAAAAGAATATGAAGGTCAGGATGCAGTAGATCTATGGTAAAAAGGTAAAAGTAAAAGTAAAGGACCCCTGGACTGTTAAGTCCAGTCAAAGGCGACCATGAGGGATACGTTTGGCACTGTGGTCTAAATCACTGAGCTCCTTGGGCTTGCTGATCAGAAGGTTGGCAGTTCGAATTCCTGTGACAGAGTGAGCTCCCGTTGCTCTGTCCCAGCTCCTGCCAACCTAGCAGTTCAAAAGCATGCCAGTGCAAGTAGATAAACAGGTACCACTGCGGCAGAAAGGCAAAGAGCATTTCCGTGCGCTCTGGTTTCCATCACGGAGTCCCGTAGCACCAGAAGCAGTTTAGTCATTCTGGCCACATGACCTGGAAAACTGTCTGTGGACAAACGCTGGCTCCCTCAGCCTAAAAAGCGAGGTGAATGCTGCAACCCCATTGTCACCTTTGACTGGACTTAACCTTCCAGGGGTCCTTTGCCTTTACATTTTAGATCTACGGTTCAGCTGGCTTATTCACAGCTGATTCTCAATGATGTTAAGCCAAGGACACACCAGAACAATTTGCTTTTCTTGGCTCAGAGAGAGGGTAGTTGGTTCAGTCTGGCTACTGTAAGTCCCCAAAATGGGTGTTCTGGAGGTGCAAGCAAAAAGTGGCCCCTAAACTGAATCCTGGGACATGGGTGGCACTGTGGGTTAAACCACAGAGCCTAGGACTGGCTGATCAGAAGGTCAGTGGTTCGAATCCCCACGACGGGGTGAGCTCCCGTTGTTCGGTCTCTGCTCCTGCCAACCTAGCAGTTCGAAAGCATATCAAAGTGCAAGTAGATAAATAGGTACCGCTCCGGCGGGAAGGTAAACAGCACTGGTTTGCCAGAAGCAGATTAGTTATGCTGGCCACATGACCCGGAAGCTGTACACCGGCTCCCTTGGCCAATAAAGCGAGATGAGCGCTGCAACCCCAAAGTCGGCCATGACTGGACCTAATGGTCAGGGGTCCCTTTACCTTTAAACTGAATCCTAAGCCCATTCATTTTAGTCATGTGGCCTGGAGATCCAGCAAAGAATGCTATTTTATCTCTTTATTTATTTTATTATATTTATATTCCACCTCTATCTACCAAGGTGGGACGCGGGTGGCACTGTGGGTTAAACCACAGAGCCTAGGACTTGCTGATCAGAAGGTCAGCAGTTCGAATCCCCGCGGCGGGGTGAGCTCACGTTGCTCTGTCCCTGCTCCTGCCAACCTAGCAGTTTGAAAGCATGTCAAAGTGCAAGTAGATAAATAGGTACCGCTCCGGCAGGAAGGTAAATGGTGTTTCCGTGCGCTGCTCTGGTTCGCCAGAAGTGGCTTAGTGCTGCTGGCCACATGACCCGGAAGCTGTATGCCGGCTCCCTCGGCCAATAAAGAGAGATGAGCGCCACAAGCCCAGAGACATCTGTGACTGGACCTAATGGTCAGGGGTCCCTTTACCTTTACCTTTATCTACCAAGGAGCTCAAGGTAGTCTACATCGTTCTCCTCCTCATTTCATCCTCACATCAACCCTCTGAGGTAGGTTAGGCTAAGAGATGGTGGCATGCCCCAGTGAGCTTCATGGCGGAGTGGGGATTCAAACTCTGGTCTCCCAGGTCATAGTCCAACACTCTAACCATCACACCAGAGGCTTGTTTTCCCTCTGCCAGGGTTAGGCAAAGCAACTTTACACCAGCTTCACTTACTTTTGAGCCGGGCAGCCCAGGTAAGCCATCCAGGCCAGGTTTCCCAGGTAAACCCTAAAAAGAGGGAGGGAACAAAACTTAGATAAATGCAGCATAGCCAGGAGAAATAGGGGTAAACCCACAAATCCAAAATAAAAGAAATGGAGAAATGCAGGTGTTTTTTGTAAGACATGGAAACACCACCATAGATTAGACTAAGGCCACACATTCATGCCATACATTATAAAGCACTCCCTACTCCTTTCAAAGAGCTACAATTGAACAAGTTTAGGAGGCTCACATTTTGCATCAATGATGTAGCTTCAACAAAGTAATCTCAGGAAAGACCACTAGATGTCAGCCATGCCAAAGGTACAAGTAAAACAAAACACACACAAACACACAAACATATACAAAGCAAAACTTTCATGAAGGTTTGCATTATATTAAGTTCTAGGGAAGTACACCAAAGAAAATATTCTATTTGAACCTCACTCTGGCAGTTCAAAAAGCTAGTTGATTCAATGGCTGTTGGGGACATTATCTTCTCCACCTAGGGTCTTATTTGAAACCTCACATTAAAAAAATCCAAGTTTTTCTCTGGTGATTTGAAGGGGAAACAAATTGCTTGTGTGTTTTTTTAAAAACTTGCAAGAGAATTACATGAAATTTGATGGTATGCTACACCTTTTTAGGTATACAAAGCCTGCCAAAACAACAAATAGTTGCAGGGTTTCCCCTCTCTTTCTTAGGTGCTGTCAGGGAACTGACATCGGAGCTAGAGGTGGAGGCAAGGCTCCCAAGCGATGCTGGAGAAGGGCCCAGCAGGGAGAGAGGCAGCTCATCAGCTGGGGAAGGAAATCAGCGTAACACCAGGGAGATGGGGGAATCGGTGAGGGGGCTCCAGGACTCCTCGCCGGAGACCAGCGGGGAGAGCACGGGTCCTCCGCTACCCACACCCTCCCTGCGCAGAAGACTTCCATGCAGGGAGAGTAGGAGGAGACTTGGCGTCAAACAGCTTTTATGCTGGAAAAGGTTTAAGAAACGCCCACTGACGGATTCTGCTAGCGACTGAAACAGCCACGAAGTGAAGGGCTGTCCAGACAGAAAAGGTTTAACAAGGCAACCTAGCCAGGAGTGGCGGCAACTTACACACGAGCAACCCCTATATTTATTACAGCAATCCGTCAGTCACTGACGTTGATTGTGTGCAGCGACAGGCAGGCAGCATAATGAGCCAAACCGGAGAAGCCGGCGCCACGGAGGGAGCAGCTGGAGTGCAAAATCTGGTGGAGAGGAACCGAGATTTGGAACAGCATGTGGCTCTTCTGACGGCGCGGTTGGAAGAAAGGCGGGCTCACGATGCACAAGTCAGACCCACCCCCATAGCAAGGAAGGTACCGGGACTGGTACACAAGTTTGGGGGGAAGCCCCAGGACTACAACGCGTTCCGAACGGAAATAGAGTACGCTTTGGAACTGCAGCATAAGGATTTTGCGGACGATGGGGAGAGGGTGGCCTATATTGTAGGGCATCTGCAGGATGGGGCCAGGGAATGGATCAGGCCCCTAATGGCAACGCAAAATGCCGCCTTGAAAGACCTGAGGAAATTCTTCCAGGCGATGGATGCGATGTATTCCAGTGATGTGCAGCAAAGTGTGACTCGGCGGGAACTGAAGGGGTGTAAACAGGGGAACCAGTCAGTTAGAGACTACTGGTCGCGCTTTGCAATGTTAGTCCACCGACTCGGGTGGGAATTGGACTCTGAACCCATTCAGATGTTGTTTGAGGAGGGATTGTCCCCAACGGTGAAGGACGAGGTTTCCCGCGTGCCACGCCCACAGTCGATGGATCAGCTGACCAAGGCTGTGCTTGCGATTGGCGTAAGACAGGAAGCGCGGGCTCAGGAGAAGCACGAAGGGAGAGGGGAACGTTGCCATGACTACCGCATTCCTCAAATACCGAGGCAGCCTTCCCCGCAGGCGGAGCCAATGGAAATAGATGGCGCGCGCGCGGGGGAGGTTTCAAACTCCAGTGAAGGACGCAAAAGGGAGGGAAAGGATTGGAAAACCACCAAGAAGTGTTTCCTCTGCCAGTGGCCAGGACATTTTGCCAGGGTCTGCCCTCAAAGAAAGGCCTGGCAAGGGATGGTGGGAGCTGCTGGAGGTGAGGAGGAGGGGGAAAGGGGGCAGGAGCAGGGAAACGCCAACGCTTGGCTGCCACTCAGCGGGCACAGCAGCCAGGCCAGCAACCAATAGAAGTGCCCCAGCCAGACCCCCCCCCCCAGGGCGGCTATAGCCATAGAAGTGGTGCTAGAACTCCCGAATGGGCACCCAGTCAAGGTGAAGGGGCTGTTGGATTCAGGCAGTTCCTGCAATTTCTTCAGCAAGGACTTCGCCCTAGAGCACCAGCTCCACCTGCTGCCCCTGGATTTTCCCTTGCAAGTGACCACCATTGATGGCAGGGAGCTTCTGGGAGGGGAAGTGACGCACCAGACCCCACCAATGAGAATGAGGGTTTCCAGGCACACGGAGACCATTGCCTTTCACGTAGCCACACTGGCAGGACCCCCAATAATATTAGGGATGAGCTGGCTGGCACTACATGATCCAGTAGTGGCATGGCATCAGCAGACGATCACCTTTGGGTCAGCTTACTGCTTGGAACACTGTCTGGGGGGGAAACCCCAAGAATGACTGTGGCCAGGGTGGCTGGGATAGCTGTGGAGCCGAAAGGGGAGGTGCCACCACAATATGCTGACCGGCAGGAGGTCTTCAGCGAGAACGAGGCGGATAGACTACCCCCCCCATAGGCCCTTTGACTGCCAAATCAACTTGCTCCCAGGGGCGCAGCTGCCGGTGGGTAAACTGTATGCCATGTCGGACAGGGAGATGAAGGAGTTGCGGGAATTTATTGACAAGAACCAGAAAAGAGGTTTCATAAGAGAATCAAAGGCGGTGGGGGGCAGTCCGGTGTTCTTTGTGGACAAAAAAGGTTTTTAGCTGTAATGCTTTAAGAGATATGGGGGGGGGAAAGGTTAACAATTGGGTAAAAGATTAATGGTAAGGATTTGCTGAACCAACAAATGGAACTGGAATACAAAGAAGGGAGGTATGAGGAGGTCCGGGGAAATAAGAGTAAGGAAGATAGGTTATGGAACATTATTGTGTTTTTAACTGTTTTATTTTGTATGTTTTTTCTTATTTTCTACTTTTTTGCTGTACTTTATACTTTTTTCTTTGTTTTGTATAATTTTGTGAAACTTTAATAAATATCATTATATAAAAAAAAAAGGATTGACGACATTTTAACACGGGTGAGGCAGGGGAAAAAATTTTACGAAGCTGGACCTCAGGGGAGCATACAATTTGATTAGGATGAGGGAGGGGGACGAATGGAAGACCACAATGTTCACACCCCTGGGGGCCTTTGAGTACTTAGTTATGCCATTTGGATTACAGTCGGGCTCCGCCTGTTTTCAAGCTTTCATGCACCACGTGTTGGGGTCCCTGCTGTACAAGAACTGCGGAGCCTTCTTGGACGACGTCTTAATCTATTCGAACGATGAGAAGCAACATGTCAGAGACATCAGGGAAGTGCTAAAGAGACTGCAGAAGCACCAGTTGTGGGTCAAGCTGGAAAAATGTCAGTTTCACGCCAGGGAAGTCGAGTTTCTGGGGTGCAAGTTGTCAGACAAAGGCCTAGCTATGGACCCAAGCAAGGTGCAGGCGGTGCTGGAATGGAAGGCCCCCAAAACCCGGAAGGACGTGCAGAGGTTCCTAGGGTTCAGCAACTTCTACAGGAAGTTCATCAAGAACTTCGCCCACTTCACAGCGCCCATCACAGATTGTCTCAGTAGAAAAAAGAAGTTCGTCTGGACAGAAAGTGCCCAGCAATCCTTTGAAAGACTGAAGAAGGTGTTCGCTTCGGAAGAGCAGCTCCTGCACGTTGATCTGGAGAAACCCATGAGGGTAGAGACCAACGCGTCCGACAGAACCATTGGGGCGGTTCTTTTGCAGCCAGGGAGGAGCAAGCAGGAATGGAAGCCGTGTGCCTTTTTCTCGAGGAAGCTGAGCAAGTCGGAGCAAAACTATACGGTGTATGACCGCGAACTGCTTGCGATCTATGCGGCGTTTCGCCGATGGAGACATCTGCTAATAGGGGCGCAGCACAAGATCCAGGTTTGTACTGATCACAAGAACCTGGAATACTGGAGGACCACACGAGTACTCAACCAGAGACAGATTCGATGGGCACAGGAGTTCTCCAAGTTTTCCTTCGAGATACGATACATGCCAGGAGAGGAAAACGTAAGAGCAGATGCTCTCTCCCGGAAGCCGGAGTACATGGAAGGAGAGGGACCGCCGGAGATACGACACATGATCCCCGAGGACCGATGGGTGTGTGTGGGAGCCTCGGTTGGGAAACGAGAACTGGCCGGGCTTACTAGAAATGACGTGTTCGCTCAAACTAAAATCCGGGAACTCCGAGACGGAAGAGAAAGCCATGGGGGGTTTGAGGAAAAGGAAGGGGTGCTGTACTATAAGGGGGCGCTGTATGTACCGGGGGGGGGCCTGAGGGGGAAGGTACTCAAACAACTCCACGACAACCCCACAGCTGGGCACTTTGGACAGCACAAAACCATGATGCTCGTCACCAGGCAGTTCTGGTGGCCAAGGGTGAGGGAGGATGTATGGGAATATGTACGGGGGTGCGTCCGCTGCCAAAGGGCAAAGGGGGAGAGGGCTGCCCCCGCAGGGTTACTGGAACCCTTACCCACGCCGGGAAAACCCTGGGAGGTGGTGTCCATTGATTTTATGACAGATTTGCCCAAGTCCAGGGGGAAGACAGCAGTCATGGTAGTAGTCGATCTACTGACGAAGATGTGCCATTTCATAGCTTGCTCACATGCGGTGACAGCAGAGGAGACAGCCAAGTTGTTTGTGGATCACATCTTCAGGTTGCATGGAGCTCCTTCAAGGGTTATCTCCGACCGCAGGAAACAATTTACTTCCCGGTTCTGGAGGAAGCTCATGAGCTTGCTGCAGGTAGAGGTGAGCTTCTCAACTGCGAGACATCCGTAAACCAACGGGCAAGCAAAAAGAGCGAACAGTATACTCCAGAAATACCTACGCTGCTACGTCAGCGAGAGGCAGAACGATTGGGTAGAGAAACTAGCGCTGGATGAATTTACGTACAATAACGCTGAACGGGAATGAGTCCACGGGAGTGAGCCCGTTCATGGCCAATTATGGGTGTCACCCCAGGGCCTTCCCGGGGAGTGGGGACGAAGGGTGGAGCGTACCTGCGGCAGAGCAGTTTGTGGAAGAAATGGAGGCCCTGCACCAGCAACTTAAGATGAACTTAGAACGGGCCAAGGAAATTTACAAGAGGCAGGCAGACAAGCACCGTAGGGAAGGGGAGACCATACGGGTGGGGGACCGGGTGTGGTTGTCAACCCAAGGGTTACCCTTTAAGGGGGGGTGGAAGAAGTTGCAGCCAAGGCGGCTGGGACCGTTTGAGGTAACACAGCAGGTGAACCCCTTGGCATTCAAGCTCAAGTTGCCTGACAGCATGAAGATACACCCGGTGTTCCATAGGTCCCTACTCTCACCGTACAGGGAGGGGCGGGAATTCCCGGGGCGAGAGGGAGAAGTCACCACACACCCGCAGATAGAGGAGAGGGAACACCACAACCTGGCCACGGAAATACTTGATTCAAGGTGGCGAGGGCGCCAGGTGGAGCTTTGGTAGCTTGGGAGGGAGAACCCGGGTCGGAAAACACGTGGGTTCCCGCGGAGGCAATCAATGACGGGTATCTTGTGGAGGAATTCCAAAGCCTGTTCCCAGACAAACCGAAACCACTAGCGAGATTCTGGGAGGAGCAATTTGGAAACACAGACGATGAAGAGGATTTTGTGGGTTTTTCTGCCTCCGAAGAGGAGGGAGGAGAGGCTTTGGAGGAAGAAGAATCAGACTGGGAGGCCCACCCCGCGGGGAGAGATCGGAGCGGGTGGGGAGCGGGTTTTGAATCCTCAGAGGATGGCGACAGCTCCTTCCGGGGATTCCCCGCATCGTCGGCTGAGGAAAGGGACGAAGTTGGATCAAAAGTTTGGGCCGGGGGGGAGGGGGTCCTGGGGGGGGAGGTGGATGTCAGGGAACTGACATTGGAGCTAGAGGCAGAGGCAAGGCTCCCAAGCAATGCTGGAGAAGGGCCCAGCAGGGAGAGAGGCAGCTCATCAGCTGGGGAAGGAAATCAGCATAACACCAGGGAGATGGGGGAATCGGCGAGGGGGCTCCAGGACTCCTCGCCGGAGACCAGCGGGGAGAGCACGGGTCCTCCGCTACCCACACCCTCCCTGCGCAGAAGACTTCCGTGCAGGGAGAGTAGGAGACTTGGCGTCAAACAGCTTTTATGCTGGAAAAGGTTTAAGAAACACCCACTGACGGATTCTGCTAGCGACTGAAACAGCCACGAAGTGAAGGGCTGTCCAGACAGAAAAGGTTTAACAAGGCAACCTAGCCAGGAGTGGTGGCAACTTGCGCACGAGCAACCCCTATATTTATTACAGGTGCCTTAATAGTTTTGAGTTTTATTTATCTATTTGGTCATTGGAAATAAATTTGAAGGCGACGCCAATAAGCTTCTAAATCTCTTGACAGAACTGGATGAAATTTGCAGGCAGAGGTGAGTTCTAAGGCTATTAGCAAAGGGGGAAAAGAGAATGGGGGTTATTTTACCCCTCCCTGAACACACACACAGAAACACACACATTTCTTTTCCAAAACTCAAAAGATACAGGATCCAGAACCAGAATTACAATATATCTAACTCTGAATGCATGCATGTTTTATAGAATGTATCCTGTAGAATAACAACAACCCACGAGCACTTACAGGTGGTCCAGGGAGTCCATTTCTCCCCATTTCTCCTGGCAGCCCCTAGAACAGTCACAGCAAAAAGAAAGATAACAATTAGTTGTAGTGCCATCTTTTTTGCCACCCAGTACCAACCATCCATGCAGAAATAGCTTGCTGGTTGAAAAGAAGTTAGTTCTGAATGCTCTGGCAAAAGGTTAGCAAACCTTTCTGGCTTGCAACTCTGTAACAATAGCAGTAACAAATCGACTCCCTCTGCCACCAAAATTATGGCAATGGAGAAAGCTTGGGGGTAACCAGGGGTGCATTTTTGCAAAGAAGGATTGTTCACATATGGTAATCAATCACAAATTATTTCTGAATCCAGAATTATTTAATTCCAACCACAAATCTTTTGCACCAGGTTCTAATTAGGGGATCTCAGGGATTTTTTGTGGGAAGGGGGATCCTACAAGACTGAAGTCTGTCTACCCCCGACATGTGCATTTTAACATGGGTATCTTATGGGGGTAACACATATTTTAGGACATTAACATTTGTGCTTTATGTGAAAGTGCAGGCAAAAAAGCATATACAGTGATACCTCTGGATGTGAACAGGATCCATTCCAGAGCCCCGTTCGCATCCTGAAGCGAACCCAACCCACATCTGCGCATCACGATTCACCACTTCCGCACATGCACATTGTTGTGTTGTGAGTTGACATAGCAGACGACACAGCGATTTCTCCAAAGCAGCTCTTTATTTTGTAAGCTGGAACAGAACTAAACTGAGGAGCTCAGTCAGCCTGCTTATATAGAGCTACAGAACAATTGTAACTGTTGCAACGTTCTAAAACTATCCAATCACTGAACGTCACTTTTTGATCCTTCATTTGCATACAAAACTATCCAATCGCTGAACGTCACTTTTCGATCCTTCATTTGCATAACTATCTACAGTATCCCCCTGCTGGCCCAGGGTGAGAACTTCAGTACATAACACACATGACGTCATTTTGACCGTCTGCGCATGCGCGAGCGGCAAAACCCAGAAGTAACATGCTCTGTTACTTCTGGGGCGCCATGGACTGCAACCCGAAAATACTCATCCTGAAGCTACTTCAACCCGAGGTATGACTGTATTTAGGGGGAATGCATGCAATTTAAATGCAAAGTTTTGGAACTTTGAAAAAAAACAAAAACCTCTGCAGGAAATGGACATATAATGAAGATTGAAATAGGCTGATCTCTCCCTCTTTACCATGGCACCCATAACCACACCCAATATCTGCCACTCAAAACAGCCTCATATGAGGGCTGCTTTTGTATCTAAAGCAGCAGAAGGATGCCCTTATGATATCAATTTTTTATGAATGAAAATTTCTTACTGGGGGGCCGGCAATCCCAGGAGGACCAGCGACTCCAGGTGGTCCTGGAGGACCCTGTGAGGGAAAAAAATATACATCAAAATCCTTAAGCAGCCATATGTCAGGAGGGAAATTCAAGTAATACTGCTTTCAACATCACTACAGCTCTTTGGTGGAAAAAGTCCCACCTCTTAAGTTTCTTCCTTGAATGGTTCCTGTTTAAAGACTTATAGGCCACCTCAGAGAGCAAACTCTATCAAGGTAGCTTACATTACAAAAGAGTCAAACACAGCATAGTACTTTGGAATATACAGGCATAAATATTTGTTCAGTTGGTTTTATATTCCTATACCATAAAAATTATTGCATTCCATTTTCACCTTGTGTTTTCTAACTTGATTGCAGTAGCACGCTAGCAACCTAGTCTGTTCATGATGAATAATTTCCATAAAATTAACAGATGATGGAGCGGTGAGGGGCTCAGGGTTTGGGGCACATTCAAACCTTCCCCTTTTGAAATTACACCAAGGATGGAGGTTCTGCACCCTTGGTCTAACTGAAGAAGAAGTTTTGAATGTGCCTCAAATCCCAGATTCTCCACCCCAGAGGACAATTTTTGCGCCGGGGTGTGTGTGTCAAATCTGGTTTATGAGATCATTAAAAAGAGGAAGAAGAAACCATGGCCACCTACCAGACAGATGATGGTATTCTGATGGAGGGGGTTGATATCAGCTGAGAGGGAACTGGTGTGCACAGCCCAAACAGCAGGATGTAACCTCCACTCACCAGTAAAAGGACTTTCGAAGAGTGCTGCACTGTGATTTGAAGTCCCAGTAGTTGGAACTTCAAAGTACAACATCGTCTGTTGGGTTTGTGTATGTGTGTGTCGAGGGTCTTGGCCACCTGCCAAATTTGGCCCTCCAGGGTTCAGGATATAAGGTACCCTACCCTTGAATTAGACAGAATAAAATAAAATGGAGACAGGACGGGGAGGGGTGGAATAGTAGGAGCTGACTCCGGAGACTGAGAAGATGTGCAAACTATTTTGGGAAAGTATCATTCGCACAGACTTGAAAACTGCACATGTTGCTTTAGAACATCTTTGTCACTAGAGGGGGCAAAGGGACCAGGAATGGAAACAAAACTGTAACAAGCAAACACAGAGAGACACACAACGGAGGAGGGAAAGTTATCCAGTGATGAAAATAGTGTTATAGTTTTGGGTGCTGAAAATATGCGATATGCCCAAGATGGCTGTAGCTCAGCGGCAGAGCATGCACAAGATCCCATGTTCAATTCCTGGTTTCTCCAGGGTTGGGAAAGTCTTCTGACATTCCAGAGAGTAACTGCTAGTCATTGTATACAATACTGAGCTAGATGGTAGAAATTTCTGCCTGAAGCCATGGAAAGTCACTGCCAGTCAATGTAGACCAGGGTTCCCCAAACGTGGGTCGCCAGCTGTTTGTGGACTACAACTCCCATCATCCTTAGCTAGCCGAACCACTGGTCAGGGATGATGAGAATTGTAGTCTAAATACAGCTGTAAATCCAAGTCTGGGAAACCCTGATGTAGATAATAATGAACTAGATTGGACCAATTGTCTGACTCAGTGTACACTTTTATACACTTGGGAAGACAGGCAAACTAATGTCAGTGTACTGGAAGAAGTAAAGATCACCAGTGTTGAAGCAATGATTCTTCAACATCAACTTCGTTGGACTGGTCATGTTGTGCAGATGCCTGATTATTGTCTTCCAAAGCAACTACTCTATTCTGAACTTAAAAATGGAAAGCATAATGCTGGTGGTAAACAAAAGAGGTTTAAAGACTGCCTCAAGGCAAATTTTTAAAAAATGCAGTATAAACACCAACAATTGGGAAACACTTGCCTGTGAGTGCTCCAGTTAGAGAACAGCCTTTACCAAAGGTGTCATGGGCTTTGAAGACACTCAAACTCAGGACACAAGGGAGAAACATGCTAAGAGGAAGGCACACTTGGCAAATCCACACCGTGGTCAACTCCCGCCCAGACACCAATGTCCCCACTGTGGAAGGACATGTGGATCCAGAATTGGCCTTCACAGTCACTTACGGACTCATTGTTAAAACCGTGTTGATGGAAGACAATCTTACTCAGCTACGAGTGATCGCCAAAGAAAGAATACACTTTCTTAAGACTGAAGCACTTGCTAGGCATTAGAACTGCCGTGAAATGTGATGAATTTAAAATCTGAAGTTGAATTTTGAGGATCCTCGCATGGAAGCAATGAGAACTTAGTTATCCAATAAGGTTTCTGGAAGTTGGGGTTTAGACACTTCTATGGCAGCTGTAGGAAGCACTGATTCTATTTGCTCATTGACTGTACTGATGGTGTCACCTGTTTCCCCCTAGTGCCAAATGCCCTGTTTGGGGTCTGAGGGCGGTGAAGACTTGATGAGTCTTAGAACTACACTTCCCACTGAAAGAAAAAGAAAAACCAGATAAAACTGGGAGGCTCCTGTGTAAGGAGAAACATTCAATAAATTTCAAGGGAAGCCAAAAGAGCTTCAATTAGGGCTGCAATGCATGATTAATATATTGCTGCGGTGATAAATGTAAATCTTTTTTTAATCAGCTAAAAACTTTAGCATTTCCAGTTAATCAGGCAATACTTTAACAATATTTTTTCATCTATAGTTATTTAAAAAAAACTGCTGATGGCATGCCAGTAATATGAGATGCAGGAACATTCACTTTCATGCAGGAGGGGCTAGTAGTCTTATGTAAATTTAATTTGTGCTGATTTAATCAATTTGTTAGAACATAGGGGGAAAGGTCCTTAACCTGAGCCAGACCATTGGTCCAGTCTACTTCATTATTTCCCCTGAGGATCCAAGGTTTCAGACAGGATCCTCTCGAAGAAGAAGAAGAGTTTGGATTTGATATTCCACTTTATCATTACCCGAAGGAGTCTCAAAGCGGCTAACAATCTCCGTTCCCTTCCTCCCCCACAACAAACACTCTGTGAGGTGAGTGAGGCTGAGTCTCTGAAGTGTGACTAGCCCAAGGTCACCCAGCAGCTGCATGTGGAGGAGCGGGGAATCGAACTCAGTTCACCAGATTACGAGTCCACTGCTCTTAACCACTACACCACACTGGGCCCTACCTGGAGATGCCAAGGATCGAGCCTAAGACCTTCTGCAAGGAAAATGGATGCTGTACCATTGAGCTACAAATCCTTTTGATCGCCACTCATTAGATTAATCAACTGTGATTCCCTAAGTCATCATGTTATACTCCTGGTTTCAATCAAACTAGCAAGATTTCTTAGATAAATTCTCCAGTGCCCTACCACCACCAGAGCAGCAATTATGCATTTGTTAAGCCAACTGTTGGAAAGACCATAACATTTGCAATTTTTTTTACAGAACAATAAGCAATAATGGGAATCTGGAATAAGCCATTATATTTGAATTTTCTGAGCAAACCTTATTGAAACAAATATGCATCGAACAGGGGAAATTCCTGTCCTCTTAGGATGTAAGGTCCCAGATCCTATGTTCCCTGGCTCCCAGCTGTTGTGCTACTGTAAGGATGGAATTATGAGATCCCGTGCAACAGATGTGCTAGTGGAAATTTCTTGAGAAACAGCTTGTGCAGCAGGAAGTAATAGGTCTGCAAAAATATGTTGTGTGCAACCAGCCACAAGAACCATGCTAGCTTTGTGCTGCCTTGCCTTGTGCAAACCATCTCACCAGTGCAACTAGTGCACCATTGAACAACTCTAAATTAGGGTGGTATTGAATTCCTCCCTAGGTATTGGGTTTTGCCAGGAAAGCCAATGGGAATTAATATACAATGGGAGCAATTTGGAATAGTGCAAGTATTTCATAATGGGTTGCATGCAGTGTTAGTTGTACTCAAAGGAGAGCCCTTGACATTAAAGGGAATGATGAATTTAGGTCAATTCATTTCAGTACATCTCGTCTGAGTAGAACTCTGCTGGATATAACCCTGGTTCTAAAGTGATTGTATTTGTTCATAACAGGAGTTGGTTAAGAAAATCGGTCATATAAGATAGTTTCAGCTGTGGGTCTGCATAGAAAGACTGCTAACTGGAAACAGATTAAGGAAAGAAGCTGGATTTTAAGAATTGTCAACACAGGCAAAGAAAGGAATGGTTTCCAAAATAGGTAGGGTTGATAAAATGAACACATATTGTATTAAACAGTCTGCTGACTTCAGTAAAGAAACTCTGGTTGGAATATGGGGTTATACATTGGAAAAGGGTAGGCAAAGGACAAAGAGAACAACTTGACGGAAAATTATAATAAAATATAGGACAGATGGCACACAATTCCATGGAGGCTCAAGCAAATATATTAAATTGCACCTGCAGAATGTTGGCACGCTGTAAATGTCAAAAGGCATTTGTGCTACACTTATGGAGGCGCCATCCATTTACACAAAACCTTTGACTAGGAATAATAGAGGGAAAGGAAAAGGAAACAGGACAGGAAGTCCCATTAGGTCCCAAAATAATCTTACAGCGCAACCATACACACCCAGAAGAAAGTCTTACTCACTCAGATGGGGCTTTCCCCCCATTACCTCTTGACTCTCGCTTTTGACACTTGAGATGTATATTTTTAGGACACACCTCATTTCTGGGATTGGAAGTTGTTCAAAACTCTTTGAAATATTGTATTTTAGTTGTTGCAACTTGCTGTGGGACCTCAGATTTGTTGATTAATACTAATAACAGGAAGAGGAGGAGGAGGAGGAGGAGGAGGAGAGGAAGAAAAAGAACTGAAGACTTCAGAAGCTTACTTCTAAGTAAACATACATAGGACCAGAAGGTAAATCAGCAGCAAACTTCTTTTTTTTAAAGGTCCCTTTAATCCCCATAAAGCATGTTGGCCTAAAATGCAAATCTTCCTTTACACACACACACACACACACACACACACTCACTCACAAGGGAATTTGAACTGAAGCAACAGTGCTAAGTTCGTGAGGTCCTGGATGCTTATGCTAAAGGGAAACCACGACAAGCACAATAGCTATTGTCTGCTCAGAACTGGCCTTGGACACTAATATAATAGCTGGAAAATTACAGCAAAATGCTAAATACTCGGCCATTACACAGCAACAGCCCAGTGCAGCTGACTCCTTTGCCTTTTTAATCATCTTAAGTGTTTGCTTCATAATACCACAACTGAGCCAAGTCCCAGATTATTAAGCGAGGTGGCCTCATGAGCCGTGGGCCAACATTATTTCAGAAAATAAATAGCTTTCTCTACTAAACAAAACAAGAGTACCCAGAAGTGCCCAGAGGCTATCAGTATGTGGAACATGACTGTATTTCTACATAGCAGTTCCCTCTGGAGAGCAGAGCAAGTTTTCGGCAAAAAGGCAAGGAGCCATTTGTTTAAATTTGTAACTTAATGGAAGGGTAGAAGTTTGTGATTTCTTCGCCTCATGCTGAAAAGCTTTTATTTTCATTTTGCTTTCCGGCGCTGTGACCTGAATCAAATCATCATCATATATAAATATTTAAACAAAAACAACATGCACAAACAATGTTCAAGCATTTTTCTACATCATGAATTGTAAGCTTTCCCCACTCCTTTTTTTTTTGTTCTTATTTTGATGAACTCTCCTTTTAGGAAAAAACAGTAAAGAGTCTTGTGGAACCTCAAAGATTATGCTTTTATGGTGGTATAAACTCTTATGGTCCAGAAAGTTCACTTCATCACATTCTCTGGCTTATGAAACCTTATGGCACCATCTACATGCTGAAGTACAATCTTCTGGGTGGCTACTCAGAAGTAAGACCCACTGAGTTCAAAACATCGTAGAAGCATAGAATTGTAGAGTTGGACAGGGACCCAAATTTTCATCTGGTTCGGCCTCCTGTAGGAATCACAGTTCATGGGCCTTGCTTCCAGTTAAGTACTCTTATGAGTCCAGCCTTCATCTTTAAGCTGCCAGAGGATACTTAGTTGTTGCTATGGCAAAATACTAACATCACCACTAAGTGGGAACTTGTCTTTATGGTGCTTCTACATAATATTACATGGCAGGTAGGAGCAAGCTTGAAGAGGAAAGTACATTTGAGAGGCAGCACCAGGTCAAATCGCTTATTAATGGACCTCGGTGATGCTTGTCTTTCCAACCACAAATTTATTTCATTTTCACGTTTAATCCAGAATGTGGCAGAGAGACTGGTGACTGGGAGCAGCCACCGAGACCATATAACACTGGTCTTGAAAGACCTACACTGGCTCCCAGTACGTTTCCGAGCACAATTCAAAATGTTGGTGCTGACCTTGAAAGCCCTAAACGGCCTCAGTCCAGTATATCTGAAGGAGCATCTCCACCCCTGTCATCCAGCCCTGAGGTCCAGCGCCAAGGGCCTTTTGGCGGTTCCCTCGCTGCAAGAAGCCAAGTTACAGGGAACCAGGCAGAGGGCCTTCTCGATAGTGGCGCCCGCCCTGTGGAATGCCCTCCCACCAGATGTCAAAGAGAAAAATAACTACCAAACTTTTAGAATACATCTAAAGGCAGCCCTGTTTAGGGAAGCTTTTAATGTTTAATAGGTTATTGTATTTTAGTGTTTTGTTGGAGGCCGCCCAGAGTGTCTGGGGGGACCCAGCCAGATGGGCGGGGTATAAATAAGAAATTATTATTATTATTATTATTATTATTATTATTATTATTATTAGGTTTGGCTTCCATTGAAATTTCTTTGAATGTTTTGGGGAAAGGGAGATGTGCATAAATTAGGGTAAGTATGGGGTAGTGAAATATACTCAGAATCGCAAAGTGATTTCATGCTCTTTATTCAGCTCATAGTGGTGAGGAGGAATGAATGAATGTCCCCTCACAGTATCTGCTTTATATACATTATTTACACAATGGGCTGCACATGATTGGCTAATTCTGGAATTCTACTGTAAGCCAATCAGGTTGTGGATTCACTTCTATCTGGAGCAGGATTGGGTGGTTCCTGCCAACCAATCATACTGCTGCATTGTTCTAGGACCAATCAGACTGCTGCATTCTGAACCCTATTGTTCTAGGACCAATCAGACTGCTGCCTTTTGGATCCTATTCAACTCAGTACATAACAGGTAGGAAAAGGTCAATATTCCTTTTATACTCCAATGCTGGCCTGGAAGGAGGAAAACAAAGGAGCTTTCCAGTTACCATACCTTGGCTTTGAGTTCTGTGCACTCTGAATTAACAGCAAATTGCAAGCTAGAATGGGTGAATGCTAAATTGAATGCTTTATCAGCATTTTCTGCCCCAATAACTAGTATAGCAAGGCTAGCTATAAGATATATATTATAAATGTAACTCCCATGCTGGCTCTGCTTGAACACTAAATGAAAAGTCAGGTCTTTTGAAAATAAGTGTATAATTTATGCTATTTAGTTACCGGAGGTCCAGGCAATCCATCAACTCCTGGAACACCAACATCACCCTTCTTGCCCTGAAAATGAAACAGAATTTTTAAAAAGTTACTAACAACATCAAAAGATGACACACAAACCCAGTTCTTGGTTTGATTACTCTGTCTCGGGGGGGGGGGAGCATGAACTTGTTCCGTCTTCAGTTTCTATGGTACTAAGACATCTTGTGTTCCTGAGGTTCATGAGACAGACAGACAGACAGATACCATAGATAGTATGCCACTCTGACAGAGCCCATTTCCCCCCATGATGGTCCCCGAGGTGATTCACACAAAAATTACACCAACTTCAAAAATGGCAATGTTAAAACGACTACAAAATCGGGCACTGAACACACACATCATCAATAGCACAGAGACAGGCCAAGCAGCTATTTCCATCCTGTTTCAGCCTCGTTGGTGCTCAGTCAAAGGCCATTTCTGTCCAGGTTTTGCAGGACTTGTGAAAGAATGCACCAAAAGTCCACACACAAAATACTTGTGTTTTAAACCGCAAGCATTAAAAACGGGGAGTCCTGCTAACGCTATGGGACTTCCCCTTCCTTTTCTCATGGACTCTCAAAATCTGCACCGGAGCATTATTTTGTATTTCCATGGTGTGGGCCACAAGGGGGAAAGGGTAGGGAATTTCTGTCCCATAAGCAAAGCAGAAGTCTAAGAGGACCCTCTGGAGCAGACTTTGAATGTCACCAGTCTACACCTTCTTCTTGCTGAACCTTTCTCTTTTCATGGAGGACAAGGCTATCAGCAGCTACTATAGCTATGTTCTACTTCCACAGTCAGAGCCGGTATTCTGGGACTTCCAGTTGCTGGGAATCACAGCGGGCAAGATGGCTGTTGAGCTCATTTCCTGCTTGCGGGCTTCCTAAAGGAATGTGGTTGGCCGGTGTGAGAACAGGATGATGCTAGCTCATTTGGTTAGGGCAGCCTTTCTCAACCTGTGGGTCCCCAGATGTTGTTGAACTACAACTCCCATCACCCCTAGCTAGCAAGGCCAGGGCTCAGGGATGATGGGAGTTGTAGTCCAACAACATCTGGGGACCCACAGGTTGAGAACCAC
This sequence comes from Podarcis pityusensis, assembly GCF_964106645.2. NCBI lineage: Eukaryota > Metazoa > Chordata > Lepidosauria > Squamata > Lacertidae > Podarcis > Podarcis pityusensis. The sequence continues at coordinate 7,885,931 of NC_138031.1, read as the reverse complement.
TGGGTTTTGAGCATGGTGCTGATAATGCCAAAGTTGCAAGTTCAATTCCCTGTTTGGGACAGCTGCATATTCCTGCATTACACGGGGTTGAACTCAATGTTCCTCAGGGTCCCTTCCAACTCTATGATTCTATGCTGAGCTAGATGGGCCAATTGGCCTGATTCAGCAGGCCCTTTTTATGTTTTTAATTTCTTAACCTTCTGTGCATTTTGGGGAAGAACAAGAGAATGCCCTGCACAGAACATCTGATTACCCTCGAAAAGCAGGCAGCAACAATAGCTCTCTATCACAAATCCCAATCCTGGGGAGAGCTTAACAAATAATAATAAAGATACATAGATCTGCCAGATTATATAAACGATCTCTTTCTAGAATGCAACTGAAGAGACTCCCCAGGAAAAATTATACCTGTAGATGTAACACAGTACAAAATGATATCCTGCCTGAGAGCAAGATAGACAAAGCTGGCAATTATGTCGTGCTACTCAGAGCCTGTGAATGTAGCCTTTAAATAAACAGGAGGCAACCTGACAGTCAGAAATATATGTTGTTTTTGAAACAAATACGATTTACCTTTCCTGGCAATTATAGTTTTACTCTTTGTTAAACTCAGACCATCAACCAGACATTTACAGAACACAAAAGGAGCCTGCCAAAATTGAGCTGATGTCCCATCTAGACCAACATCCTGTTCTCACACCGGCCAACCAGATGCCGAACTACATTGCAAAATTTGGACACGTCTGAATTATGAAGGATAGCTGTTTCTGTACATTCAGTTCAGGAAGTTTGAATCAGGTACGCTCACATCAATAATATGTATGGAAGTGAGAGCTGGACCATAAAGAAGGCTGATCGCTGAAGAATTGATGCTTTTGAATTCTGGTGCTGGAGGAGACTCTTCAGAGTCCCATGGACTGCAAGAAGATCAAACCTCTCCATTCTTAAGGAAATGAGCCCTGAGTGCTCACTGGAAGGACAGATCCTGAAGCTGAGGCTCCAATACTTTGGCCACCTCCTGAGAAGAGAAGACTCCCTGGAAAAGACCCTGGTGTTGGGAAAGATGTAGGGCACAAGGAGAAGGGGACGACAGAGGACGAGGTGGTTGGACAGTGTTCTCAAAGCTACCAGCATGAGTTTGACCAAACTGCGGGAGGCAGTGGAAGACAGGAGTGCCTGGCGTGCTCTGGTCCATGGGGTCACGAAGAGCCGGACACGACTAAACAACTAAACAACAACAACAAATTTATTATTACGGTCAAAGACCAGTTCAAGAATCACAACTGAGACTACTTTCACAAAATTCTCACATCAAAATGTGAATCTAACAAAATTTCCTCATTCATGACACAAAAACATCAGCAGGCCCTTTACAACTGTTGCCACGAAGTTTTCAAAGACATCCCATAATTACCTATGTTTACTTTCATATGGGGGGATTAAAACAGTTCATCCAAAAGTCGATTAGTTGCCGATTTTGCTGCTGCTTACTCTGTTTTATTGGCTCCAGGGTTTTTGTTTCTCTCTCTCTCATTAGACTGTTGAATTGTTTAATGAATTTTCTACCCTTGGCAGGTTAGGAAAAATTTTAAGTACCTGCCCCCTGCCAAAAGTCAGTAGACATCATGGGAAGGATGAAGGGGATGAGGATATGTGGGGATGGAAAGAGAAGAATGCTGCAGTGTGGCTGGTACAACTGACTTCTGGGCGCACAAGGAAGCTTATTTTCCTGTCCCTGCCTTATCCAGCCCACCCGCCCCCATGCATCCTCAAGATGGGGAACCCTCCAGAGCACATTTCCAAGCACAATTCAAAGTGTTGGTGCTGACCTTTAAAGCCCTAAACAGCCTTGGTCCAGTATACCTGAAGGAGCGTCTCCACCTCCATCGTTCTGCCCAGACACTGAGGTCCAGTGTTGAGGGCCTTCTGGCGGTTCCCTCATTGCGAGAAGTGAGGTTACAGGGAACCAGACAGAAGGCCTTCTCGGTAGTGGCACCCGCCCTGTGGAATGCCCTCCCACCAGATGTCAAAACAACTACCAGACTTTTAGAAGGCAGCCCTGTTTAGGGAAGCTTTTAATGTTTAATAGACTATTGTATTTCTGTTGGAAACAGCCCAGAGTGGCTGGGGAAACCCAGCCAGATGGGTAGGATATAAATAAATTATTATTATTATTATTATTATTATTATTATTATTATTCCTACTACTACTACCATTATTTGGGAAGCATGTGGGTGAAGAAGAGGAAATAGAAGTCCTGCTGCGATAGCAAAATGACATGCATGGAGCCTTGGATACACTAAACCAGCAGTGCATTTCAGAATTTTCTGCCTTTAGCAGTTAATCCAGCCCTGGGTCCAAGAGATGTTCTTCTGTGTTCTCTTGCGGCTAATGGAACAAGGCAGCTAATGAAAGCTCACTGAGGGAGTGCATTCACAGTGGCTCATTCCTCAAGATTTATGTTTCAGCCATCGCAAAATCTAATTGCCAGTTTGGGGGAATTAGATGATCAGAAAATAACTTTCTGGCAAGCCCATGGAGCGTCCCCATCTGTGCTCTTTTGCTGGATTTGTGTCTGAGGCAATTTTGCACAGCTTACCTTTCCAAATGAGCAGTGTCAACTTGGGAAATAATTATATATTCCTTCCGAAAAGGAATTTTGCACCGCTCTCTTTGCAAGCCATTTTACCTGCTATCCTTTTGCTTTGGAAGAGTGAAGCAGCAAAGGCGATAAAATAAATAAATCACTTTATCATTCAGGTATAGATTTAAAATCTATGAGGGATGGTCTCATCTCATTTCTAAATGAGGATTTATTATCTTGGGGTTCATTAAATTATTTCCTTCTTGGTAACCTGGTACAATTCCCATTATTAAAGCAGGATGGAATCGTGCCAGGAGAAAAGTGAATTTACATTTAGATCCCAGAGAGTTAGGAACACTAATTAAAAATTTTGGTCCAGCTTGGTATGTATAAATTATGTGACGCTATGAATATAGGAGAGGCCCAAACTGTTGCATTCTCCCAAAGATGAATTCCACATGGGAAAACTCTTAACCAGATGGCAGAAACTTGGATAGAATCGGATAGTGTTTCGACAGTTCTAAGAATCTGGAGTAAGTCCCCTAAAGTCATCCATTATCAGGGTCGCCATCTTGCTATGTGCTCACTTGTGCCCTCACTGTAAAAACAGAGAAAAGTGACTTCTGGGTAAGACTGTACGTGGCTGATTTTGGACACATGTCTAGGCCCTAAGGCCATGTCTGCATGTGTGTCTAAGTCCATCTACTTTAGATGCAGAAGGTTAGCAGTGACGCACGGTGAAATTTTTTGTAGGGAAACAGTTAGGGCCAAAGGCACCAGCCTGCGAGGGTGATTGGTGAGTGGGGCCAACATCATGCATATGATTTCTGATGTCCTGATGTCATGTGTGAGCATTGTGCCTCCCTCCTTAAGCCAGGCAGAAGCTTCCCGGGCTTTGGGAAGGTCCCGGGGGAACATTTGTGGGTCTAGCCTAGTCCATTGACCGCAGAATACTGTAAGTTAGCAAACTATAATGGGGAAGGCTGTGTCTCAGATCCACAGCATATGCTTTGCCTGCAAAAGTTCTCAGGTTTGATCCTCAGCATCTCCATTTAGGACTGGAAGAGACCCGTCTCAAGAACTGGAGAGCTGCTGGTCGCTGTTGACAATATTATGCTAAATGGATAAGCTTCCTATTTTGCTATTGTGGTTGAGTAAGGAGCAACGAGAGCTGGGTTATTCTGAATCTGATGATCCCTAACAAAGGGCCATTCTGTAAACAGGCCAATTCCTCCCATTTAAATAGGAAAATTACCATCCTTGAATGTCCAAGGTCTCTGAGAGTGAATGCTTCTAGAAGAAAATACTGAAGATTGACAGCCAGGACCAGATGGACTGGTCTGCCAAGTTTTATTCCCAAAGTGCAAAGCTCAGGGTTGATGCAACAGGTAGATGACTCCCCCTAATATCTGACAGATGAGAGTGCTGACAAACTTCCATTATACTAGGAATGAATTTTTGGAAAGAACCAACATTATACCAGGCCCTGATAATTGCTACAAGAAATGAAAATTTCCATGTAAAAAAATCAGTGCAAGTGCTATATTCTCCAGAGCCCCAATTAGGTGTTCTGATGTGGATTGGAATAATCACGCTGGGGAGATGGGAATTAGCCTGCCAGCTCTGCTACCCTTGTTGACATTCTTGCTCTCCATGAGTCAGAGGACAATTGTGTGAAGTGGGGATAATGATTCTATTCATAAGAATGCAAGAAGAGCCTGTTGGATCAGTCCAGCATCCTGGTTCTCAAAGTGGCCACCCATCGCTGCCTCCAACCATGACAGTCTCTGCCATGTAGAAGCTCAGATTTTCCAATACAGAGGAGACTTCCATAATTGCAGGTGGCTCACCTAGAGAAGTTGTCTTCTCTATTTGGGTGGTAAATATAGCAATGATTTTATCTCCGCTGCACTCCAGATTGTAGCTTTCACTTCTTCCAGCTTCTCACTCAAGTAAGGCCAGCTGTAGGTTTGAGGGGGCCATCAGGAAAGAGCTCTGTGGTGGTAACTCTGCCTTCCTAATGGGATTACTCAACAGTAGTGGGCAGCAATGGTCCACTATTGAAACTTCCCACAATGCCCTGACACAGCATCACCCTTGAGAACTGTGGGCAATTAAAGTGGCAGCTTCAGTGAGGTTCTTAGTTGGAAATGAAAGTGATAGGACTTAGTGAAAGGACCATTTGGGTGGAACACCATTTAAATTCCCCACAATGCTCAGGGGCAGCATTACATCAGGGGCATTCTGGGGATGGTAAATGGTGCCTCTCAAATCCAGCTTCCCAATAGGAATGAGGTTTGGGAAACATGTGGTTTCGTAAGGGCCCAGGATAGGCATCAGTGATGGGCTGTGATGAGTCCCCAGCAGCAAGCCCAGTGTGCTCAAGCAACTAGGTCTAGATGCAGGTACCACTGATGTACCTGGTTACAAAAATGCTGAGCATTGCTGAGCATTGTTCACAGTTGATGACATTTAAAACAGAAGCTGGCTCACCCATGTCTCATCTTTCAATGGAAACTCCTCTTCTGACAGTGTGTTGGATAATACACAGATCAGAAGACATTACACTTAATGGCAAAATCAGTCATAGGGGGCTCGTAAGACAAGTGAATTCTGTTATGTCAGAGGCCCATTGATGGAATGCTGCCTTTTAATGACTCAAGACTGCAAATCTTGTGAGAGGAGCTGCCATTAATGGGAATGACATCTAAATCACAGGGCTGTGTGCTCATTTGTTGAATGCGGTAAGATCTGCTTCCTAAGAGCTGCCAATAAAAGAAGAGAATCAAGGGAAAACTCATTCCCTTTATGGATGCAGACATTTCCTTTTCAAGCCCACATCTTAGATCAGCAAAGCTTTCTCTTTTGCAAGATCCTTCCCCCCACTCATTTCAGGCTGTTCCCCCATGTTCCGTTTCATTAGGATGGCTCCTGCCAATTGCATCCAAGTCCACTGAAACATTTCCAAAATCTTACATTTCCCTAATAAAGACATTTATGAATTGGGTTTTCAGTGATGGCCTGCTTTAAACTGAAACAACGGCAAGCTAACTGTGTGTGTGTGTGTGTGTGTGTGTTGAGGTGGAGAAAAAGCTAAGTAACAGGAATCATGAATTTATTAACACTGGGAGCCCTTTATATAGGCTCAACTCCCTCAACTGTTCCTTATAAGGAACAGTTGTTCATCTGCATAGATAGAAACAAAGGCTTTAATGCTCAAAATGGGACTTTGCTCTCCATCAAGCTTGGACTTTTGGTTACAACAGTCCACTTAACAACATGTTTATAACTGACCCCCCTTTTTTTCCTTTAGGGCAAATAGGGAGGGCAGTGAGAATTATTGACAGTAGTCTATTAAACACTATCAAACAATTTAGGCATTTCCCCCATGCTAACAAGTTGGGACATGCATAAGTAGAAACATTGCCCACCCTTTGACCTTGTAAGCCGACAGGTCCTGGTTTGCCTTCTGGTCCTGGAGGGCCCTACAAACAACAAAAACAAAATATTTAAACAAAGTGATCAAATTGAAGAGGAAAAAAATGCATCAGCAAATTACCAGTTTCCACATTCAACGTGTGCTCAACAGTTCATTGTGCTTCCCTTCCACCTCCTTTTACTGGTGTTAGTGTTTACTGCTATGTTAGTGATCTGCAAGATATCTCAGGAACTGGTGTCATAATTTTGGAACACGGCTTGGTTCTTCTAGATCATATATTTAGCTTTGTCTGTTGTCCTCTGTCCCTGAAGGCAAGGGAAACTGCCTCTGTGCAGATGCAGAGATTTTCCCTGCACTGAATTTCAGTTTAGAGTTCTGAAGCGTGCATTCCAAGTGGGCTGAAAGTCAAAGGAGCATATCTTCCTTCGAAATTTAAGTACAATTTCCATGCTCCTGGAGTCTTTTGTATCGGTTGCATGGGCTTGTCTGGAACTTCTGATCTTTGCATCTGAAGCAATAACCATGCTTCAGTGTCAACAAACATCTCACATTAACGATATCCAGGGCTTGCCCATGGTTTGGACCAAAGAGCTCTCACATCCTAGGTTGAGAATCAAACCAACAAGCCAGACCTGAGCATATTCAGGACTCTGCATAATCCATCACTGCACAAGACATTTAAAAATGTGAACAAATGAGCAACATAGAGTGGGAAGGTTGCAAATTACTTACTGGGATACCTGGAGTTCCTCGTGGGCCAGGAGCTCCCTGTAAACAAATCAAAATTAGAAGGTTAAAAAATTACTTTATGTTGCATCTGAAATGAATTCCTTCAGCAGTGTATTGTATTGATCTGAGCAAGGGAATTGAGGAAGCTCAACTGTGGACAGCTGCCTACATTTAAAAACTTATTGCAAAAAGTTATAAAGATGCCAAACTACAGATAGCTATAAAATAAATAAATAATAATAATAATAACAAGAACATACTTAGTTTGTCTCTAAGGTGCTACTGGACATTATTTTTTAATTTTTATATATATTTCAACTGCGTCAGACCAACACGGTTACCTACCTGAAGAAGAAGAAGAGGAGGAGGAGGAGGAGGAGGAGAAGGAGTTTGGATTTGATATCCCGCTTTATCACTACCCGAAGGAGTCTTGAAGCAGCTAACAGTCGCCTTTCCCTTCCTCCCCCACAACAAACACTCTGTGAGGTGAGTGAGGCTGAGAGACTTCAAAGAAATGTGACTAGCCCAAAGTCACCCAGCAGCTGCATGTGGAGGAGCAGGGAATCAAACCTGGTTCACCAGATTACTATTCCACCGCTCTTAACCACTACACCACACTGGATACAGATAGATATGTACAAGATGTATCTCCCCGCCCCCCTTTGCATCCTCTCCTTTACTCCTTTTCCTTTATCAATCCTCTTATCAATTTATGAGTTTAAATCTACATGTGAAGTCTACTTGATGCAAACATGCATTTCAGTGTTTTGGAGGCTGTTCCATAGGAACAGATTATCTGCCTTTGGAGATTCACCAAAACCCGAGGCTGAGCAAACATGAAGACTTTCCATTCTTTCCATCTCAGCTGCTTGTGATGGTGCATGGAATAATTGGTTCACTGGATGGGGCAGAGCTGTTGTGCTGCCTACCTGACAGGAAGGTGGCATTTGCTTACCAGGAAGGAGAAGGGGAGGGACTAAGCGGTGGGGAGGTTGTTGTGGTGCAAACACAGTGACAGAGCCAATATGGCACTGCTGGTGGTGCATTTAGCCTGTGCCAACCTTCCAGACACCTCATCCTTTCCCTCTCCCTCCTGGAAAGCAGCAGTGACCCACTTGCCACAGGAAGCTAGCATAGTGGCTCAACCCTACCTCTGAATGGCAGCTCCATCATCCCTGACCATTGGCTGTGATGACTGGAGCTGATGAGAATTGAAGCCTGACCACAAGTGGAGGACCACAGTTTCCTCATCCCTGTGCTAAAGCCATACTAAGAGATTTGTATGCTGGAAAGTAGTTGTTTGTTTAAACAAAGGGGTGACTCTCCATAATTTAAACTGGTCACGTTTCTGAAAAGTTGCTAAGGAATGGTGGACCAGCATTTGTTTCTCTCATATCTGAAGGTGTTTAGGGAAGCTTTTAATGTATGATGTGTTACTGTATTTTAATATTTTGCTTAAAGCTGCCCAGAGATGGGCGGGGTATAAATAAATTGCTGCTGCTGCTGCTGCTGTTGTTGTTGTTATCATAACATACAATCTGATCCTAGAAGGGTCTTAAAGGTAAAGGTAAAGGACCCCTGACAGTTAAGTCCAGTTGCAAATGACTCGGGTTGCAGTGCTCATCTTGCTTTACTGGCCGAGGGAGCCGACGTTTGTCCGTAGACAGTTTTTCTGGGTCATGTGGCCAGCATGACTAAGCCGCTTCTGATGAAACCAGAGCAGTGCACTGTTTACCTTCCCGCCGGAGCAGTACCTATTTATCTACTTTCACTTTGACGTTCTTTCGAACTGCTAGGTTGGCAGGAGCTGGGGTCAAGCAACGGGAGCTCACCCCGTCGCGGGGATTCGAACCACCAACCTTCTGATCGGCAAGCCCAAGGGGCTCAGTGGTTTAGACTACAGCGCCACCCACCTCCCTTAGAAGGGTCTTACTTCCAGGTAAACCTGCCAAAGATTTCACCCACTATATTATTTTTCAGAGTACACCTTTATTTGCTTTGCTAGCTCTGAACTGCTGTAGGTTAGAAAAAGAGGGAACAGAAGAATATAAACTTTGCAGCAACAAGTGAAACCGATTCCAGATAGTGCATCGACAGCAAACATCACTGAAGAGTGTCTCCTCCTCCACTCTCTGCTCTCCTCGGGTAATGAAAACAGACAAAGCAATTTCATTTCGGAGTTTTCGTGAACTAGCAACAACTGTGTGGGCTGGATGACTGCAACCCTTGGATAAAAGCTATTAGGGGGAAGATAAACAACTTGCCGGTATCTCCTTTGATTCAAAATAAAGTTTATTCAGAGTGGAAATTGTTCCGAACCACTCAGCCCAGATTTATTGGTTCTGCGGTTTGCGTTGACTTTATTATACTGACTTAGTCAGCACGATCATTCTTGAAAATTGGGGTTTCTTGTTATTATTATTTTATGGACAGTGCAAAAATATTTAGAAAGACCTTACCTGCTCTCCTTTCAAACCTTCCATCTGCACCTGAAACAGAAGAAGAAAAATATGTAGCACAAGGGAGAGGAGTCTGGGTTCCCGCCCTGCTATCTATCCCATAGGTGGGGAAACTTAGCTGAGCCCTGCATTTCCCCTGAGATCCAGCTGGTTGGAGTTATGCAGCCAAGCAGGCAACAAAAAGTGTAAAAACTCTGCTGCAATAAGATCATTGGAATGTAAGTCAACAGAGTACTGCAAAAATTAGCTCACTCCCCAAGGGCCCTCTGTATTTCCTTCCACCATCCAATCTGAAAATTTCACAGTGGGCAAGGATTTCATGCCTCTTTCCACAAAATTCTTCAGAATGGCATGTCCTGCTCATTTCAACGTCAGGAAAATCGTTCACCAACTATTCAATGAGAAAGCATTTCTAAGATCTGCTCAGGCATTTACGCCCAACATATATTAGCATTTCTAAAGATCCTGAGCACCCATTCAAGAGAACTTGTTTTGTCAACCGCCACAAAACACAGATCAAATGTTAACAGCTCTTACCACTGAGCCAGGCTTCCCTGGAGGCCCTATTTCACCCTAGATGAGAAAGCAAATGAGAGGGGGGAAAACAATCCAGTTAAGTTTACAAAGTTAAGACGCTGGCAAAGCTTTGTTTGATCTTTATAGAGCATTTGCTCTGATTTGATTGTAGGGCAGTTTACACATCCTCCTATTCTGCATTAATTACCGTATTTTTCGTATCACCGTATAAGACGCCCCCATGTATAAGACGCCCCCTATTGTGTGGTTTTATATCTTGATTTTATTCTGTGAACTGCCCTGAGACCCCCAGGTATATAAATTCAATAAATAAATAAATAATATTATTGTTATTATTACTATTATTGTTACCTTTTCCTTTCTTCTTTATTTCTGTTAGATTTGCAAATAGGAAATGGGGAGGGGGAGCATCTGATATATCATCAAAATTCTGATTTGCCATTCTGCAGCCTGTGAGGCTGTCACGCCAGTTCCTGACATTTCTAGAGCATAACGTAAGTTGGCACGTTGTCAGCAGAGCCTCATATGACCTGGCCAACTGATTTACACGGGGCAGGGAAAGGGAATTGGGTATGGCCAGGGCTGCATCAGGATTATAACATTGGGAATATAGTGAAATCCATCTTGGGACAGGGGTTCTGAGTTTGTCCTACATTACATCACAGGAATGTGAATGTGATATATGTGATATGCAAGCAAGCACATCTCAGAGGCAAGATTTACACAGACAATACCTCACCTTCTCTCCTCTGGGTCCCATGAGACCAGGTTGGCCTGGATTCCCTTGGATGCCCTGAAATTGAATGAAGCAACACTCAAAAGGTATTCAGATGCATGAAGAAGAAGAAGAAGAAGAAGAAGAAGAAGAAGAAGAGGAGTTTGGATTTGATATCCCGCTTTATCACTACCCGAAGGAGTCTCAAAGCGGCTAATATTCTCTTTTCCCTTCCTCCCCCACAACAAACACTCTGCGAGGTGAGTTGAACCCGGTTCACCAGATTACGAGACTACCACTCTTAACCACTACACCACACTGGCATGTGTTCCAAGCCAAAGTTTTTGTGAATTTGTGATTCCAGGGATTTAATTTGGGATCCACTGAACCATGAATCACTTTAAGCTAACCCACATACACAATAATACACGTGTCCATGCAGAAGTAAGTCCCAGCAAATATAATGGGACTTGGCCCCAGGTAACTATTTCTAGGGCAGCAGCTCTACTGTAATATGAAAGTATTGATCAAATGGAGTAAGTACACACATTTTAAATATTTGGAGAACAATATGATGTGTCATGAAAGACCTAGGGCAGAAATTAAGAGGGGGAAGGGTATGAAACACAAGTTGACAGTTTAGCATTGGAAAATGAACCTAATTTACAACACACATACATACACACACATACATACACACACACGGCAAGCATAGCTCTGTATGGATGCAACGTATGAAGGATATGAAAAAAAGTAGGAGGAAAAAACTTGAAATACAGTGCTGGAGAAAGACGCATCAAGGGAGTTGAAGGAGAAGGAAAATAAACAGAAATCATGGAATAGCTGGAACATGGGTAGGCAAACTAAGGCCCGGGGGCCGGATCCGGCCCAATCGCCTTCTAAATCCAGCCCGCGGACAGTCCGGGAATCAGTGGTGTTTTTACATGAGTAGAATGTGTTCTTTTATTTAAAATGCATCTCTGGGTTATTTGTAGGAATTCGTTCTCCCCTCTCCCCCCCAAAAAAGAATATATAGTTCGGGCCCCCACAAGCTTTGAGGGGCAGTGGACCGGCCCCCTGCTGAAAAAGTTTGCTGACCCCTGAGCTGGAATGTTGAGCAGGGGCAGAGAGCCATCCTTCCAAAGGCAGTATCCTTGCCATTTGCCTGAAAAATGGGATGGTGCAGCAAGGGAGCAGCAATGCCAGGTGTCAGACGGACTGCACTCAAGTGTGCTCTGACCTTGCTGACAAAGCCATTTCCGCCTTAGGAGGAACCCCTTAGGTGGGGTTGCGGGCTTCACGGCCCCTCCATGTGTCCAGGGGATGGGAGGCCAGCCCCTGCACAATATGGGATTCCTGGCTGCGTCACCTCCTGGCCAGCCAATCGGGTCACTCCAGGGGTGTGGCCTGCCCCTTAAAGGCAGGACACAGCTGGGGATCTCCTTCTTTGTGTGCTTGTCAGCTGTTCCTGCTTTTCCCACCCTCCCGCCCTATGAGGTTTCCGTTCCTTGATCTTGCTATGATACATGAAACAAACTTAAATTGGGGGGGGGGGGTAAAGAGAGGATATATATGGAGGCATGAAAAATATGTGCACAAAATAGAAAAAAGGGTGAAGGGTTTTCAAATACTTATCTAAAAATAGATATCTGGTCTGTCATTTATTTAGCTGGGATAAGTTCCCCTGAGTAAACATTTACAGGATTGCACTGTGATGCAGACAGAAAATAGAGCAGGGGGCTACATTTTGGGGGGTGAGCGGATGATTTCAAGATGCAAGTTCTTCTCTAAATTCACAACTAATTATAGAAAATGGTTTCGTACCACTTTGAATAATCCACATACCTGCTTCCCATCCACACCAGGCTTTCCGGGGAAACCATCGAGACCTGGTTCTCCCTAAGCAAAGAAATAGGAATGAAGACTTGAGGGTTGGACATACATCCTGGGCCATCACATAAGCTCTGAACCTGATAGCATTTCCACCCTGGATCTTGGCTATGCTGCAGCGTCAGAGCTCGAACCACAAGTCTTTAGTCCAATCAGGGTTATGTGGCTTGAGGAACCAATACTAACCTGTTTGGTTCTATATAAGTTGCATTTCTCAGTCTGTGCAACATGCCTTTATGAATAGTGACATCAGATTCCTGCAGCCTCGTCTCAACTCTGGCCTGTCTTTGACTATATCCCTCCCTCTTTGGTTCTCATCTACCCATCCTGGGATAATAATAATAATAATAATAATAATAATAATAATTTATACCCTGTCCATCTGGCTGGGTTTCACCAGCCACTTTGGGTGGCTCCCAACAGAATATTATTAATAATAATAAAGCGATAAAACATCAAACATTAAAAACTTCCCTAAACAGGGCTGCCTTCAGATGTCTTTTAAAGATAGGATGGCTACAGTGGTGCTCCGCAAGACGAATGCCTCGCAAGATGAAAAACTCGCTAGACGAAAGGCTTTTTCGTTTTTTGACCTGCTTCGCAAGACGATTTTCCCTATGGGCTTGCTTCGCAAGACGGAAACGTCTTGCAAGTTTGTTTCCTTTTTCTTAACACCTTTAATACAGTTGTGACTTGACTTCGAGGAGCAACTCATAGAACGCAGTGTGGTAGCCTTTTTTGAGGTTTTTAAAGACTTTGGTGATTTTTGAAGCTTTTCCAAAACTTTCCCGACACCGTGCTTCACAAGACGAAAAAAATCGCAAGACGACAAAACTCGCGGAACGAATTAATTTCGTCTTGCGAGGCACCACTGTACTTATTTCCTTCACATCTGAAGGGAGGGTGTTCCACAGGGTGGGTGCCACTACCGAGAAGGCCCTCTGCCTGGTTCCCTGTACCCTCACTCCTTGCAGTGAGGGAACCAACAGAAGGCCCTCAGAGCTGGACCTCAGTGTACCCAACAACCTGGTCGTGATGAGAGTTTAGGATGCAGCAGATCTCCAACTCTGCTGACTGATGCCTGGACCAGCCTGTGATAAGTCCCCTACCCATACTCAGCCAAAGATACCACCGGCATAACTTGGGTTGGCCCAACCATGAGGTGGGGTAAAGATCTTGAGGTGGTGCCCCTCCAGATGCCCAACACCTCACCACTGGCAGAGAAGTGGTGCTGATTTCTGGCAAGATCTCTCACACAGCAGAAGAGATCTAGCTGGAGATCAGCGAGATCTCACCAATAATCAGCACCAATGCCAGTGGTGCTTCTCCAGCAGTGGCAACAGGGTGGGCAGTGCAGGAGGTGGCAAAAGGGGAAGCGCCATTGCTTTTCTGAGGGCATGGTAGGGGTGGGAACCCAAGCTAATTCAGCTTGGTCACATGGCCTAGCAAACCAGTGTAGAACACTAGTTGAAAGGCTTGGTTTCCCTTTTTCAAGCTTAGACAGAGTAGCAGTATTTGTTCCTCTGCTTAATTACGTTTTGATCTGGTATAACTTTACTGTGGCTTAACTTACACTGGCTTGCTTTATGCCCTCTTTTTGTGCATAGGATTGTCATACCCTTCAACATTTATTCAATGAAAATAGGGATGTCCCATTCCATAATGATAATTTTACCATTTACACCCCACATATCTTACTGGGTTGTCCCAGCCACTCTGGGCAACTTCTAACATATATAAAAAACATAATAAAATATTACACATTTCATTAAAAAAACACTTCCCTATACTGGATTGCCTCCAGACGGCTTGGGTTCGGATAACTCCATGCCCTCCAACATTTCTCCAGTGAAAATAGGGACACCCTATGGAAAAGTGGGGTATTCCGGGATCAAATCGGAAACCGGGACGGCTTCTCTAAATCAGAGACATCCTTAGATGATAGGGACACTAGGAAAGTCTGGATTGCTCCCTCAGATCTAGCAATCTAACGAGTAACCTTTTTTGCATTTAGAGGCCCCTTATAATCTGAGGCCCTAAACTGCACGTACATTTACCCTCAATTTCCCTGTTCTTTCTTGCATTCATTTTTGAGGAAGAATGTTCAGCACTTCCACTCAGATTGTTGACAAGTTATCTGACACACACGATCCATACCTTGTCTCCCCGGGGTCCCTTTTCTCCTCTTTCTCCCTGCAGGCCCTGAAAAAGTGGGGAAGAGAAAATATTTTGTATCGTTCCCTCCACTACCCAGAGTGAAACTTGGATGAGTCACCGATGTGCTAGCAATTTGTACCCAGTGACTCATTATGGGCTGCAGCTCCTGTGCCAAGGAAATGCTGATTTAGTGCTCTGCCTACTAAGCAGTTGTCTATAATATACCAATAATGTTATTCCCACAAACCGCCTTTGCATATGCTAATTGGCCTTGGACTTGGAGTACTCAATGAGCTGATCAGCCATCCATTGGGATTGTTGAGCTGTTCTGAGACCTAAAAGGAGTGATTGCGAAGTCTTTATAACCAAGATAATGAGGACGGGGAAAACTGAATGACCTTCTCCAGTGAAATGTGTATCTGTAGTTGAAGGAAAGCAAGGGAAGGTTTCAACAAGTGAACGGTGAACTTTTAACTGGTGGAAAGCATTGCTAAAGATAAAATAACCAAGCGTATAACTAAGCCTTGCCGAAGCAGAGCTATCTATGTGCAGAAATGTTGACAACTGTCCTTATGTGCTGGCAAGGCCACATCTGAGTATCAGGCAACCATTTACCACATGAATAGATTTTACAAATCACACCAAACACTCATAGGATGTTGGCTCATTTACAGAACATTGGGCAGGTTAAGTATATAATAATAATAATAATAATAATAATAATAATAATAATAATAATAATAAATCACAACTTACTGGTGCTCCAACGTATCCTTGGCGTCCTGGGGGGCCTGGCTGACCATCTGACCCCTGATGAGAAATATATAGAAAGAAACAAAGATCAGGACTGTCACAGAATAAACCTAAGGCAACTTGCTTACTGGAGAAAATAATGAATTTGCATCATCTTCTCTGACTGTGATCACAGTAGTCAAACTTATTAGAAGGGCAATTCCATAATTCAGTGAGCAAAAGCATCTCTCTGCTGTTCCTGAAAAAAACCCAACCTGTTTGAATCTTAAAACAGACTGGAGAGGAAGGATGGGAATTGACATTGATGAGTCCCACATCTTCAGAATACATCTCTGGATCATCACCTAACATGTAAGGGTCAGTTAACATAATAGTGGAGTACTGCCTTCTTTATCCTTGTGACTGTATGCTCCGTTGTTGCAACCGTATGTCCAAATTTTAAGCTTGAAATAGCCATTTACACAGGTAAAACCACACACTGAGCAGGGTACGCCAGCCTTCTGGGCCAGTAGACATACTGAGAATGTGTCATGGGCACCAGTCAAAAAATGGCTGCTGTGGGGGATATCACAAAATGAATTTTGTGGGGGCATGGCATAACCTGCCATGGGGACCTGACGTTGTTGAGACTTTGAGTTCGTGCAGCTTTGGGAGTAGACAATTAGTGGGTTGGCAACAAGCCAAGTTAAACAGAGTATGTGAGAAAATCTGTTTGGAGACAGGGAAGCCTAGCAACAGGTGGTGATTGGCTAAGTTCTTCCATATAAGCAGTATGACACAGCAGTTTGTTGTTGGAGTGTTGAGTTTGGAATAGGAGTTTGAATCTCGTCTGTGTATATAGTAACTTGTACAAAGCTGTGCTTTACTCTGCTGTATATAATAAAACTAACTAACTAAAAATCAAGTTACTCGTCAGCAAATTCTGTTCCTGTTTGTTGTCCTGGAATTCACTGATTTGGCAGCTGGTAGCAAGAGTTATGGTTGAGGCCCATCAACAGACATAGCACAAAATGGTTGTCATTGGGGGGATGAGTAGAAAAAGAGAGAAAACCACAAAATGGGGTGGGTATGTCTGTCATTAATGAGGTGGGGAGAAGGCACAAACATCAGTCACTACCACACTCATTCATGGAGAGAAACCCTTTGCACCTCTCCTCTGTTCAGGAGGGTGGGTGTTCCTGGCATCCAGTGAAATGTGGGCATGCTTAAGGTGAGACCAAGCTAGTGCAAACAGGAACTGAACAGGAAGAGCAAACAGTAACAACAACAACAACAACTTTCTTTGTACCCCAACCATCTGATTGGGTTGCCCCACCCACTCTGGGCAGCTTCCAACATATATAAAAAATAATAGAACTTTAACAATAAAAAGCTTCCCTATACAGGGCTGCCTTCAGATGTCTTCTAAAGGTGATATAGTTACTCATCTCCTTAACATCTGATGGGACAGGAACAACGCTTTATGTACCCACACATAGAGTGCTGGGTAAGGGGTGAGCTTGGGGAGGGTTAGAAAGTTAGGTTAAGGAAAAGGATGCGATGAGGATTTGCATTTGAGTTTTGTATGCAGATGAGATCTCTCTCCCCCCCACCTCACACACACCCCTAATTAAAATTCTGTATACATAACGGAAATTAGGAAAGGAAGAGACAATAGTGGGCGTGGGTGAGAAGCCCAACAGGATAATGTGGGACTTGTTCTTTTGCAGAAGTTGGAAGGCACCCTAAGTACAAGGGTGGGCTCTCATATCGAATCATTCAATCAATCAATCAATCATTCATAAGGTGGCCTTAACTTCATTCATGATCCTCATTGATCCCTCTGCTCACCTTCAATCCTGGTGGCCCGGGGAGGCCAACTGCTCCAGGAAGTCCAGGTTCTCCCTCAAAAGAGAAAGCATAGCATGTTTGTTGCAAAAAACTACACATTTTATAAATTGCTGGATGCTGAAAGCAAAGCCTACTGCATCTATGAAACATGAGGATCTAATATTTACTGAAACTGGAATGTGGTTCATCTACTCAGGTCTCCTGCCTCTGACTTGTAAGCTCTCCAGTGATCTGAGATATGTTTCCAATCCTTGATGCAACAAGATCCTTTGACTTAGTGATAAGGAACCTCAAGTCTAGAGCCAAATTCACCCCTCTGAGCCTCTTCATATGGCCAGACTACACCCCCCAGTGCCCTCCCATTGCCCCCTCCTTTAATCTTTTTGCCTAGCTTGAATGTGACCTTGATCTATTGCACTGTTTCTCAAACTTGGGTCTCTAGCTGTTTTTGGACTACAACTTCCATCGTTCCTAGTTAGCAGGACCAGTGGTCAGGGATGTTGGTCCAAGTTTGGGAAGCACTGATCTATTGCTTGCTTGCCTGGATGATGATAAAGTGTGTGTGTGTGTGTGTGTGTGTGTGTGTGGAGAGAGGGAGAGAGAGAGAGAGAGAGAGAGAGAGAGAGAGAGAGAGAGAGAGAGGAGACTAGCCTGCTGTTCAAAAGTAAAAATCACATTTGTTGCTCCAGTTACAACATACGTTGATGCCATCTGAGCTTAAGTCCCTCAAATTGTTGGTTGCCAAACTTGTGCCTGGAGTGAAATAAACACCTGAGCTTTTCATAGTTGATTCCCCCACCTCCCACAATACACTTTGTTAAGCCTCCAGTATTTCTAACAACCCTCTAATGAACATTAACACACATTCTTCCTCAGAGCATCCAAGAGCAGTTAATCCATATGACGTCTGTCTGCTGCCTTGGCTCAAAGAGAGGCCTGCTGAGGTTATTAACCTGCTGTCCTTTGTTTCAGATGCATTCAAAATGGCAACACTAATCCCCAAGACATGCTCCACTCAATGCACATTGATTTGTAGCATCTGGCTTATGATATAAAGAAAAGGAGATTACAAGAGAGGGAGAGAAAAGCTTACAGACTCTCCTTTGGCACCATCTCTCCCTGGGATGCCAGGTGCGCCGAGGGAGCCCTGAAATAATAAGAATTAACATAAATGCATTAATGGGCAACCATCATCAGCATCAAATTAGCACCAGCTGAAAGCAGAAGCACATGAATAATGTACATTGGCAGGTCTAATCATTTTCACCACAAGTGAAATTAATGTGAGGTCTCAGAGGGGACTCGTTGCCCAACCCCAACCCCCAAACCCAATTTCTGGTATTAAGCACTGTATTTATTAATAGCTAAGTGTCTGCCAGAGTGACAAGGGGGTGCTGTCCCAGTAGCCTGGATAGACAAGAGACACCCTCCCCTTTCTGTCTCATCCACAGCCAAGTCCAGGCAAAACCACATCATATTGGACTGCTGCACTCTAGATTCCAGGTGGCAAATTGAATTGCAGAGGAGTATGAGAACGCCACTCTTCATTCCTGAACAAGAGGACATGAGACCCACAAACCGCTATTTCTCCTCTCCAAATTACTCTCATCTAACTGGCTTTGCAATAAACTATATTGTTAGTTTACTACTGGTTTGCCTGATGAGCAAGCTGAAATAAACCAGCAATATAGCATACAAACAACTATGATATTTAGGACATGTTGGAAGAAAGCTGAGCTGAAGCCCTTCTGCCTACAGCCTCAGAAGAGAAACTTCTGGCAACAAAGCTGTTCTATTAAATAGCTATTTGGAAAAATTAAGATGCACGGGCAATGGTGATATGCACCATAATTGGCTGTGTCCATGTGACGCCTCATTAAGAACTTACAGATTGGACTATGTGGTTATATTAGCTGCTTAAGTTAGAAAGCGTATTTAGAAATGTTGCATCCATAGCATATAATTCACATTACAAAAAAATAACAATCATCTTCCACCAGTTATTGCAATATTGGATGAGGCTGGGGAAGATATGCTTGAGTGGAGTGGAAAGTTCATTTTTCTTTACGACATGCTCAGTGCTAGAAGCTTCAAACTACATCATCTGAATTTGCAGAAGGGCAATGCAAAAGGGGATGATTACTGCAAAACTTATTTATGGGGGCATGGCTGGAAAGTAAGTTCTTTTGTCATTGTATACTGCATTGTACCATCTGTAATTTGCCAAGGAAGAAACTGCTTGGAAAGCTGTTAACTTAGGTCAGGGGAGTCAATAAGAATGATAAGATTCAGAGTTTAAGTTCCATTACATTTATAGGGGCCAGATTCATTGCCCAGGTGCAGAAAGTCTAGAAAGGTCTCCTGGAGGTTCAAGCTATAGAAGCCAAGTTGATGATGTGTACTAGGATTCACTGTTGTTGCTTTGCATTGTGCTTTGTGCCGTGTTATTTGTGGTGTTTTAGGTATTGTTGTGCTGCTAAAATCTGTGTGGCTGACCATTAAGCTGAACTGCAGAAGATCTTTAGGAAAAGTCCTCTACAAAGTCCAACTTTTATTAGTTCACATGTATCAGTCCACCACTTGTGTAGCTGGAAATTCCTGGCAGGTATTTCATTCTCTCCCTGTTTTGAATAGATTGTTACCTTTTCTCCTCTTTCGCCCATCAGCCCAGGTAATCCTTGGGCTCCTCTTTCACCCTAGAATGATAAAACGAAATGCGTTAAAAAGGTTTCATACAAAATAAAACACTATCCTAAAATTCACTGAAGGGGCGAGCTAGTTGAAACCCACAAGCAGTGTTTGGAGTGGAGAGAGCCAGTGTGGTGTAGTGGTTAAGAGCGGTAGTCTCGTAATCTGGGGAACCGGGTTTGCGTCTCTGCTCCTGCACATGCAGCTGCTGGGTGACCCTGGGCCAGTCACACTTCTCTGAAGTCTCTCAGCCCCACTCACCTCACTGAGTATTTGTTGTGGGGGAGGAAGGGAAAGGAGAATGCTAGCTGCTTTGAGACTCCTGAAGGGGAGTGAAAGGCGGGATATCAAATCCAAACTCTTCTTCTTCTTCTTCTGTTTTAAAGCTTGGAATCTACAAATCGGGATACCATTCTGGAAGGAAAGCTACAAACCTCAGGGTAGTGAATTTTATGCTTATACCGAATTTTGCACTTATGAACCAAAGAGGATACAGTGAACCAAGAGCATTCAGACCAAGAGCATTTCTCTCACATCCCTTTCTGATGAACCTACCCCAACCACCAGGATCCCAATTTGCACAAAGACCCTCACACTATTTACTTTAAAAAGAAACTCATTCTCACAACTGCTAATTACATAAATAGTGTCAAGTCCGCCACTCTGTAACAAACCCATTATTTGGGCCACATAGGTGATTTCATCTGTCAGGGCTGCCTCAAGTCTCAGCTCACAAAAGACCAACGCCTATCTCTTCTTATATACAAAAGTGTTTATTGCAGTTCATTGTTTGCTTCACATCCGAGGCGCGCAGCCCTACGTCTGTTACGCTTAGACCGCTGAAGTCCCCTCTGAATCAGTCCCTCCCCTGCACCAGTTTAAGAGGCTTGCGCTGCTCCACCTCTTTCTCTCTTTCCTTTTCCGCAGGGTCTTCCTGCCCGCTGGGGTTTCGCCCCTCCTGGATTCCTCTGACGCGGAATCCCCAGACTGCTCTTGCCCCCTCCTGCGGGCTTTGGGACCTGGCCCCTCCTCCGGGCTCCCTGTACTTCCGCGCGCCTCTACATTTGAACTTGGCGCGCGCGCCCAACCTCTAACCTTCCTTTTAACAGCTACACTACTCCCTTCACTACTCCCCTCCCCTTCCGGGAGGGTGGCTTGCTCCGACCTCCCTCCCTTCTCTGCTGCCGGAGCTGCTTCCCCTGATACACTGAAACCTCCACCCCCTTCGCTGCACTCTGGCGGGGAGGCTGGTCCTGACGCCCAGCTGCCACTTTGGGATCCCCCGCTGGCCCCCTGCTCCTGACACGTCCCCCCTGGGGCTCCCCTGGCCTTGACCACCGGCGCCCCCTTCTGGGAATCCTCTGATTCACTGGAAAGACTCATGGAATCTCTTGAGTCATTGTCATCCTCTTCCTCGCTGTCCTGGGATTCATCCCCATCGCTCTCCATCTCCTGCCTACCCTGTGCCTCTGTCCCTGAACCCCTGACATCATCCTTTAAGAGAAGCATGAAAAGCACAGGATGTCTTGGGAACGAAGGAAGAGTCAGTTACTGAGTGACAGAGCACTCTGGCAAAGGAGACCTCCCAGGAGTTCTCAGATAACACAGCTTTGTTATTGAGGCCATTAAAGGCTACAGGAAGGTAATTGCTCTCGCTTATGGTTGCCAGCTTCAGCATCAGGGAAAGTCTCTTGGGTCTTTCAGAGCTGAGCCGAAGTGAGAGTTTTGGCAGGGGCTCCGAGCAGCATGATAGAAGGAGTCATTGCACCTGTTAATCTTCTCCCTTCAATACTGTCTCTCCACTCGAAATCAAGGTGCAAGACCTATCCTTTTGCAAAACATCAGTAGCTTTCTCCCACGTCAAGTGTTGCTTGAAACCATTCACTTCTGGAGTAGCTGCTATTCCTCTTCACTTTGTCCCCTGGCTCAGAAGAAAATTGTAGCCTACCCCGTTTTCCTTGGCAGAACATTTGAAGAGGCATTCTACTAAATTATCTGTTTGACCTAGGAGGACAGAAGATGTTGCACTCTAACCTGAATCATTCATATTCTTCCCCCTGCACAGAATCACCTGACGACCTAAGCTACCCTCCTGTTCACACGAGGAGGAAAAGTTCACTCCAGTGCAGAAATAGGTCTCTGCTGTGTGGCAACACACCAGCCATACTGAAATCATAGGTAGAACTCTGCTTGATCAGACCAGGGGCCTCATCTATTCCAGCATCCAATTCTCAGTGTGGCCAAAGAGATGCCAATGGGAAGCCCACAAGCTGAACCTGAACACTCTCCCCACATGATTTACAGCAACCAATATTCAAAGGCATCTACTTCAGCGAGGTAGTGTTTAATAGCCATTGATGGCCTTACTTTCTATAAATGTGTCCAATGCACTTTTAATGCTGTCTAAGTTGGCGGCCATCAGTGCACCACATGTGAATGAATTCCATACCTTACCTATGTCAGGTGTCCACAACTTCTGGACCATCAAGCTCAACCAGCATATACTGAAAGTCACAAGGGTCAAGATAAACTTCTTGCTTTGCTGTGCGGGGCCACAAATATGGAGTCACAATACACAAGGAGCAGGTTGTGCTCAACCCAATGGGTCACAAGTTATTAAAGCATTGTGTTCCACTATTTTCCCCACGTGTTTCCCCCCCTCTATTTGTCCCCTCTCTCTTTTCCCCTCTTAAGTTTGTCTTATTTAACTATGTTAATGACCAAAACCAAGACCTCCATATACCAGCCACTGAATAGTCTCAGTGGAGAGGTTGCGTTAAGTAATATGTTTGAATGTCGAATACCTAAGTGTATGTCTAGATACAATAGATAAAACAATCACCATTAGCTGTACTGCTATATAAGTGTTTTTAATGGCTATTGAATTTGCATTTGTTTTTAAAAAAAACAAAAACAACTGATTTAAAAATGTTATTAATGTTATTAATGAGTGCAATATCTCAAATGTCAACGATGAACACCTACACTAAGTCACCATATAGCACCATTGTTAATGGGCCTTCCATTGGCAACCAGTTGGCCACTGTGAGAACAGGACTAAATGGGCATTTGGGTCTGATCCAGCAGGGGTTTTCTTACGTGCTTATGCACAGTTGGCCACTTCTTCTTCTTCTTCATTATTATTTAATTTATACCCCAGCCACTCTGGGTGGCTTCCAACAAAATATTAAAATACAATGGTCTGTTAAACATTAAAAGCTTCCCTAAATAGGCCTGCCTTCAGATGACTTCTAAAAGTCTGGTAGTTGTTTTTCTCTTTGACATCTGGTGGGAAAGCATTCCACAGGGCAGGTGCCACTACCGAGAAGGCCCTCTGCCTGGTTCCCTGTAACTTGGCTTTCGCAGTGATGGAACCGCCTGAAGGCCCTCAGCGCTGGACCTCAGTGTCTGGGCAGAATGATGGAGGTGGAGACACTCCTTCAGGCATACTGGACCAAGGTTGTTTAGGGCTTTAAAAGTCAGCACCAACACTTTGAATTGTGCTCGGAAATGTACTGGGAGCCAATGTAGATCTTTCAAGACCGGTGTTATGTGGTCTCAGCAGCCACTCCCAGTCACCAGTCTAGTTGCCGCATTCTGGATTAGCTGTAGTTTCCAGGTCACCTTCAAAGAGTGCATTGCAGTAATCCAAGCGAGAGATAACTAGAGCATGCACCACTCTGGCGAGACAGTCTGTGGGCAGGTAGGGTCTCAGCCTGAGTACCAGATGGAGCTGATAAACAGCTGCCCTGGACACAGAATTGACCTGCGCCTCCATGGACAGCTGTGACTCCAAAATGGCTCCCAGGCTGCGCACATTTCATACATGACAGCTCTTGAGGATATATTTGGAACTGTCGACAGCCTACTGGAGGTTAATTGTAGGTTTATAGGCTATATTGAACCACAAAAGCCAAATTTGGCATACTAGCTGCAGAATAATTACAGTATATTGCAGGTAAGGACCAGAGCCCTCTAATGTGTGACTGTATGAAGGGGCTGTGGCAGCAATCCTTAACAAGAAGCCAATACTGTACATGATGTTAATTGCATGAATGCAATTAATGTACAAGGTTTTAGATATATAAATAGGTGTCACAAGGAAACCCAAACAGATTTTATTCCTTCACAATGTTGATGTTTTCACTTTCCCAAACAAGACATGGTTGATTACATTGTTTTGATGTCTCCTTTGCATTTAAATAAATAAATCACACTAACTACAATATATAGCCCATACTGAGACAAATAATGTAGTATTTGGTGGAAAGCAAACTGCAGCAGAATGGAAATAGTGCTGATTGTGAGGGATATAGGTTGGAGCAGAAATTGCTGCTTTCTTGCATTATTAAATGTAGGTAGCAGCTTCAGAGATGTCATTTTGGTTGGAATCATCCATGGTCTAAAGCAGGCATGGCCAAACTTTGCCCTCCAGCTGTTTTGGAACTACAGTTCCCATCATCCCTGATCACTGGTCCCTTTACCTAGGGATGATGGGAATTGTAGTCCCAAAACAGCTGAAGGGCAAAGTTTGGCCATGTCTGGTCTAGAGGCTGAAACTATCTGCTTGGCAAAAATCTTGCACATTAATAGCATTCATTTCATTAACATGACACGACTCTTTACTTTTATTTGAGAATTATTGGAAGGTATGCATAAAGTTATTCACTTTCTCCTAGTAAATCCAGATCAGGTCCATTGGTTACTATTTATGGATTAGGCCAAATGTTTCATAGTAAAACAATTGCACCCATTAGAGTCATCAACTTATAACTGATCCCAAAGTTTCCTGCAGATTTCAAGTTCATGAAAGAGCCAATTCATCTCTCTCTCTCTCTCCTATATTAATTGCATTCCTGTTTGCAAATGCATTATGCACTCAACAACAATTTGTTGATACCGCTGCAATAAACAGTTATGATGAATGTTCAAAGCTGCTACACGGGAGCTGCACAAATCATTGCCCTCTTGAAAACCCAGGTGCAGAAACCTATTAGGTTAATTAGATTAAAATGCTATTAGTATCTTGGCAAAGGCAGCGCCAAAGAGGGAGTTGACTTTCTACCAGGGGTGAAGTGATTCTTCACAACAAATTGTTGGCCTTGGAACATTTGTCAAAAATATGGGAGGGGGAGAGTCCAGCTTACCAATTGCACTTCATTCTAATTTAAACAATTAGGCAGTACTGATGCCATACAAGTTTCCATGCGAGGCCAATCAGTAGAAGAAAATGAGATAAATAGAAAACAGAGATTATTAAGGAAAAGAACCATTCTTATGACCCTGGGATTCATGCTGATACATAGGGTTACAGAGTATTAATAATTGTAGGGTGTATATGTATTCTTAATCATTTTTTCTAACATATATTTGCTTGCAGTAACTGAAAATTATATCAAATTGATTTGAAATTCTATTTTCCCACTTATGGAATGCTGAAACACAGATTTTCAAAATACTAATTATGAATGTTGAGTTTGAGTTTAATACCCGGAGAAGGGGAGAGTATTGGATTTGGTTAGACAATGTGAATCCCTAGCCGGAATTAAGAAATATCAACAACCTCAGATATGCAGATGACACAACACTGATGGCAGAAAGTGAGGAGGAATTAAATAACCTTTTAATGAGGGTGAAAGAGGAGAGCACAAAATATGGTCTGAAGCTCAACATCAAAAAAACTAAGATCATGGCCACTAGCCCCATCACCTGCTGGCAAATAGAAGGGGAAGAAATGGAGGCAGTGAGAGATTTTACTTTCTTGGGCTCCATGATCACTGCAGATGGTGACAGCAGTCACGAAATTAAAAGACGCCTGCTTCTTGGGAGAAAAGCAATGACAAACCTAGACAGCATCTTAAAAAGCAGAGACATCACGTTGCCAACAAAGGTCCGTATAGTTAAAGCTATGGTTTTCCCAGTCGTGATGGATGGAAGTGAGAGCTGGACCATAAAGAAGGCTGATTGCCGAAGAATTGATGCCTTTGAATTCTGGTGCTGGAGGAGACTCTTGAGAGTCCCATGGACTGCAAGAAGATCAAACCTATCCATTCTGAAGGAAATCAGCCCTGAGTGCTCACTGGAAGGACAGATCCTGAAGCTGAGACTCCAATACTTTGGCCACTTCATGAGAAGAGAAGACTCCCTGGAAAAGACCCTGGGAAAGGGAAAGATGGAGGGCACAAGGAGAAGGGGACGACAGAGGACGAGATGGTTGGATAGTGTTCTCGAAGCTATCAGCATGAGTTTGACCAAACTTCGGGAGGCAGTGGAAGACAGGAGTGCCTGGCGTGCTCTGGTCCATGGGGTCACGAAGAGTCGGACACGACTAAACAACAACAACACTGTCTCAACAATGATTTTGTGATGGTCCATTTTTTATTGCAAGTTTCAAACTGTTTTCAATGTTGCAACTTAAACAATGTTGCAATGTTTAAAATTGTTGCAACTGGGAATGTAACTATTTATTTTTATTTAGGCCATTTCTACAACGCTTAATATAAATATGCTGGTTAGTCATGTCCATAGAATGGAAGATGGCAGGTGGTATACAGGAAACTCAAGGGAATTACAGAAAACTAAAATAAATGTTACAAAAAATGCAAAATGAAACTATTAATGCTCATTACTAATAAATAAAGTGTTATCTATTAGGATGGCATGTGCTTTTTTCAGATCGATATGCAGTCAGGGTCCCAATGCAAAGCCCAGCTACCATTTTCTTGTTCTCTTCTGCCAGTGCTTCCGTGTATTTTCTCCCTGTGTGGTCCAGTGTTTGTACATGAAGCACTGAAATGGCTGCCCCTTAGGCTCATGAGAAGACCCACCTTCCTTCTCCCAAGGGCATTCTCAGTTATATTTTCAAAAACCTAAGCAACTGAGTCACCTGCAGCTGGCAGCGGCTCAGCTTTTTAACATTTTAAAGGAGAACTAGAAGGCAGCCCTCTGAGCTGTAGCTGAAGAGCTGTAGCTCTATAGTGAAACATCTGCTTTGTTTGCAAAAGGTCCCAAATTGAATCCTGGGCCTCTCTGAGTAGGGCAGGGAAAAGCTCCTGTCTGAAACTCTGGACAGCCACTGTCAGTCAGATGTACCATTGATCTGACACAGCAATAATAATAAATAATAATAATAATAATAATAATAATAATAATAATAATAATAATTTATTATTTATACCCCACCCATCTGGCTGGGCTTCCCCAGCCACTCTGGGCGGCTTCCAACAAAATATTAAAATACAGTACATGACATTCATTGCTAGCAGTTATCAATAGCTTTATCCTCCATAAATATCCCCAAGGCATTGGCCATCTTGAAGGAAATAATTCTATAGCTTAACTATGTGCTCCATGAAGAAATACTTTATTTTTGTCTCTCCTGAATCTCTCATCCTTTGACTTTATTGGATGGCTCTGGGTTCTAGTAAGAAAAGACGGGAAGAAAACCTCTCTCTCCACTTCCTCCAATTTCAATAGGGGCCTTCTGAGGATCTGATAAACCCTCCTGTCTTTGTGGCCTGCCTCATTGCTTCTCAAAGTGCTCCTTGCTCACCAAGAGTCGTGTGCCTGTTGTCATCAAAATTATTTTCCAGCTTCTCACAGTTCGGGCAGCTTTTATCTGCATTCCTTTTCCATTGCTGTTTAGATACTCCTGGGTTGTCTTCCATCCCAGATTACTCCCTTTGCTGCCCAAGATTCTCCTTTGGAAGCCTGGGGGTATTCTGGAATGAGTCCTGATGAACAAGAAGGACTCTGAGGAACTGTGATTGGGGAAAAAATAAAGCAGCACCTTTCCTTTTTTATTTTTCTCTGTTTCTCATTTCCCCAGTCTTCCGTCCAGTTCTCCACGTTTGCACTTCAGTTTGTGATTTTTTAAAGAAAAGGTCCTCATGGAATATATGTTTCTCTTTCTATGTGCTTCCCAGAGCGCACTCTTTTTTCTGTGCTATAAATTCTGTGTCCAAAAAACTAGGACTTCCAATGGACTCTGAGCATCAACAGGAGCTGTGAACTGCTGCAGATTTTCACTTAGAACCCCTTTTCACTTGATGGTATTTACTATCTCACCTTCCAAATCCTCACACCAAACTCTGGAGGATAGAAGGAAGAAGACCAGAAAAGAGAAAAAAGAAGAAAGCTCACTTCTGAGTTAGAAATCATCCTTCCCTGTCCAGCTGCTGAATCTAAATTTATTACCCTCACTTTTCCACTCTTTAGTAATATTGGAGATTCATGGCCAGGCCCTCGCTCCAGATTAGGTTCAGTTCCTTAAAAGAAAAGAAAGTTCTCACCAAATTGATTCATGTACCTGAACTTTAGGCAAAATTTCAAACCACCCAGATAATCGCTTGAAAAGTCCATACGAAAAGGATTTTCACAGAGCCAAAGCAGCCAGCAGGTGTCAGTGCAGCCCCAGAAAGGATTTTCATCCTTACCGGTGAAGCAGTAAAGCAGAAATAGAGACAGCTGCACTGTTCTCCAAAGTGATGCAAAGCAAAATAAAACTGCAGGCGAGCAAGCCCTGCGATTCCTGCGGTGCTGAGAGTTCGGCTGCTGAGATGCACAATTATGCGGTCTTGAAACAATTATGTGCTCATTATTCTGGGTCACAGAAGCCAGTGAATAAAACTAAAACTAAAACCCTGTAATTACAGCAATTTTTTAAATAAAAAAATCAACTAAAGCGCATTTCTTTTATCTAAATATGAAACTGTGACGTCTGAGTATGTGAGTTCTTCTGAAAACTTGAAGACTTGCTAGAGAGGGCAGAGTTTTCCTATTGCAATGTTGTGACACAGGAATTCACCTGTGCACAACTCCCTGGTCTAAAGATGGAAGCTGTGGGAGATAGAGATCAATGATTGGCTCAGAAAAAGATGAAATGCAGATACTGTCAAATATATACAACCTGGCCATTGTGACACATGCCACATTCACACCATCCATTAGTACTACGACACCACTTTAAACTGTCATGGCTTCCCTCAAAGAATGCTGGGAGCTGTAGTTTGTTAAGGGCACTGAGGGTTTTTAGAAGACTTCCCAATTCCACTCACAGATCTATCATTCCCAGACAGTCCCTCTTCAGAGGGAACTCTGGGGACTGCAGCTCTGTGATGGTATATGGATATTGGACGAAATGGACCTTGGGCCTGGCCAAACAGAGTTCTTCCCATGTTCTTATGAGCCATTCTGAGCTGAAGGGCCCTAAAGTCTGTTGCTTGCCTTGATGATGCGTTGAGGAGAACGATTGCCTCAAAAAGCCCTCCAAATTTGGGCAGGTCCCTGAAATATAATGAAAGGAGACTGGTCCTAATTTAATCAAGGGTTCAAAACATATTTATCCATTATTTCCACATTTTTCCTCCAGTGAAAACCTCCACCTGGTTTAGAATACAACAGATTCATTAATTTAATATATGCTATCACAATATGCTCTCTCTCTCTCTCCATTGTATCTAAAAAGAGGATACAATAGAAGCAATAGAAGAAAATCCTCATTATATATCTCACTGCCCCATTTCTGAAGATGCTAGGCAAAAGCGTACTGCAAAGATGAAATGACAACTTACTTGCCAATAGTAATAAGGGATAATGTAGCTAATTTTTCTATGGCAGCCCAAGATATTTTATGACGTTCACGTCGTAGACTGCAAATTGGATTTCTGATGTTTTACTATTGTTGTAGCTCCGTGATTTCTGACATGTTAATTCTTGCCATGCTTGAAATTGATGGCCCTAATTTGTATCTCGAACTCTGTTATGGCCTATGGCTAAAACAGATAAAATGGAACAGAACTGAAGTACGTGTGCCCCCACTGTTTTAATTTGCTGGATGAGGGGACAGGGGAGCAGCAGAAAGGGGATATATCTGGACACCCACACATTTGTCTCTAACAAGTCAATATTCAACAAATTCCAGAAATTCGCTGTCATATATTCATGGGGAAGCCTATGATAATCATTCATAAAGATGACACAGAGAGATGAGACCTCGCTTCCCCTCTTCTCAAACAATCATGTTATTGCTGCTGTCTTTTTAAGCCAGGGTTAGACAAGGTGGTTCTCCTCCAGATGTTGTTGGTCAGGGATCCATCAACATCTGGAGGGTTCCAGGTTCTCCACTCCTAGTGTAAACAGTGAGGGCAGAGAAGCAAAGTGTTTCCTTTTCAAACATCAGCCATCACAACTTCCTGGGTCCCCTTTGCTACCAGGCTGATGGTAGTAGCTACCCAAACCCCAAAGGTGGAAGAAGGTTTCAGAGGGCAGTGCTACTTTCAGAACTATTTCCAATGTGAGAACCTTCTCTGTTGTTATGCTACAAGTGCTACCGTGCCAAGCAATGAACAGATCTTTGCTGGCATCCATCTGTCTCAGGAGACAATAGAGGAGTGCACCCTTTGGAAGTGAAGTCAAACTCTTGGAAGGCTGCGACATCCGCTGTGGCTGTAGATACCGATATGGGAGAGACATGTTTTGTTGCAGCTGGGGCAGATGGAGGCATCTGGTTGTGCTGCTGAAGATGTACCATCATGTTGTTTCATTCTGTGCTCTTCCTCACAGCCATTCCTTCTTTGGTTATTGCTGTGGCTGCACAATTTGACTGTCTGTCTCCAAGCACTGTGGTCATCTGCAAGCAATTCCCACACATGGGGAGATTGATGTTGTCAGCCTCTATGTCACATCTGAGGACATCTTTGGAACACAGAATTGGTCTGCCAACGGGCCTGGTGCCTGAAGCCAGCCCCCCATAGAGCACATCCTTGGGGATCCTGTCATCTTCCATTCTGTGGACATGACCAACCAGCATACTTGTTGCTGAGACAGGAGTTTGAATATGCTGGGAATGTGGGCTTGGGAGAGCACAACTTTGTTTGAGACTCTGTCCTGCCACGTGATGCCCCAAATCTTCCTGACATATTTCTAATCCACATCACTTTTGCACGTGCTTATTCATAAATCTATCCCATTGCATGTTCACATGACTCTGTAAATATATACAGTGGTACCTCAGGTTACATACGCTTCAGGTTACAGACTCCGCTAACCCAGAAATAGTGTTTCAGGTTAAGAACTTTGTTTCAGGATGAGAACAGAAATCGTGCTCCAGCGGCGCGGCGGAAGCAGGAGGCCCCATTAGCTAAAGTGCTGCTTCAGGTTAAGAACAGTTTCAGGTTAAGTACAGACCTCCGGAACGAATTAAGTACTTAACCTGAGGTACCACTGTACATGGAAAGATTTATTTATTTTGAATTATGGTGCTGGAGGAGACACTTGAGAGTCCCATGGACTGCAAGAAGATCAAACCTCTTCATTCTGAAGGAAATCAGCCCTGAGTGCTCACTGGAAGGACAGATCCTGAAGCTGAGGATCCAATACTTTGGCCACCTCATGAGAAGAGAAGACTCCCTGGAAAAGACCCTGATGTTGGGAAAGATGGAGGGCACAAGGAGAAGGGGACGACAGAGGACAAGATGGTTGGATAGTGTTCTTGAAGCTACCAACATGAGTTTGAGCAAACTTCGGGAGGCAGTGGAAGACAGGAGTGCCTGGCGTGCTCTGGTCCATGGGGTCACGAAGAGCCGGAAATGACTAAACGACTAAACAACAACAACAACTATTCATTTAAATATATACTTCAACACACTGTGTTGAATGTATCGTCTCTTAAAATATACCTTTCCATTTTTTTCCTCCAAAGACACCATTTTAGATACATTTCTTATTTTTTTAAAAAAATGAGCCAAGAACTATGTTTTAAATTATGGTGCAAATTCTGATAGATGCGTTCCAGTTTATTTTCAAAGGTTGAAATGTTCTGAGCATCCTCATGCTGCCGTCAGGCTATGAAGAACCATGGATGGTGCAGCTCCTTTTGGGTCTAGGTTCAGGAGGAAGTCCTATAATCCAGAACCTTATTCCCCACAGTTGTCAGAGCTGACAAAGAAGGGGTGATATTGAGAGGAAGAAGCTATCTGTCCTCTGTACTTAGAAGGGAACAAACAGCGGATCACTGAAGTCCAAAGCTCAGGAAACATCTTTTGCTGCATCAGGTAGCTAGGGTTTTGGTGGGCTGGTTCATTTTCTCAGCAACCTTAGCTGCTACTTCAAAGAAACTTCAAAGGAATTTCAGGGGAAGAACAGAGTGTTCCATCAACACCAGCAACTTTTCTTGGGGCCTTTTGTGTATCTCTAGAATGTCAAAGAAAGCCTTTTTTCCAAAGCAATAAATAAATAAAAACACCCACACCTGATGTCAGAACCAAAGAACAGGTCAATAGCATTAGGTGGCAATTCAGCCAGAGAGAGCGTGAGAACAAGTCTGTAATACAGCTGCAGCTGAACGCTCCACAGATCCAAAACCCTTTTTGCATTTTGAAGAGGCGCACAGTTCTTTTTCTAAGCAAA
Organism: Podarcis pityusensis; assembly: GCF_964106645.2. Taxonomy (NCBI): domain Eukaryota; kingdom Metazoa; phylum Chordata; class Lepidosauria; order Squamata; family Lacertidae; genus Podarcis; species Podarcis pityusensis. Next base: position 7,853,741 of record NC_138031.1, on the reverse strand, counting down.
AAGAAAACAGTAGCTGCACTTGGCACAAGCACACATGTGTGCTGATGCCAAACCTGTCAGACAGATGTTGGCAAGATGTGGCCAGCAGCTGCATATCTTCTGAAGTGCTCCCTTGGGTGATGGAGAGCAGTCCCAGGAACTTTCTAGACGCAAAAGGACTAAAACGACACATCTGGATGCTCGTAAATCAGATCAATTGTTGCCTTCACCCTCTTTGGTGCCCAACAGATGCAGCAGACAAAACCTCATACTTGGTCTTTGCCAGTTTTTTATGTAATCTGATCAATAGCCCAGGTTTTAAAATACTGTGTGTGTTTAAACTATCGGGATAATGAATGGAACTCTGCTCATGCACAGGACTTTCAAACCTTCCAGCTGACCCCAACAGGTACCTAACTGGGAAACTGATAAAATACCAGAATTATTAGAATGGAGAATCAAATTTCTTGAATTCGCGGAGATGGCAAAATTAACAGCACCAATTAGAGGCTACTCTAATCAAAAAATTAATAAAGAGTGGGAATGCATTAAGGAATACATGAAAAAAGTCGGTGCTGGAGCTTAAAAATTAATATGCAAAATTTTAAAAAGCGCAAGGAGATAGGATAATAATATATTAAGGATGGAATAACAAATAAAGTGAATAACGCAACAATAACAAAAATAATAGTAGGTAAAGAAGATCGCACACCGGTGGAGGGAAGTACTGGGCTTTGGGGGAGGGAGGTGAAGGGATTAATTGAAATTGTTAAAGATTGGTATAGGACTTAAGAGATTTGAAATTTCATAAAGATTCCAAAAGAAAAGCAGAAAGCAGCAAGAAATATCAAGTGAAGGTATCGGAGAAGAGATCAGCGTAAATGAAAAAATGAGACTTATGGTTTTGTTACATATGATTTTATTTTGGAGTATGTTTGTTTTGGAGTTGTTTGTTGTAAAGAGTGTGTATTATGTGAATAAAATAATAAAGGTGAAGGGGGGAAAAGAAACTCTGGTACTGCTACCCAGGCTTCCTCTAAAACAGGACAGTTGAAACCTAGCTCCATGGTAGGCAGGCCTCAAGGGTTCAGTCCCGGTTTATTGCAATATGAAGGGATCCAATTAGGGATGGGGTAGAAATTCCGTTTTGTTTGCTTTTGAAATGAAGTTACCCAGTAAACAAGACACAAGCTTGAATGCCAGCTATCAGTCACAATTCATGCTTCTCTGAATTTTGTGACACAGTTCTCCAACCACACACACACACAGAGAGAGAGAGAGAGAGAGAGAAGGACAAAAGTATATATATTAAGGGAACGTGGGCATACAAATGCCTATTCATGAAAATGACAAATAACAACAATGCATTGCATTAGGGGAAATCATTTGCAAAAATGTGTGAATTAGGTAAAACTTCATACACACATGGGAGAAATCTAACATAAAATCATATTTACTGTCAAAAATTCTGGTGCTCATAAGATTGTTGTGGAGAGAAAATGAGACTAGGAGCACCATGGATGCTCCTTGGAGAAAGGGGATGATATAATAATAATAATAATAATAATAATAATAATAATAATAATTGCATAGTTAATATTTTTAGAGTTTACCCAGCTTTGAGTATGACCATACCTTTTCTCCTTTCTGTGCCCAGCCAGCTCCTCCTCCACCCTAAATGGAGAGAATAAAGCTACATTTAACACAATAACTATAGCACAAGAATTCTCACAAATCTCACAGTGAGCTGTCACTACCAATGGATGTTCTAAGATATTCTGAGAGCAGCTAAGAGAAAACCAATGATAATGTCAGTTGATCTCAAACACGAGTAGCCCAATGGAAAAGGAAGGCACAGAAGAGGCAGTCCTTGATGGAACATGATGGGACTCAGTAGCTGAGTGACCCTAGAAGTCACCGCATGGGATTTCTTTCACTGGAGGTATAAATTAAGAATCCAGTAGGTGGGATTTGAAAGCAAAGTTACTGCCGCATAGCAGTGGTTGAACTGCAGAACAATTATTTCAAGTGCATGCAATCATTTTCAAACCTTGTGTACTTTGTTTCCCCTTTTTATTGTTGGTTAGCTCTTCTGAGTCCTGCATCTATGATTCACAGATAAAACTTTAAGTCCTGGGTCCAGAATCCAGTTACAAGTAAGTCAACCAGGTGTTATTTGTGATCCCTAGTTTAGTATTACATGCCTATTGTTGTTAGCACATGGTAATGTTAGAACAGGAAGGAAACAATCCAGAATGTCTGAGCTCTGATAAATGTTCTTACTGGTTCTCCTCTTTCTCCCTTTGGGCCAGGAAGTCCAGTTGGTCCAATTTCTCCCTTGACAAAAAAACAACAAAACCAAGTGTTAGCCCAAGAGTACAAGATGCAAGGATCCCCACCCCTGACTTTTATTAGACCAACTAGTAGGGACATCTGAGAATTTCATCAGAATGGGGGAAAGTCTCAGAAATTGTGTCAGCTTGTGTCTCCATCTGCAAACAGGAATGGAATTCGAACAGGTGAATATAGTCTGTATTCGCTGCCATCCTTTTTCCTTTTCAGTCTGCAATTTGCTGCCATTATTTTTGTCAGTATATCACTTATACATTCATCCTCCCCACTGTGAGAACATGATGCTGGAATAGGTGGGCCTTTGGCTGGGCTTTTTTGCATCTTCTTATGATGTGGGTGGCGCTGTGGGTTAAACCACAGAGCCTAGGACTTGCTGATCAGAAGGTCGACAGTTCGAATCCCCGCGACGGGGTGAGCTCCCGTTGCTCGGTCCCTGCTCCTGCCAGCCTAGCAGTTTGAAAGCACATCAAGTTCAAGTAGATAAATAGGTACCACTCTGGCGGGAAGGTAAACAGCATTTCGTTGCGCTGCTCTGGTTCGCCAGAAGCGGCTTAGACATGCTGAACACATGACCCGGTAGCTGTACGCCGGCTCCCTCGGCCAATAAAGTGAGATGAGCGCAGCAACCCCAGAGTCGGTCACGACTGGACCTAATGGTCAGGGGTCCCTTTATCTTTACCTTATGTTCTTATGATGTCAGACAGAAGCTGCCTTAGAGCAGTATCAGTCTGTATATCCACCCAGTCCTGTCTACTCTTACTGGCAGAAGCTTTCTAGAGTCTCAAATGGTGGTATTTCACAGAGCTACTATCCAATCTTTGAAACTGCAGATGTCAGGAAGAGAACCTGGATTTTATGCACCAAAAACATGTGCTCTACTACTGAGCTACAGTTCCTCAACATGTTGTGTTCAATACTCAAAAGTGTGGGCATGCGTGCATAAAATTATTGGTTCCAAAGTGGGCCCTTTAACAATGCAACAAAGAAAGCATGTGATGCAACAGGAAAATAAAGCGCATTTCTCTGCTTCCTGTTCCATTTGCAACCTGCAAAACTGGTTGCAAAAAAAGCTGATCACCCACAGCAAGTCTCTCTATTATTATTATTTTTTCCAGGCTGCTCATAGAAAAGAAAAAGTAATGTCAGAAGGTCTCTTTTTTTCCAATTTTTAAAAGAAGGCTTTTTACATCAGTGTCAAGAGGAACCACTCAATGCCGCTAAGCAGAGATGTAGGCGGATAATCCACTCTGTGTGCTAAGCAGGAATCAGCATTCATCTCTTGGACCATTTTAGAGGAGAGATAGGGCATCCTAAATATAATCAGCTTCTAAAAGGCTCGCTTCCATCCTAGGCACCCCGATAAAGAATTCCATTTCACTTATATTAAACTGATACATTAGCATTTCTAGAGGCCATCGCTGGATCCAAACACTTGGGGAAATGGCAGCCATTTAAAATGCACCCTGTTCTATTGCTGCCAGCCCCTGGTTCGGCTCTTACTGTAATTTCTCATGTCATTGTGCAAAGGGACTCTCATCGGTTAAACTGTCCCTGATTAAAATGGGAAGCTTCTATTTATAGAGCCGGAGAAATGCAAGGCCCAGTCCTGTGGCTGCTTTAAATGGAAATGGGGACGATGGAAACAAAGCTACAGCTCTATACCGTTTTAAACCAATGGATAACCTTGCTTCTAAAAAGTGCATTCTCCCTCTTCTTTTGCCAACCAGCAAAAAGAGGATGCTTAACTCTTTAGCGGGAGAAGGATTTCACGTTATAAGAAAAGCAAGCCTTCATTTTCTCTCCGTCATTCTGTGACATCCAGTGAGACGTATGGGGTGTTAGAGAAGAAGAAGAAGAAGAGTTTAGATTTGATATCCCACTTTATCACTACCCTAAGGAGTCTCAAAGCGGCTAACATTCTCCTTTCCCTTCCTCCCCCACAACAAACACTCTGTGAGGTGAGTGAGGCTGAGAGACTTCAAAGAAGTGTGATTAGCCCAAGGTCACCAAGCAGCTGCATGTGGAGGAGCGGGGAATCAAACCCAGTTCCCCAGATTACGAGTCTACCACTCTTAACCACTACACCACACTGGGTCTAGTACCTCTGGTGGGGGACACATCATGCTCCTCCTGGGGTATTTCATCCACCATTGGTCCCCACCCTGTACTCAGCTCTCTCTTTGACTGGCCGGCTAAACAAGGTGAGGGAAGTCAATGGATCTCAAGTTCTTGGTGAGTTAGGCACTTCCACTGCATGCAAAGACCAGCTCTGGCAGACTGAGCGGACGGCACCGATACTTAGTCCAACGGCCAAGAAATCTGTTTCTGCCCATGCTATAGAAGGAAGTAGAGGACAGATGGGGCTTGACAACCTGGGAAGGTAGCCCATCTAGGAGAAGGAAAACTTGGATCCTAAACCTCCACTGCATTGCAGTATATCTCCAGGAGAAGGAAAAGCCCTAAGAGGTTTGGATAGTGCCTTGTACGTCTCCTTCTGGCAATTCCTACAGCCAAGCTGGTGCCAAACATATTACTCTGCTTTCCTTTGGACTACATCAGTGTTATGTACTAAGCTTGGATTCTAGAACAATAGGCAAATAGGATCCTAGAAAGCAACAACTGATTGGCTTGCAGGAGAAGACCAATCAGGCTCCAGGAGGAAGTTAATCAGCCTATTAGGCTGGTAGGATTGTAGAATGCAACAAATAATTGGCCTGCAGGAAAAGACCAGTCAGGCTCCAGGAGGGAAGCAGAATCAGCCAATCAGACGGGACTCATTGTGTAATTAATGTATATAAAAGCCTGAAGTTTGGGGGGCAATTCAATCACTGTTTTACAAACTGCAATAGAGAGCATGAAATCACTACAGGACTCCGAGGCTGAGAGAGCAGGGTCTTCTTGTCTGTGCAGCCCAGGACTTACATACACACTGCCCAGGATTGCAGCTGTTTTATCTCACCACCAGGGGCACACTCTCAAGTCAATGGATGCCAAGAACAACATGCCTGAAAGCTTCCAGGGCCTGGATATTATACATGCCAAAAAAGTATCTTGAGTATATTGTTGTGGAATTCTGCTACTGAGGTTTGTTGTCTGCTGGAAGCCAATGAACCAGGCAACGGGTAGCACAATATGCTTAAAATCCAATGGCCCATGGAACCCATCATGCAGTGTGAGTGTGACGGAAGTGTGCATGCATGAGAATTTCCAGGGCCATAGCATTTTATAAGCTAAGAGGAAACTGTTGTGAAAACAGGAACTCATGGCAGCAATGCAGCTACATGTCTGCTTCCTCCCCACAATAAAATTGTAGCCCAATTAGAGCCCATATTCTGTTTCGGATTCAGAAGCTACTTAACTTGAATTGATCAAGTTTTTTAAAAAATAAATAAATAAATAAACTAAAAGTCTTGTTGGTTCCTCAGGCAAAACTAACCTTCTGGCCTCTGAGACCTTCAAACCCAGGTAGACCTCTTTCACCCTGAAATGAGAGAGAAATATTATTTATCAACACAATTTCTCATTGCTTCCATCACATTAATATAGCCTTAATTGCTCATGTTAGCAACCATGCAATGCATAAGTACATTGCCTTAGATCAGGGGTTGTCAGCCTGGTTCCTACCACCTACTATGGGTGTTTCAGGATTCTAGGTGGGTGGTAGGGGGTTCTATGGCACAAGCTGTATCCTCCTTCCATCGAGCACTGGTGGGCGGTAAGGTATAAAAAAGTTGACTACCCCTTTATTGTCTTAGATAATATACTAGACCTCAACCTGGGATCCCCTAATATGACCACCTGCCTAGCCAACATGAGCACCATGAGAGTAAATTAATATAGGATGACCAATATGAGTTTGCAAAATAAAGACTATTACTTCCTACTAATTCTTTCTTGGACCATAAAGAAGGCTGATCGCCGAAGAATTGATGCTTTTGAATTATGGTGCTGGAGGAGACTATTGAGAGTCCCGTGGACTACAAGAAGATCAAACGCATCCATTCTTAAGGAAATTAGCCCTGAGTGCTCACTGGAAGGACAGATCCTGAAGCTGAGACTCCAATACTTTGGCCACCTCATGAGAAGAGAAGACTCCCTGGAAAAGACCCTGATGTTGGGAAAGATGGAGGGCACAAGGAGAAGGGGACGACAGAGGATGAGATGGCTGGACAGGGTTCTCGAAGCTACAAACATGAGTCTGACCAAACTGCGGGAGGCAGTGGAAGACAGGAGTGCCTGGCGTGCTCTGGTCCATTGGGTCACAAAGAGTCGGACACGACTAAATGACTAAACAACAACAACAACAACAATTCTTTCTTTCCTTTTCTCTTTCTTTCTTTCTGTTTGAATTCTCAGAAAATTTGCTGTCCTTGTTATGCCCAACTTCCTTCCAGGAGAGAATATTTAGGGCAGTAGTCATAAGGCATTGACTGTTAGGATATTTCCGTTCCACCTTAAAAGGGAGCAGGCTTTGTGAGTAACAGAGTCTGTGCATGTCCTGTTCACAGGATGTTTATGCTTGCTGTTTCCTTTCGTTTTCAGTCGGGTCGAGATGATGACTCAGAACGGTCATGTTTTTCTTTGTTCTGTTCAACGCTAAATAAAGTCTGTAAATATGCTCTTCTGCTCTTCTGCGGTGCAAGCTTTCTGGCTGTGTTTCTGCTGATAAAGGATGTGCACGAGCCTGGAATGTGGCAGTCAATTTCCAAGGCTTCGTGTCGCTAATTGCTGGATCTGCGTGGCTACAGAGATCGATGGACGTCCGGCAGCCGGCTTGGGGCTCAGATGGACGCTATCTCCCTGGCAGTATCCCAACAACAAGGTTATGGGCCCAGATTCACAGCACCGACAGGAGAGTAAAGCTGCAACAGACTGCGTTTGAGAGGTATGTCAAAAGCGAAAGAGAGGTTTTTCTCTGTTTACCTTGGAAGGAGCCTTTGGAACTCCGGCAGATTAATGGCTCTGAGAGCCAAGCCAGAGAGTTTGTGATTAATGGGCTGCCAAGATAAGGAGTCTTTGAAGGCATAAGAGACTCCCGGCTCAAAGGAAAAGCTGAAATGGAGTTTTTCCAAGCTTCTCAGGCTGAGGAGTGCCCAAAGTTAAATCGGCACAATTATGAAACCTGGGCAAAATGGTGTGAATCTTTGCTGCGTCAGTTTGGAGTGTGGCATACTGTGTCTGAAGCCCCTCCAGTTCCTCTGACAGATAGATGGAGGGCCGCTAATTCGAAGGCGATTGACATAATCGTCTTGTCCGTCTCTCTGGAGGATATAAAGACGCTAGCTGGCAATCTGACTGCACGTGGCATGTGGAATGCTTTGATGAAAGCTCACAAGCCAGTCATCCCAGCCCAGAATTTGACTGCATCGGAGGTCCTAGCTGTTTCCCAGAATGCGAGTGAATGCAGGGATGCTGAGGGCACCGGTTGCAAGCTGCAGGGGGAGCTGACCGTCACGTCATCCCAGGCAGCATTCCAGCCTCCAGGGGGAGCCAAGGAGTCGGCAGCTGAGAGCTCTGTTTCTCGTGGGAACCAAGGTCATCGTCTTTGCAGAGGCCGGAAGGCCAGAGGTAAACAAAGACAGATGCCTGCAGATGGCCAGAAGCAGAGGGAGGGTGAAGAGCCCGCGCCAGGGAAAAACAAAGATGTGTTTGCTGGCACTGCTTCACCAAAGGCTAAAGGCACGTCTGCTGACCAGAAGCAGGGGGCAAGCTGCAAAAGCCCACGCCAGTGGAAAACAAGGCTATGTTTGCTGGCACTGCTTCACCAAAGGCTAAAGGCATGTCTGGTGGCCAGGAGCAGCAGGGGGGCAAGCTGAAAAGGCCCACGCCGAAGGAAAACAAGGGTTTGCTTGCTGAAAAGACTGCTCCAACAGCCAAAGGCAGATTTATTATCGATTCAGGTGCGAGCCGCCACGTTTCGAAGGACCGCCATCTCTTTATCTCCTTCAAGCCTCAGGAAGGTGAGATCCACCTGGCTGACGGAAGGACGTTGCAAATCGCAGGAGAAGGGACTGTGAAACTTGCAAGTTTGCACACAACCATCAGTGGTGTACTTTATGTTCCAGGCGCTGCAAGCAACTTGCTAAGTGTCCCACAGCTTACTGGGCGTGGTTTTCAGATTTCCTTCAAGAGGAGCGTCTGTGTCATCAGTAAAGGCAAAGAGGACTATTTGCATGCAAAGTTTATGGATGGTTTGTTCCATATAACTTATGATGACACTGCTGTTGTATCTAATGCTGATTCTTGTTGTGTTGCACAAACTAACCAAGTTCTTCATGCAGGATGCATTCATGATGCACATCGAAAGTTTGGTCATCTCTCTTGGAAGGCACTGGCCAAGATGCCAGAGGTGGTTGAGGGTTTGAACATCAAACCCTGTAAATTTCACATGAAATGTGTATCTTGTGCAGAGAACAAGGTGAAGGTTGCTCCAAAAGGCAAGGAATCTAGCAGGCAGGCTTCCAAGCCCTACCAGCTAGTTCATGCGGACCTGGTTGGTCCACTTACGCCCTCTTTAGGGGGAGCAAGGTACTTCATGGTTCTAATTGATTCTTTTTCCAGGTACATTCATGTGTTTTTGCTCGAACAGAAATCGCAAGCGTTTCCGAAGTTTAAGGCATTCTGTGCTTGGCTGGAGAATGCCCACGGCAAACGTATCGGTTGTTTGTTTACCGATCGAGGCGGGGAGTTCACTTCTCAGCAGTTTGAAGCTTTCCTGACTGAGAAGGGAATCCAGCATGACATGTCAACGCCCAGATCGCCATGGATGAATGGGCTTGCGGAGCGAGCAAATCAGACATTGCTGCAAGGAATGAAAACCTTGTTGCATGATGCCAATCTCCCTGATAAGTTTTGGGGGGAAGCTTTGGGGAATTTTGTTTACAGTTTTAATCGCAGATTGTCATCACCCATTGGCTGTACCCCCTATGAGAAGATGTTTGGCAAGAAACCCAACACCAAACACATGAGAATCTTTGGTTCTGACATGTGGGTACACTCCCCACAAACCAACAAGCTTGGGAAGCGTGGGGCACATGGTTTGTTCATGGGGTACGAAAAAGGTGCATACAGGGTATGGATGACTAACTCTAAGTCCATTAAGTTCACAAGGAGTGTTGAGTACAATCCTAAGTGGGGGGAAAATGTGGGAATTTTCCAGAGTTACCCAGAGGAGGATGAAGGTGATGTCAAGCAAGCAGCTAAAGCTGAGGAAGCTGCTGAGGATGATGATGATGAGGATGATGATGATGATCAGAGTTCGGATTCCAGTTCAGTGGGCGGTGCTGCTGCTGGTGTCAGTGACAGTGATGACACAGCAGACTACCAGAGCGCAAAGGCCTCAGTCAGACCATCTGATGCGTCTGACAATGAACTGGAAGAACCACTGTTCACCATTGGTCAATTTTCTCCTAAGAAGGAGGAGATGAGTCCAGAAGACTTGCGTCTAGTACGTAGGTCTGAAAGGGCGACCAAAGGCAGACCTCCAAAGAGGTATGCTGATGAGTTTGCTAAGACAGCAACTGCTGTTCTTAGTAGCTCAGAGAAGGTGTGGGAACCTTCAAGCTTCAAAGAGGTTCAGGAGTTAACCTCTAAAGATGCTGAGCCTTGGCTTAATGCCATGAAGGCTGAAGTTGATTCCTTGAACAGGAACCAAACTTGGGAACTGGTACCGGTAGTCCCAGGAATGAGACTGGTTGGCAGCAAATGGGTCTTCAAGGCCAAAACAGACCAGAATGGCAAGGTAGTCAGACACAAAGCCAGATTGGTTGCCAGAGGTTTTTCACAGGTACCAGGACAGGATTACCACGAGACCTACTCACCCACAGTCAAATATGAGAGCATTCGGCTGATGCTCAAGGTCGCTGCGGAGGAGAAACTGCATGTTTCCCATCATGACATTAATACAGCTTTTTTGTACGGGATTTTGAACGAGGAGCTGTTTATGCTTCCACCTGATGGGATGGAGATACAGAAGGGAATGGTCTGTAAACTGCGGAAATCCTTATATGGTCTCAAGCAGAGTGCCAGGTGTTGGAACACAAAACTCACTGAGACGTTGCTTTCTCTAGGTTTTCACCAGGGCAAAGCTGATCCATGTGTGTTTGTCAAGGAGGAGGGGCAAAACAAACTGTATTGTTTATGTTTTGTTGATGATCTTCTGATGTTTTGGAAGAATCAGGCTTCCTACCAAAGCACCCTAGCTCAGCTGAAGGAGCACTTTGACATGAAGGATCTTGGTGAGGTATCCAACTATCTTTCTCTGCAGGTGGAGAAGGACCAAACAGGTAATTTTCTGGTACACCAAACACAGAAAATTGCTGATGTGTTAACCAGGTTGAATTTGGTTGATGCAAACCCAGCAGACACACCGATGGTGACAGGTTACCAGGTAGACAGTACTGCTGAAGCGTTTTCTGACACAACGCTGTACAGATGCATTCTAGGCAAGCTGAATTTCATTGCCAGATGTTCAAGACCTGACATAGCTGTAAGCTGTAATCTGCTTAGCAGACATGCCAACAATCCTACAGTTCAGGATTGGAAAGCTCTGAAGCGCATAGCCCGCTATTTGAAAGGGACTATGCACTACAGGCTGAGGTTCACCAGTCAGAAGACTGGAGGTCTTGAAATCTTTGCTGATGCAAGTTTTGGAAGTGACACCACAGATGGTACAAGCACTTCTGGAGTATGCTACATGTACAACCACTGCCTGTTTGACTGGTTGTGCAAGAAGCAGACGACAGTGAGCCTAAGTTCCTGTGAAGCAGAACTCAATGCTCTGTCATTTTCACTCATGGATTGTGAATGGTTGATGCAACTGTTTAAGGACATCGGGGTTTCTGTGAAATGTCCTGTACAAGTGTATCAAGACAATAGATCTTGTTTGGCTTTGCTGAACTCCGAGAGTTGCAAGCAAAGAACCAAGTACTTGCAGATTAAGCTACATCGTGCAAGAGAGTGTATTCAAAAGGGACTGATTCAGGTGTCCTACATGCCAGGAAATGAAATTCCTGCTGATCTGTTGTCTAAGGTTGTTAACAAAGAACAACTTAAGGTTTATGTACAAAGGTTGCAATTGGGTTGAACCACAGGTACTACAGGTTACACGGAAAGGGGGAGGATGTTAGGATATTTCCGTTCCACCTTAAAAGGGAGCAGGCTTTGTGAGTAACAGAGTCTGCGCATGTCCTGTTCACAGGATGTTTATGCTTGCTGTTTCCTTTCGTTTTCAGTCGGGTCGAGATGATGACTCAGAACGGTCATGTTTTTCTTTGTTCTGTTCAACGCTAAATAAAGTCTGTAAATATGCTCTTCTGCTCTTCTGCGGTGCAAGCTTTCTGGCTGTGTTTCTGCTGATAAAGGATGTGCACGAGCCTGGAATGTGGCAGTCAATTTCCAAGGCTTCGTGTCGCTAATTGCTGGATCTGCGTGGCTACAGAGATCGATGGACGTCCGGCAGCCAGCTTGGGGCTCAGATGGACGCTATCTCCCTGGCAGTATCCCAACATTGACCTCACAAAACACAATGTTAATATACAATCCATATCTAAAAACCATCTCGAGAGTTTGGGAAGGTGACTTTGGAAGAATCCACATGCAAAGAATCTCATGCACAGAGTTAATAGTGTTGATTAATGATAAAGTCATAATATTATATTTATCTTGATTACTACAATGAAAGTCTTACTGGGGGGAGGGACACTTCTGATTCAAATACACACCTTTTCTCCAGGTGGACAGGAGCAGTTGACTGTCTTGATATGGCCGACCTGTTCACTTCCAACAGTGGTTGCTATTTCAAGCGGAGGAGCATCTGTAACAACCGTCACTTGGCACTGTAGCCAGAACAGGTCAGGAATAGCACATATCAGGAACATGTTTCTTGTTAAATTATTTGCAGTTTAACTGCAGCTGAGCTGAAACCTACCCACATTTTCTTGATCTCCACCCCACAAAATAAACACTTCCCTTTTGCTGTCCCCTCTCACAGGGTGCATTACAGAGATGTTCACTTGTTCGTTTATATTGTCCTTCCATTTAAATGGTTTTCAATTTTCCCAGTGACATCACCATTAGCTAAATCTGGTTGATGATGTGTCATCAGGCACCCTCATGTTTATGACATGTTTTCTTATTGGCTGGGATCACCATATGACCAATGTATACACACGGATAAAGAACGGGGGGAAATGGTACCAAAGCAGAGAAAGCCAGAGGAATCAATGTCACCCAACAGGATAGTGCTAGTTTTTAAAGAAAAAGGTTTGCACAATCTAAGTCATTTTTGTGTGTGAGAGAGAGAGAGAGTGGGGGGGGGGGGACACGTCAACCTGCAGAACTTACTCTTTTACCTCCAATTAAAAAAATTAAGCCTTGTCAGCAGTCTTCTAAACTCTTCTGAAAGGACCATTGACCATAATGAAGCATAGTGAATGACATGACCCCATCATAATATTATCCTACGTATTTGCTATCTCCTTTTTTCCCACGAGATAATTATTATTATTATTATTATTATTATTTATTTATTTATATCCTGCCCTCCCCAGCCGAAGCCGGGCTCAGAGCAGCCAACAACAATAAAAGCAACACAGTTCACATAAAATCACAATCAATCAATTGAAATGCATTCTAAAATCAAATCATTCTAAAATCAAATCAAAATCAAATCAATGGCAACCATTGGGCTAGAGTTCTGTGAGGATTACCGAAGGAGGGGGTCAGACTGTGCCTTAGCCAAAGGCCTGGTGGAACAGCTCTGTCTTGCAGGCCCTGCAGAAAGATGTCAAGTCCCGCAGGGCCCTAGTCTCTTGTGACAAAGCGTTCCACCAGATCGCGGCCATGTCCAAAAAAGCCCTGGCTCTGGTTGAGACCAGCCTAACCTCCCTGTGGCCTGGGACCTCCAAGATGTTTTTGTTTGAAGACCGTAAGGTCCTCCATGGGACATACCAGGAGAGGCGGTCCTGTAAGTACGAGGGTCCTAGGCCATACAGGGCTTTAAAGGTTAAAACCATAAAACTATAAAAACTACTCCTCATTATTGATCTTAATGTACGGTTCCAGAATATAGCTCCATTTTGGATAGCAGATTTCAATGAATGTGCACACTCTTCTACACACACACACACACACACACACACACCAAGACACATGTAATAGATCTAAACTTACAGGACCGGAGGGAATGTCACAGCAAGTTTCCAGTTCAGCATGACGTGAATCACAGTAAATAACCATCCGCTGAAGGTCAAACTATGGAAAAAGGAAATCACGAAAGTCAGCACTCAAGGAAGCAGGCTAGCAGCCTTTGCTCCCTTTTGGTTTGTGTTTGTGGCACACAATCACCTGGGTGATGTGCAACAGAGAACAACTTTGTATAGGACACATACAACATCCCCACAAAAACAAAGAAAGTGGGAACAGAAGTACAAATGTCTATGCTGCCCAGTTATGCTGGGAGGTCCAACACATGTAGGGATACTGTAGAAGATATGTGGATAATTGGAATCAATGTGAAGGATGCTGGCACAGTACTGGGTGTGGAAGCTGGGGATGGGCATGTATGTTGTGCAAAAGTAATTTGGAGAAAATAGCAGGGCCGGCATTCTCATCATCCAGTGTTCAGAATCTCAAAATGGCCATTCCTGTCCTCTGTGACAGGACTCCTTTGAAATCCATGCCAAAATATTTAGAACAAATAAACGTCAACATACTGATAAGCTTCCACTTGACTATTATTATTTTAACCACTATGGTTTTGGTGCGTTGACTTTTTCTGGAATATTGTGTTTCTAAATTTGAAATTTCACATTCTCAGACAGAAAAGATAAAAAGGACTGCCTTTCCTTTGAAAGAGCAATTGGTTTGTTTACTGAATGGCAAGGGATCTGACAGTTAAAAGCAGCATCTTTAGAAAGAACGATCATTGGTTTTCTGCAAAATGTACCTCTGCTTACATGCAACTGAATGATCAATTTAATGTGAGCAGGGGGGAAGCAGCCCAAATGGCAGATCCCTTAAAATATATTTAATGGACTGACATCTGTAGAAATCAGTGATGTCAAAGAAGAAACAGATTTTGCCATCACAACATCACAGTAGAATGGCGCAGCAGGCAGATCTTTTGGTTCCCTCTCAATCCATTTTCCTAACTGAAAAACCTGCATACTTGGTACCTACGTCAATGGGCACGCTGTCGTAGAGGCGCTTGCCAATCACAGTCTTCCCTTGGATGTCAATATTTTCCCTGTCTTCAATAGGCAGCGTCTGTACCAGCTTGCAGTCGATGTACAAGGAGACGCTGTCGGACTGGATGCTCAGCGCTATCTTATGCCAGTTGCGATCAAAGAGGTCACTGACTCGGCCATGTCGAAAGACCACTCTCACAGCGTCCTTGGTGAGTCCGATAGCGTTGTACTCCAAAGCTTTATTTTCACCATCCAGTCTGATAGACACCTTTACGGGGGTGGGGGGGACAGCAATATAGATAAAATAGCAGTTAGGACTTTTTAAACTGATAATTGTTAGGGCAAATGGGGACAAGGAAACAGGCATAAGACTTCTGAATAAAATACATGATTAAACACAGATAATGGATGGATAAAAAACTAATAATTAAAACAGATAAGGGCTAAAAACCAACAAAAACACGCAGTTAAAACAACTGTAAGTGCATAAGAACTAAAAGACTCACAGATAAAACAACTATAAGAGGCTGCAGAGTAGAAGCCTCTTAAATAGAGGACACTCACAACATTAAAATCTGCTGTGCAAATATGGTTAAAACAGACAATTAAAACAATGTACAACACTAAATTTAGAAACAATGTACAACCCTAAACTGTCCCAGGGAGTTGACTCAGAATCACCCATGAAACTGTGTTTGGGGCTTTTCATGCCGGACTATTTTGAGTTGGGCGATGGTCCGGGCCTACAGATCTGTACACAGAATCTGGTGACCATCCAGGTCATCTTCTGATCTTTGCTCAACAGCAAAAGGTCAAATTTTTGCTTTTGCGGGAGGTCGGCGAGCCTCACCAGTAGGGGATCCATGATCTTACTATGTGCCTCTTTATAAAAGGGACATCTAAAGAACAAGTGTTCTGGGCTTCCTATCTCTCCCAATGGACAGGTGCAAAGTCTCTGAGCATACGGTACTCTTCTAAAGGCTCCATCCAGGACCGGCGAGGGAAGAGCTGAGCTTCTGGTGAGTGTGAAGGCCCTTCTTGCATCCCTAGATACGAGAAAGAAGAGATATGCTGCCGGTGCGGCTATATATCTCTCAATTTCTCCAAATCTATAGTTGGGGCACCTTGCACAGTCCTGTTGTCTCTCAGTGTCTAATATTCTTTGCCTGACCGTAGCTTTTGCCTGGTCCAAGCCCAGACTTAGGTGATAGACACCTTTATGGGGGGGGGGACAGCAATACACAAATCGATGGTAAAATCGATGGTAAATCGATTGTTTGGAAAACGGATGTCAGGCTGGCAGATGTGGGTCATTGTAAGAACATAAAAAGAGCTATGCTTTTGATCAGATCAAATCTACCACAGGGCCATCTTTAGCATATGCGCCACTGGGGTGCAAAGATCCGCCCAGCACCCCCAAATTTAATTTAGCCCCCAAATTAACTTTTATTATGCCTTATGTCACTACTGGGACACGGGTGGCGCTGTGGGTTAAACCACAGAGCCTAGGACTTGCCAATCAGAAGGTCGGCAGTTTGAATCCCCACGACGGGGTGAGCTCCCGTTGCTCGGTCCCTGCTCCTGCTAACCTAGCAGTTCGAAAGCACATCAAAGTGCAAGTAGATAAATAGGTACCACTCCGGTGGGAAGGTAAACAGCATTTCTGTGTGCTGCTCTGGTTTGCCAGAAGCGGCTTAGTCATGCTGGCCACATGACCCGGAAGCTGTACGCCGGCTCCCTCGGCCAATAAAGTGAGATGAGTGCCGCAACCCCAGAGTTGGCCACGACTGGACCTAATGGTCAGGGGTCCCTTTACCTTTTTATGTCACTATTATCATTTGATAAATAGCGCTCATGCCTGCGCAGCTCCAAAAGGAGTTCTTTTGTGTGTGGTTTGTTTAAAACCAGCTTTTCTAAAGAAGACAAAGAACACATTGGGAATCAGCGCAAAGACTCCATGCATGTGCTTACGGTCATAGGGAGGTGTCTGAAAGATGAGACAGGTGGGCATTGTGCGCATGCGTGGGAGAGCCAACCTGGGCAGCCTTTCATTGTGGGAGCAAGCTTATTTCTAGAGGAGCTGGGAGGGCCCTTATGAGCGCGCATATAAGAGTTCTTCCTCCAGAGCCTGTGAGAACTCCCATTGCTAGATAGGCACATTCTCTTTCTGTCTGCCTCTTTCACTCTACGTGGGGCTGCCCTTGAGACTGACCCAGAAACTCCAGCGGGTGCAGAATGCCGCGGCGAGACTCCTTATGGGGTCTTCGCTGTGAGATCACATTCATCCGGTACTATACCAGCTGCACTGGCTCCCGGTAGAGTACAGGATCATGTTTAAGGTGCTGGTTTTAACCTTTAAAGCCCTATACGGCCTAGGACCCTCGTACCTACGGGACCGCCTCTCCTGGTATGCCCCACAGAGGAACCTACGGTCTGCAAATAAAAACATCCTGAAGGTCCCAGGCCTCAGAGAGGTTTGGCTGGCCTCAACTAGAGCCAGGGCTTTCTCGGCTGCGGCTCCAATCTGGTGGAACTCTCTGTCACAAGAGACTAGGGGCCTGCGGGACCTGACATCTTTCCGCAGGGCCTGCAAGACAGAGTTGTTCCACCAGGCCTTTGGTCAGGGCGCAGCCTGACTCCCTCCTCTGGCAACCTGCACAGAATTTTGCTTAACGGTTGCCATTAATTTGATTTTAATTAATTTTTATAATGAAATGTTTTTAGAATGTTGGGTTGTTTGATTATTTGATTGTTGTTAGCCGCCCTGAGCCCGGCTTCAGCTGGGGAGGGCGGGATATAAATAAAATTTATTATTTATTATTATTATTTCCTGCTACTCCCCCTCCTCCCAGCTTTGGTGAGCAAGACTTTCCAGACAGCTCTCCCTGCAACAGCATTAGCAGGCAGGCGACGTGTGATCAGTCATGTCAAAGGTACCACTGGCCCCACTGCCGCAAAGCAGCTCAATACAATACACTTAGGTGGCTTCAGCGGCGGGCACCTGGTGCCCCCCCCCGAATTCAGCACCAGGGTGTCCCGCACCCCTTGTACACCCGGGGTAAAGACTGCCCTGAGCACCACCTACTTCATCCTCCTGTCTCCACAGGTGGAATGCCAAGCACATTGTTTGCCCCCTCCCCAATCACCTGTCCACACTGCCTCATGGAAGAGTGAGTCATGATCTGCCTTCCTGACAGGTCACCCTTGTTTCAAATATTATTGCTATTATTAGTAGTACAGTGGTACCTCTGGTTGCGAACGGGATCTGTTCCAGAGGCCCGTTCGCAACCTGAAAAGAGCGCAACCCACAGTGGCGCATCTGCGCACGCGCGGGTTGCAATTTGCCACTTTTGCGCATGCGTGTGACGTCATTTTGCACTTCTGCACATGCATGAGCAGCGGAACCAAGAAGTAACCCTTTCCAGTACTTCCGGGTCACTGCGGGACGTAACCTGAAAGAATGTAACATGAAGTGGACGTAACATGAGGTATGACTGTAGTAGTAATAGTAATAATATAAAAGCAGCAGCAGCAGCAGCAACAAAATGAAAAGGGCAGCAGGAGGTGAATGGAGAAAACATGTTCCACAAACCGGAAAGAGTTACACCTCCTACCTGAGGTATGCCGTATTTGTCAATAATTTGCCAGATATACCAGTCTTCTCGCCTAGAAGCCTTGCGGAACTTGAAAGTGGTGACAAAGGCATATTCATCAGGAAGGCCTTGTGGGAAGACGTCTCTGGGGGAGGGCAAGAGAAAGAAATGAGAAGCATTTGGGCTGTGTACATCTGGGCAAGAAGGTGTTCAAAGATCTGTGGTGGCACAATAAATCCATTTTTTCTGATATAATCATCATATTTTTTGCCTTATTCCACTCGTTCTTTTCCCTTTATGGTCTCTGATTCTGCTTGCCTTGGAACACTACCAATCTGACCACAGAATGTCATGGTAGAACTGCAAGTAAGTAAATAACTAGTTAATTGATCACATCAGTTAATAAGGGGTGTATGTATAATGGAAAACAGAGGCTCTATCACAACTTTATACCTCTGAAAAAAAATATCCTGTATACAACCTTCAATAATGAAGAGAGTTTAACAAGAGCTGCAGAATGCAGTAGCTGGTATTGATTTCCCCCATCCTATCCAATTCGCCAACCAACTGGCAGATTGCAAAATTTGGATTAGTTGAAGATTCATCAGTGTGAATGATGCCTTTTCAGAGTTTTTCCCAGTCACTCCTTACCAGACAGGAAACATGACTTATTTATGTTGTTTCCTGCTTGGCAGGGGGTTGGACTCGATGGCCCTTGTGGTCTCTTCCAACTCTATGATTCTATGATTCTATGATTCCTTTGCCCAAAGGTGCCAGCCAGTTGGCCTTACCCCTTCAAGGATATTCGATTACACACATGCCTTCCATCCAGGATTTCCCTTTTTTATTTCAAGGAATCAATCTACATCCATAGCCAACTGAACTTACACACTGGATTGGTTTTTTTGCTTGCTTGCTTGCTTGTTTTATTTATTTGAGTCTATTCCATTTATACATTGCTTCTCATAAAAAAATCTCAAAGTGTTTTAACAATAAAAACATAAACAATAACAATAATTCATTTTTTTTAAAAAAATCCACACAAATAAACACACACACACAATTTCATCTATTAAATGCCTTGGGGTTTTCCTGAGCCTTCTCCCACTTTTGACTAAATCAACACCCCCCCCCCCAAAAAAAGGAGCCAAAAGTTGATCAGAGAATCTTTGGCTCAACTCAGTATTTAAGAGCATTCTATTTGGCAGCCAGGAGCGCCAGGTTATATGACCCATCAGCACTGCACAGTTCCCAATTCTCCTTCTCAATTTACACATTGTGGAAGGACTTGATAGAAATCCCGCAAATCTTGGATGCTTGCAGACCGCCACACTAGCTGCCAAACCTTGGGATCTCCTCTGGTGCTGGGCACAGATCAGTGACCGGGTGTTCAGAAACACCCTGTTTCGAAATCTTACTTTTATAATGGTGGTTGGCAGCCTGGCCTGGAAAGGGTGAAGCTTAAATGGATGTGCCTTGTGCAAATAGGAAATGAAAGTGGCTACAAAGAACCTCTGGCAAGGAGACTCTGTTCACAGCTGGCTGTAAGGAATGAGCCACTGTTTCTGTTGGCTTCCAAAATCAAAGGGCTCATACTCAATCCAAATTTCAAACAAGATTCCCCCTTTCCTACAAATATATTAATTTATGGTTTTACTTATAGATTTACTGTTGGCCCAGCTGTTTGGAGCAAATGCTTTAAAGATCCCTTATTGTCTCCTTGGATTATGTGGGTGTTCAGGTTTGTACTCTGGTTTGTCCACATCTTTTGGTCTAGGCTTCTATTTACTGAGGAAAAGATCTTACTCTGTTTTCTGGACAATGGGGAAGCTGCCAAGCCGAACATAAGAGCTGTGGATTCCGTTGTCCTTCATTCCAAATATCTCCCTCACACTGAATAATCCCATCAGGTCAAAACCTGCCAAAAAGGAAAGATACAAATATGGGAAACAGGTGGGGGACAAGCTGAGGTGAGGACAAACAAGTCAGATAGTTTTTTTTCCACTTCCTAAAGGTGATACACAGGGACGTGGGTGTCAGGACTGGTCAGTGGGTGGCGCTGTGGGTTAAACCACAGAGCCTAGGACTTTCCGATCAAAAGGTTGGCAGTTCGAATCCCCGCGACGGGGTAAGCTCCCATTGCTCGGTCCCAGCTCCTGCCAACCTAGCAGTTCAAAAGCACGTCAAAGTGCAAGTAGATAAACAGGTACCGCTCTGGCGGGAAGGTAAACGGTGTTTCCGTGCACTGTTCTGGTTCACCAGAAGCAGCTTAGTCCTGCTGGCCACATGACTTGGAAGCTGTCTGCGGACAAACGCCGGCTCCCTTGGCCAATAAAGCGAGATGAGTGCCGCAAACCCAGAGTTGGCCACGACTGGACCTAATGGTCAGGGGTTCCTTTACCTTTACCTTTAAAGGTGATACACAGGGGACACTATTTTGAATTTCATCGTGTGTCTTTGTGGAAGGAGAGCCTCACAAAACGTTAAGTCCTGTTTCTATAAGAGGGCTATGTGAGAAAAACAATAAGAACTTTACAATTGTGAGCATTTCCATTTATTTCCTTATTCAGTCATTTTTGGTTTGTTTTTTAAGTGCACACACTAACACAGAATAACAGTAATGATGCTATTGACGCAGATAAAAAAATTATCTGTAGGTGGGGAACACTCGCTTTTAATGCTACTGAACTACAGAGGAACAGTGAACTTACCGTACCAGAGCCAACAGCCTTACAAAATAACTTACAGCAGCATAAAATGAAGGTGAGCAAAGTACCCCTGATCTCACCAGGGGTTGTTTTCTCATCTATTGCTTCTCTCCTTGAACTGTTGGAGTCCATCAAAGTGAGTTCTGAGGTTGTTATCCTAGGATAACTGTGCATGTAAACAGGTCCATATCTGACACAGATGCTGCACCCTATACTAAACTTTAAGCTCCCTTCTAAGGCCACTACTTTGTAGAGAACCAAAATCAATACCGTGTTTGCCACAGTGGTAAGGTGCGTTCTGGCCGTATGCCAAGCTTGTAATTGCATTTATATTACAGGTTACTGTAATTGCCCTGCGGGTATTTTCTTTGTTTCTGGCAGCATTTTTTTTCTTGGTGCTTTGCTCCATTTTCAATCAGCAGATGAAATAAGGCATTTATTACCATCCCTTGCCCTACAGCCTCACCCCTTGAAAGACCCAGGGAACAACTTTAATGGGAGAATTCTCTGACATATTGCCACTGGCCCCCAACTGCTCTAATAAAGTGCAGCCAATATATTACTTACCCTGACTCTAAGAGCTCCCAACTGGCCCTAATATAAAATAATAGCTTGGCTTCACTGTAGAAACTCTATGAGAGCGTATATCAACAGGTTGTATTTACGCGTTCCCGCTCCTCCAGGTGTAGAAGGAAAGATGGAGCATTTCATGAGAAAATGATAACGGGTGATTGGATCAAAAGTTTCTCAGCTTGCAAAAAAATAAGAAGTGCTGATTGGGTAAAGTGTGTGTGTGTGTGTGTGTGTGTGTGTGTGTGTGTCATTTTCATCCTGAGGACCACATCCTAGTATGGGCAGCCATCCAGGAGACACATGCCAAACGTGTGCAGGGCCAGAGGCAAAAGTTGACTAGGCCAGAGACAAGAGCGAGTGGAAGAATGGAAGCCTGTTGCATCAGCCCAGCTCTTGCCGCTTATGTGACACCAGTGTGATGGCCTGGGACTTAGGCTCAGACTTGGAACCGGAGGAGTCTCAGTCCGCACTGGATCCTCTGCCTCAGGTGGCATCTGAACCGAGTCTGGGGCCTGATTCTGAAGAGCCCCAGTCTGCACAGGTTCCCCTGCAACAAGCACCAGCTGAGCCAAGTCAGGGGCCTGAGCCTGCCCTGGCTCCAGA
This sequence comes from Podarcis pityusensis, assembly GCF_964106645.2. Taxonomy (NCBI): domain Eukaryota; kingdom Metazoa; phylum Chordata; class Lepidosauria; order Squamata; family Lacertidae; genus Podarcis; species Podarcis pityusensis. The sequence continues at coordinate 7,831,745 of NC_138031.1, read as the reverse complement.
TGTGGGAATTACCTCGTTGCCCTCTGCTAGGCAATCATGTGCAGCTGCTCCACTACCAGTTGGGTCAGGAGAGGCTGAGGTGGCCTCTGGGTCTAACCCACCGACATCTCCCGAGCTGCAGAGACCCAGGTCTGAGAGAAGGAGAGACCTGAGTACTCGCAGGAGGAGTGCTCGCCTTTAGGCGAGACAGGGAGGTGAGTCGCTGGGGGATCAGGACTGGCCATTACCCCGTCAGAGATAAAAGGCTGCCGGACCCCGCCCCAGGTTGCGGGAACAACATTGCTGCTTGCTGGAACCTGCCTGAGACCCTGTGCCTGACCTAGCCCAGTTTACTGCCTTGGCCCTGTTGGACTGACTCCTCATGGAATCCTTGGATTCAGGACTGGACCTGAACCGCATTGCTCTGGTTAACCCCCAGGCCCAGCACAACCAGCTTCAAGACACCTTTGCAGAGCTGGGACCATCCCAGCCTTGCAAAGGAGCACCCCCCAGAAAAATGTGCCTGGGACCATTGCCCCAGCAGCCCCCCACCACAATACGCCCCTGCCTGCAAAACCATGGTTCAAATCCCCACTCAGCCATGAAACTCACTGGGTAAGCTTTGGCCAATCACTGCCTCTTGGCTTAAACTACTTCACAGGGTAATGAGATGGAGGAGGACCATGCAGGGCACCTTCAGCTCCCTGGGGGGAAAGGATGATATAAATGCAATAAAGGCATTCCAAAATGCAATGCAACAAACAGTGGGTGCAGTATTTATGTGTACCAAATTTAAGCTGCTGGAGAAGTACCCTAGCCATTTTGAGGTCTGAGTCAGGGAGCTACTACTCAAGCATCCCTAAGACCCTCTCTCTAACAACACACACACACACACACAGAGAGAGAGTACACATCAAACAATATATAATTGGGCTGGCTGGAGGGGATCTCAAACTATCGATTAACAAAGGGCCTTGCACAGAGGTTAACCGGCCGGGGATGTCATCCTTTTTTCCATGTGTGCAGCTTCACAGGAAATATCTCTTCCTGAACATGTGTTCTTTGCAGCCTAGGATCCATTCCAAAGGCCTGCAGCTATGCATGAACAGGTTATCAGCCTTGCGAGGGAGATTAGCTAACGAGACTTCAATATTGAGGGCTTCCCAGTGCAAAGAGTGCAAAGGAAGGGCAGAATTAGTGTTGTTCCGAGGCGGGCGAGCAACCATCAGGGCAGCTGATGTCTGCTGCAGCATGGTGCTGGTTTAATGTGCCTCTCTTTTTTGAGGATCAGCGGGCCACTGGCTCCTCTCTGCCAGCGTAAAACACATACAGCCCCTTGGAGAACGTTATAATTAGCTGGTGAGTCACTGGCATCTTAGGAATCCAATCTGCTCCTCTGCTGAACACAGGCCAACAGAAAGAGAGGCACTCTCAGCTATCCCTGGCTATAATTGTAGGCTATTAGGTTTTACACACTGGCCCTGCAGCACTGGGTGCAAGGCCCCTGGCCATCCCACAACAAGCTATAAATAAGCACAGAGGCCCAGGCAGATGGATTGTTTTCTTGTTCATCTGTCGGGTGGGAAAGAAAGCCCTCAGTCTTCAAAGCAGACCTATGCTACTTTAAGCCGAAGATCTGGGGACAGCATATCTCAGGGGCGGGAGACCTCAGGAATGTGAGACAAATGCAGCCCTTTGGACCTTTCTGTATGCCCCATGGAATTCTTCCTAGCCTGGTTCTCTCCCCAACCATATTCATCTCCAGCCCTGCACTGTATTGTCCTATAGTGCCAGACCCTCCAAGTGTCCCTATTTTCCAGGAACAGTCCTAGATTTATAGAAGCTGTCCTAGTTTCTGATTTGATCCTGTAATGTCCTGCTTTTCCTTAGGACACCCTGATTTTCATCAGAGAAATGTATGGAGTTATGCGACCCCTAAGGCAAGAAGATAAGTAATGATCCAAACTTTAGAAGACATCTGAAGGCTGTATAGGGAAGTTTATAATGTTTGATGTTTTATTATGTTTTCATCGATGTTGCAAGCTGCCTAGAGTGGCTGGGGAATAATAATAATAATAATAATAATAATAATAATAATAGAATAGGACATCCTATTTTCATTGGAGAAATGTTGGAGGGTATGCTAAACCTTAAAGCCAGTTTAAACAACAGTTGTCAGGTCCCATTGGCCCTCCCATAGGTGTCTGACAGCTATTCTCCACTCTGCTGGCCCCAGCAATCTATGTATGGAGGAATGGCTTGTCCTACAGAGACCTAAGAGAGCAAATCCCAGATGGATTAAGCAGTTTTGATTATAGACATAGGCTGGTACCTGAATACGCCATACTGAAATCAATGGACTAACTCTTAGATTCCACTCATAGGCTCCATTCCTCAGGCAATCCCTGTGTGAATGAGTGGGGTGTATATAGCTTACCAGTGAAATATTGGGGTGTTCCTCCTGAGATGCCCTATCCAGGGCCATCTTACCCATAGGTGCTAGGTGTGCGGGGCACCTGGCTCTCAGATCTTTGCACCCCAGTGCCACATATGCTTAAGACAGCCTTGGCCCTATCTTACAAATTTCAAGAGAGGCAAAACAATAGCTATTGATTAGAGTAAGATTTCCCAGAGGGCTTTTGCACATGCCTGCTTCTGATATTCTCAGAGGAAGAAGAAAGAGGGGGAAACCCCCCACAGATTTTCCAAAACAAGTTTTATTTAAGAAACAAAACAAAACAAAAATTCTAACCCCATTGAGTGAGTCACCCCAGAACTTGGGTAAAAGACAATCCCTATGCAATCCCACCTCCTAAGCACTCCTCTCTCTGTAGCCTCTGCCATTCTATGGAAGTTTCTGCTTAAAATGAGCATCAGTAATAAATGCTGCATGGAAAATAACAAGACAAAACAGCAAAACCCACCAATGCACGGGAGCTATTTTCCATCCCATTTCCCCCAGTCCCGGCATTGACCTGCAGCCAGGATTTCAGACTGAGTCACGACTCGCTATTACTATGCTTGTTAAATCCCTAGTGGTGTTTCTGTGCATCGGATCAGAGACATGAGGAGTATGTTAAATTTGCCCGGGGGTTGTTGAATAATGCTTTGTCATTAACACTGACTCAGACTCCTTGTTCCAGTTTTCCTCTCTCTCCCTGTCTCTCTCTCTCTCTCAGTCTCTCTCTCTCTCTCTCTCTCTCTCTCTCTCTCTCTCTCTATTTGTGGGCTCCTGTAGTTATGCACCCGCAATAAAAAATACTAATAAAAGAAACTTCAGAGAACAGTGTGTCTCCATTTGCCTCCACTTTAACTTCATTATTCTTCCTCTGCTTTGCAGAAAACGCAGGCGGCGAGAGGAGAGGTCAGAACCTCCTGCTCCAGTAAAAATCACAAGCTTATTTACTTTGCTGCGCAACCACCATCCCCAAAATTGCAACTGCTCTCTACGGGACTGCCCTTTGAGACTAAGCCAAAGCCAAATATTGGTAAACCAATCATTGTCTGCCCACCTAGATTCTTGATGAAACACACACACACACACACACACACACACACACACCCCATTTCTTGCTTTTTAAAAATACTTTGAAGCACAGAAGTGCAACCTCTCTTGAGAAATCCCTCTAATTTCTCCAGAGCAAAATGAATCCTCAGTTTTAATTGTAGGCTAAAATCTATCAATGCTTTTACCAAATACAGTTGTACCTCAGGTTAAGAACTTAATTTGTTCCAGAGATCCGTTCTTAACCTGAAACTGTTCTTAACCTGAAGAACCACTTTAGCTAATGGGGCCTCCCGCTGCTGCTGCTGCCTCGCTGCTGCACAATTTCTGTTCTCATCCTGAAGCAAAGTTCTTAATGCGAGGTACTATTTCTGGGTTAGCGGAGTCTGTAACCTGAAGCGCCGGTAACCTGAAGCATCTGTAACCCGTGGTACCACTTACAGATAGGTAGCCGTGTTGGTCTGCCATAATCAAAATAAAAAAAATCCTTCCAGTAGCACCTTTAAGACCAACTAAGTTAGTTCTTGGTATGAGCTTTCGTGTGCAAGCACACTTCTTCAGATACACTGAAACAGAAGTTGCCAGATCCTTCTATATAGTGAGAAGGTGGGGAGGGGTATTACTCAGAAGGGTGGTGGGAATGGGAGATTGGCAGATAGCTGGGATGAGCCTGCTGACGACTCTTAACGACTGTAATGGGTCTTACAGGAAAAGGCAAGGGGTGAGAAGGTGAGAAATGGCTTAGTCATGTATAATGGGATAAGAATCCAATGTCTTTGTTCAAACCAGGTTTCTCCATGGTTTTAAGTTTGGTAATGAGTTGTAATTCAGCAGCTTCTCTTTCCAGTCTATTTCTGAAATTCCTTTGTAGTAAAACAGCTACTTTGAGATCTTGTATAGAATGTCCTGGGAGATTGAAGTGTTCTCCTACTGGTTTCTCTGTTTGTAATCACAAAACAGAGAAACCAGTAGGAGAACACTTCAATCTCCCAGGACATTCTATACAAGATCTCAAAGTAGCTGTTTTACTACAAAGGAATTTCAGAAATAGACTGGAAAGAGAAGCTGCTGAATTACAACTCATTACCAAACTTAAAACCATGGAGAAACCTGGTTTGAACAAAGACATTGGATTCTTATCCCATTATACATGACTAAGCCATTTCTCACCTTCTCACCCCTTGCCTTTTCCTGTAAGACCCATTACAGTCGTTAAGAGTCGTCAGCAGGCTCATCCCAGCTATCTGCCAATCTCCCATTCCCACCACCCTTCTGAGTAATACCCCTCCCCACCTTCTCACTATATAGAAGGATCTGGCAACTTCTGTTTCAGTGTATCTGAAGAAGTGTGCTTGCACACGAAAGCTCATACCAAGAACTAACTTAGTTGGTCTTAAAGGTGCTACTGGAAGGATTTTTTTTACCGTGGTACCACTGTATTTAATATCTATATGAAGCCATTGGATGTGGTCATTAGGAGTTTTGGAGCAAGGTGTCAGCACTGTGATGATGTTGACACACAGCTTTCCTTTCCCATAACATATGAGTTGGGAAAGACTGTGAAAACTTTGAACCAGTGTCTTGATGCAGTCGTGGTCTGGATAATGGCTGATCAACTGTGTTTGAATTGGTGGACAATGGGGGCTCTTTGGGTGGGGAGGGGTTCCCCATGTTTTGGAAATTGGCAGGTTCCCTGTTCTGAGTGGGATTGTGATCCCCTTTGAAGGAGCCAGTGTGAAGTTTGGGGGTAGTTCTGTTCCCATCATGAAGCAAAGTTCTGGGTTATTTCTGGGTTAGCGGAGTCTGTAACCTGAAGTGTCTGTAACCTGAGGTACCACTGTATGTCAGAAAAGAAAACCCTCTGAGAAAACTGACTGTGGATGCTACACCAGCGTAGCAAAACTAGCATGGTTGTGTGAATGGCTAGCACAAATAATCCCTTCACACAGGACAGGAGTATATGAAGACATTTTATACCAAGCAGGACATTGTTCCACCTAGCTCAGTGTTGTCCACACTGGCACACAGGGTATTAGAGACAGAGATCCTGCCCATCTCTACCTGTGCAGAATTGAACTTTGGACCCTCTCATGCAAAGTAGTTGCTCCATCACTGAGTTATGGTCCTTATGGTCCTTGTGAACATTTCTTGGCAGAAAATAGCCCCTGCACACCTTATGCATGCAGATGAGTAAAAGGGCACAGGACCATTCCTCTGACCCTGATCTGGATTATAAATGTCTTCTTCATTATCCACACATGGGCATGGATATGTGAGGCAAGAAAGCCTACATGTTTAGGTGCCCCTTGACCCTGGAACTCTAAGAGATGGGGAGTTCCATGTTCTAAGGACATCTGTGTGCATGTCCACCCTCATGTTCCACCCTCCCCTCCCCCACTGACTTCCCTCAGCTCCAATCTCTGGTTTATCTACAAATGCTATTCTCTGCATGTTACAAGACTGTATAGATCCTTAATTTGTCTGACTAGTTATTGTCAATAAAAAGTTTGTGAGTGTTTATTCAAAGCCTGCCAAGGAGTCCAATTCACTTTGTTGTTTCTTTAAGTACTTTGTAAAAGGTTCCCATTCATCTTAAACATCACAGTTATCCTTGCCTTGTCACGTAGTTTATGTGTCAATTTTGCCAATTCTGCGTAGTCCATCAGTTTCTCTTGCCATAGTTCTTTAGTCGGGATTTCCTCATTCTCCCATCCTTGTGCTATTAAGACTCTTGCCGCCGTTGTCACGTACATAAAGACATTTTTCAGCTTCCTTGGCAGGTCTTTTCCTACAATCCCTAACGCATCATGTTCCTTGTCTTTGATGTACCCTTGCTAATTATTTGATAGTAAGGGTCAAGGCAATGGGAGCCACATAGTATCAGTTGTGGGGCCAAATGTACAGCCCTACAGCTCCACCCCCCTCACTTTACATCCTTTTGAATTAGTAAGTTTGTATTTTTTGTTTTTGGTTTGGTGACCTTTCAATGTATTTCCCCCCCGTACAGCTGAGATAGAGAACCTATGGCCTTCCATATGTTGTTGAATTCAAACTCCCAGCATCCTCATGGCCAATTGCCAAGGATGATGGGATATATAGTCAGAAGAGACACGGGTTCCCCATAACTGATGCGTAAGTATGTGCATTCAATCATCTGACAACTAAGGATTCATATACCTGACAAATTGCATGGGGAGAGGGGTCTTTAAATATTAGTTCCAACAACAGTTATGTTCTTGAATAGGAAGTCCACACCTGAAATTTGCATTCCAAAAAAGGACCTAGGGCTATCAAGTGGATTTATAAAATAAAAATAAAAATAAATCGCAACGCAGATGTAAATTCATGGTCCGCAATCTAGATTGAGAGGCAAAGGGATAAAGCTCCAAAATAGGGTCCCATGTTAGTAATTTGGGTTGGGAGACCCTGTCCTCAAGGACAGAACCATGCAGTCATGGCCAAGTGTAAAAAGGTAAAGGACCCCTGGATGGTTAAGTCCAGTCAAAGATGACTATGGGGTTGTGGTACTCATTTCACTTTCAGGTTGAGGGCATTGGTGTTTATCCACAGACAGCTTTCTAGGTCATGTGGCCAGCATGACTAAACTACTTCTGGCAGAATGGAACACCATGACGGAAATCAGTGCACGGAAATGCCGTTTACCTTCCCACCACAGCGGTACCTATTTATCTACTTGCACTGGTGTGCTTTCGAACTGCTAGGTTGGCAGGAACTGGGGCAGAGCAATGGGAGCTCACTCTGTCACAGGGATTTGAACTCCTGACCTTCTGATCGGCAAGCCCAAGAATTTAGACCACAGTGCCACCTGTGCCCCAAGTGTAATGTGGCCCAGAAGACTCTATTTTCTGTGTGCTTGTTATTCACAGACTAACTTCTTCCACTGTGTTATATCTCCTATTGAAACCCTTTTAGCTTCTCTTGAAATTCTTCAAATGTTCCACCTGAGGAGTTGGACTCCCTTAACTGGCTCTATAGTGTATTTGGTTACTTCTCAATGGCCGACTGAAGATGGAAATTGAGATTCCCAACCCCAAGCATATTGCAGATAGCACCCCATTACCTGGAATATCATCAGTCTCTCCATTGGTGTGCTTGAACCTGTCTCCTTCTACGTGGACACTGGGACACAGCACATCTGAGAAGAAAAAGGGGTACAAAATAATTATATTAAAAATAAAGTAATTATTCAGGCCTCTAAATCGAAACTAGTCAAGTATCCTATTCTCACAGTGGCCAATCAGATGCCTTTGGGAAGCTCACAAGGCCAGGAGTCCAAAAATGCTCTCCCCCACTTGTGATTCCCAGAAATCAAAATTCATAAACCTGTTGCCTCTAATATTAGCAGCAGATTAGTGGTAATCATGTAATGGGGTCCATTCTGGAGACAAAGGTTCATTCTAGAGGTTATCAGAGCATACCATCTGCGGGAGCTGAATTACCGCACGATAACACTCATTCGCCTGCTTGCAGTCAGAATTTTAAACTTTGCAAGAAAGGGATATTAAAATATAAATCGCCATATAAACAAGACAACCGAGGAATAAATCAGAACATATCAATCTACAGAATCACAAATTTTCAGAACTTAAAATTGAAAAATTCTCCCAAATCATTTAAAAAATGAAATCTCATTGGGGTGGAATCTAGAAACATTAAAACTGCTTTGAAAATGAACTTTTTAAAAAAGAGTTTAAAAAAAAAACATTGAATTTTCCATAAGGCTCACCATCACCATCTAGTGTCACACTGTATATTGCACTTAAAACACACTTAAAACATTTTATTTGCAGCTGTATAGCTGAGTCCTGGCAGTCAGAACTGTACGAGGTTCCCAAAAGCAATCTATACCATTGTCCATAACATTGCCACTGCTAGCATACTATATATGTTACCCTACACATAGCAAGCTTGTTTGCAGTGGCCAGGAACCATCTACATTTGAAATAAGTGTACCTCTACTATGGATGTCAGAGAATTTAGGTGCAGTCTGCCTGGTTGCTAATTGCTAGAGAACATGCAACAGAGACTCTGATCTGATTTTAATGCTGCTATATTCTTTCAACAGCTGGAACCTTTTTTATGTTTTGCAATTGTGTCTCCTGATCACTCTTTCTGTTTCCTCCCAGCTAAGCACGTATGAAAACATTAAGCTGTTTTTCCCTAGAGCAAAGGCTAATTTCTGAATAACGGTGAAAATGGACCAAGCAGAGTTATTTAATGAACAATGGAAAATCAGTGAAAATCACGGAGACTAAGAAGCAGGAAGCTGACAGGCAGTGCTACCTCCTGAACAGGTTGCAAAGAAGAAGGAAGGAAGGAAGGAAGGAAGGAAGGAAGGAAGGAAGGAAGGAAGGAAGGAAGGAAAGTGGACCACAGTGATCGGTGTGGCATCCCCCCAGTTTCCCTAAAAAAATCAGCCTCCACAGTGGAAGTTGTGAACCAACAACACCATCTATTTCCAGGGATCCCAATTTATTTCCTGAGGAACTTTATTTCTGTAAGGAACAGGTTAGCTGATTCTATGAATTGACTATCCCTATCTTGCCATTGTGACACCATCATTTTCCCATAATCCCTGTGCACTCTTTGTCAATAGGGTCCATCTTTCTTTCTCTCCTTTTTCTCTGTCTTTGCAAAGAGCCTTTGCTCAACACACAAGTTATCCAAATAATTAAAAATAAATAAAATAACCCTGGCACCAAGACAGATTTGCTGGCTACAGGTATCTCCTAGACCAGGAAAGCCATTATTAAATGGGCCAGCCGGATGCTTTGGAAGCTGCTGCTGATAAATCACTTCTATTATCCCAACAGCTGTAGGCATTTTGTTAGCATATGGGAAACATCAACCAATTGCACCAAGTTACCGTGGGTGGATGAATTCAGCTCAAGGCTGCACAGCAGGCTGCTCTTAACCGCATTTCCGCGAATGTGAGGGGCGAAATGGCACTTTTGCCACATTGTCAAGAAATGTCCAGAACATAGAGCTGTATTTATTAGAACGTCTGCTTAGTGGGATCTGAGATTCACCTGCTTTTCCCTATGGGGTGAAGGCTATCATGCAATTATTATTATTAGCAGATTGGCCAATTACACATGGAGAGAAAAGAGGAAATTCATCTCCCAAAAAATTGATGACAAAATTTGCATGTAATATGCTTATTTATATGTATAGATGAAAATTTAGAAATAATGAATATGATAGAAATATAATGCATCTCATTATGGTTGGGGGGGGCAATTGTGACCAAGTGACATGCACTGGAATCAATCTGCTGTCCAGGTGCTATTGACAGACAAACTCAAGGGCTTTCTTCTCCACTCTTCTGATACTTTCAACAGACTGGATTGGCCTTCAGGATTACCTTAGGGTAGAGAAACTCCAGTTCTCATCAACCCTAACCAGTATGGCTAATGGTCCAGGGCAGGGGTGCCAACTTGAATAAAATATTGTGGGGGCCCAGGTAAGCCCTACCCCACATAATAAAATGGGTTCAAAATAAGTGTACAGCTTATGGGTTTGCCATGGGACAAGCTTTTGGTCAATGGACAACTCAACTGCTGAACACGACATTCAGATACATCAGCCACTCAGTTCATCGGCTAAATAAGAGGGCTGGTGTTCACTTGATTTCTCCACGAGCCTTCTTGGAAGACCACAAACTTTTGGCTCTTCCTTTCCAGGAAATATTTCCATTCCAGATAGTCACTATCAGAACACCTCTTCCCTCCCAATCCAGTTCCCTTTCGAGCCATGTCTTTTTTTTAGATAGTATGTCTCTGGGCGGTCTTCCTTTTTTGTGATCTGTAAGCAGCTCTGAGAGCCTTTTTTTGGCTGAAGAGCAGAGTTAGAAAAAAGGTGATGTTTTAAACAAACAAATAAATGGCCTGCACCCACTCAGCGTGTATGGAAAATGCTAGGGAATGGAAGGCAAGCTCAGGCCATCACAACCCTGCTACTGCCATCCTGAGCCATGCCTGTCCCCGAGTTGAGTTCTGCCTTGAAACATAAGTACAGTGGTACCTTGGTTTAAGAACAGCTTAGTTTATATACAACTTGGATTAAGAACGCTGCAAACCCAGAAGTAGGTGTTTTGGTTTGTGAACTTTGCCTTGGAAGCAGAACATGTTTCGCTTCCTGTTAAGTGTGTTCTGTTTGTAAATTGAGTCCACTGCTGCCATGGGAAAGCACACCTTGGTTTAAGAATGCTTTGGTTTAAGAACGGACTTCTGGAACAGATTAAGTTCGTAAACCAAGGTACCACTATAGTAGTGATGTCTTACACGTGACCTGGATAGCTCAGTCAGTTAGAGCATGGTGCTGATAACAACAAGGTTGCAGGTTCAATCCCTGTATGCAACAGGTGCATATTCCTGCATTGCAGGGAGTTGGATGATGATTCACAGGGTCCCTTCCAACTCTACAATTCTATGATTCTATGCCTGAACTCATGAAGTCATAGAATCATGGAATCATAGAGTTGAAACAGACCCCGAGGGTCATCTAATCCTGAAATGCAGTTATCTCAGCTAAAGAATCCATGACAGATAGCCATGCAACCTCTGCTCAAAAACCTCCAAGGAAGAAGAGTCCTTTATCAGCCTTTATCAATATGCATTAGCAGTCAGGAAGCGGGTATGGTGGAAGAAGACGAGAAAGATCTGCCTCTATAGGGTGGCAGGTCACTTCTTCACTTATTTCCAAGTGCCTTTCGGACGTCTAGATGAGGTCACCCTCAGAATTTCCATGTATTTTATAGGACTGTTTACAGCCCTGTCCACTGACCTCCTTTGGCTGCAAGGCAATCCTTAAGAATGGGATCAATCACCAAAGCAGACAACATGCTTGCCTGATGACTCACCCGGGCAGGAAGAAGGCACAGCAACAGGCGGCGACATAGCAATTGCAAATAGCAAGAAAGCACCATAAAACACCCCAAATGGAACACCAGCTGAGCACAAGCTTTCCACACACAAACACACTTATTTCCAGCATAGTTTTTCCTTCCAGTCTTTCCCTCATTGAATGTTCCCATGTACCATACAAAGCTAGGCTTTTACCCCACTGAGGATTAAGTTTCAGCCCTACGAGTCCAATGGGTATTTGATGGAAGGTGGAATGCTTGCTTCATTTACACAACCTTCCGCCCAAGCTCGATGCTGTCAGAGGAGGAATGGTGGAGACTGTCTCCCCAGCCTGACCCTTCTATCCTGGCCTTTACCACATGTAAGTGTTCAAGAATAGCTCTTTCTGCAGATGCCATCATTCTGCATTACAAGCACGGACTATATGACAACTCCGGTTTCCTGTGCCACATTTTAATGGGTGTGCAGATGTGTCATCCAATGACATGCCTATAAACAGTCCCCCTGAGACTTGGGGTGGGTAAATCTAGTTCAACTTCTATTTTGCCAATGTTAAACTGAGTCCTCGGCATTTCTGCATCAGTTTGTTGTTTTTGTTTAAGTCCTTACAAACATTTTGCCTAGCCTGCATATATATATATATATATTTGCAAGTAATTTCCTCTGTTGTTGTTGTTGTTGTTGCTGCTGCTGTTGTTTATACCCCACCCATCCAGCTGGGTTTCCCCAGCCACTCTGGGCAGCTCCCAACAGATTAAAAACAGAATAAAATATCAAACATTTAAAACTTCCCTAAACAGGGCTGCCTTCAGATGTCTTCTAAAATTCAGATAGTTGTTTATTTCCCTGACATCTGATGGGAGGGCGTTCCACAGGGCGGGTGCCACTACCGAGAAGGCCCTCTGCCTGGTTCCCTGTAACCTCACATCTCACAGTGGGGGAACAGCCAGAAGGCCCTTGGAGCTGGATCTCAGTGTCATGCTGGTAGGTTCATTTCACTAATATATATGCTTCCACTAATATATATACTTTCCCCTAATCTACTCATCTTTGGACATGGTTTCTAGTTAGAGAACCACAGCATAAAATTTGGAGAACTGTGAGTTTCAAAGAATAGATATGTTTCAGTTTGTACAGTGGTACCTCAGGTTAAGAACTTAATTCGTTCTGGGGGTCCATTCTTAACCTGAAACTGTTCTTAACCTGAGGTACCACTTTAGCTAATGGGGCCTCCTGCTGCCGCCACGCCGCCACCATGTGATTGCTGTTCTCATCCTGAAGCAAAGTTCTTAACCCGAGGTACTATTTCTGGGTTAGCAGAGTCTGTTTACCTGAAGCATCTGTAACCTGAGGTACCACTGTATATTTCGGGGTAGAACGTTCAGACCAGAAAGGATCAAACTGAACAGGAAACCAAAACAGACCTGTTCCCCATTATCACCTGAGACATGGGGGACAAAAATTCAGTCTCTCAAACATTCCACCTCAATGTGAGACAGTTTCCTCCCCTCCAACACAAGCTCAAGTAGCCAGCGCCAAGAGAAACAAGCCTCCTCCCTCACTAACAAGCGCTGATCTAAGGCGCACAAGTTCCTTGTCCCTACCAGCTGGCCATCGAAGGAGCGGGAACTGGAATTGATCTGAGGAAATGAAGGGTGACGAGAAACAGGAGGCCAGACACCGATAGAGGCAGAGGTGAGGTCATTGCTATGGAGACATATGGGCCTCTGAGGCAGCACGCACTGAAGCTTACAAGATTCAGCTCAAGGTCTTGTGGCCTTTAATTAACTGGAAGGATTGACAGGGAGCTTGGTTGGGTTATTAGGTGAGACCAATCGATACTGGGGAATTTTGTGCTTTGGGTTGTCTGGTATTCCCCATAGATCAGGGGCAGGAATAATGAGTCCATTGTTTCCTTCCAGATCCCAGCTTTGGTCATGCATCTGAGGTGCAAGGGGTGCTATTTGGGGGGAGAGGCCGTAGATCAGTGGTAGACTACATCCACATTCTTCAGCATCTCAGTTTAAAGAAAAATCTCAGACATCATGTATTAGGAACTACTTCTCCCTGGAACCCTGAAGAGCAACTACCAGTCAGAGTACTCAGTATTGATCTAGGCAGCCCATTGTTCTGACACAGGATTAGGCAGCTACATCCATTCATACCTTTTCCAATGAACTAGCCATTTCAACTCTGTGCTCTGACAGGTCACTGGATATCTCTTAGCAGGTGTCTGAACTTACTGACTTCATACAATCCATTTCTATAGAGAATGTGACAACGCAAAGTGGCAGTTTCCTCTTTGTTTCTCACTAGTGACTTAGTCTAATAAAAATGCTTTTGTGGAGTGAAACAAAAAAGCAGTTTCAGGAAACTCAGCCATTTAAAGCTAGCATTGTGTTTCCCTAAGTGAGACAATGTATTCTCTTCTACATGGGACACAGGTGGCGCTGTGGGTTAAACCACAGAGCCAATCAGAATATCACTTGCCGATCAGAAGGTTGGCAGTTCGAATCCCCGCGACGGGGTGAGCTCCTGTTGCTCGGTCCCTGCTCCTGCCAACATAGCAGTTCGAAAGCACGTCAAAATGCAAGTAGATAAATAGGTACTGCTCACGACTGGACCTAATTGTCAGGGAACTGACATCGGAGCTAGAGGCGGAGGGAAGGCTCTCAAATGATGCTGGAGAAGGGCCCAGCAGGGAGAGAGGCAGCTCTGCAGATGGGGAAGCAAATCAGCGCTACACCAGGGATAAAGAGGGGCTGATGGGGGAATCGGTGAGAGGGCTCTAGGACTCTTCACCGGACACCAGCAGGGAGAGCACGGGTCCCCCGCTACCCACGCCCACCCTGCGCAGAAGACTTCCGTGCAGAGAGAGTAGGAGGAGACTGGGTGTCAAACAATTTTTATGTTGGAAAAGATTTAAGAAACGCCCACTGACGGATTCTGCTAGCGACTGAGGCTGCCACGAAGTGAAGGGCTGCCCAGACTGAAAGGTTTAGCAAGGCAACAAAGCCTGGAGAGGCGGCAACTTACGCATGAGCAACCCATACACATCACAGCAATCCGTCAGTCCCTGACGTCGCTCGTGCACAGCGACTGGCAGGCAGCATCATGAGCAAAACCGGAGAAGCTGGCGCCACGGAGGGAGCAGCTGGAGGGCAAAATCTGGTGGAGAGGAACCAAGATTTGGAACAGCATGTGGCTCTGCTGACGGCGCGCCTGGACGAAAGGCGGTCTCAGGATGCTCAGGTCAGACCCACCCCCGTAGCAAGGAAGGTACCGGGACTGGTACACAAGTTTGAAGGGAAACCCCAGGACTACAGTGCGTTCCGAACGGAAATAGAGTACGCTTTGGAACTGCAACAGAATGATTTTGCAGACGATGGGGAAAGGGTTGCCTATATTGTCGGACATCTGCAGGATGGGGCCAGAGATTGGATCAGGCCCCTAATGGCAACGCAGAATGCCGCCTTGAAAGACCTGAGGAAATTCTTCCAGGCGATGGATGCGATGTATTCCAGTGATGTACAGCAACGTGTGACTCGGCGGGAACTGATGGGTTGCAAACAGGGGAACCAGTCAGTTAGAGACTACTGGTCACGCTTTGCCATGTTAGTCCACCGACTCGGGTGGGATTTGGACTCTGAACCTATTCAGATGCTGTTCGAGGAGGGGTTGTCCCCAACGTTGAAGGACGAGCTTTCCCGCGCACCCCTCCCGCAGTCGATGGATCAGCTGACCAAGGCTGTGCTTGCGATTGGTGTAAGGCAGGAAGCGCGGGCCCAGGAGAAGCAGGAAGGGAGAGAGCAACATTACCATGACTACTGCATTCCTGAAATACCAAGGCAGCCTTCCCCGCCGGCGGAGCCCATGGAAATAGATGGGGCGCGCGCGGGGGAGATTTCAAACTCCAGTGAAGGTCGCAAGAGAGAGGGAAAGGATGGGAAAACCACCAAGAAGTGTTTTCTCTGCCAGCGGCCAGGACATTTTGCCAGGGTCTGCCCGCAAAGAAAGGCCTGGCAAGGGATGGTAGGAGCTGCAGGGGGTGAGGAGGAGATGGTAAAGGAGCAGGGAAACGCCAAAGCTTGGCTGCCACTCAGCGGGCACAGCAGCCAGGCCAGCAACCAATAGAAGTGCCCAAACCAGACCCCCCAGGGCGGCTATAGCCATAGAAGTGGTGCTAGAACTCCCAAATGGGCACCCAGTCAAGGTGAAAGGGCTGTTGGATTCAGGCAGTTCCTGCAATTTCTTCAGCAAGGACTTTGCACTAGAGCACCAGCTCCACCTGCTGCCCCTGGATTTTCCCTTGCAAGTAACCACCATTGATGGCAGGGAGCTTCTGGGAGGGGAAGTGACGCACCAGACCCCACCAATGAGAATGAGGGTTTCCAGGCACACGGAGACTATCGCCTTTCATGTAGCCTCACTGGCAGGGCCCCCAATAATATTAGCTTCCATTAGCAGATTCCATTAGCTGAAGTGGTGCTTCAGGTTAAGAACAGTTTCAGGTTAAGAACAGACCTCCGGAATGAATTAAATACTTAACCCGAGGTATCACTGTAGTCTACAAGCTAAAAACACACTACTGGAGTAACATCCAGCCTAATGAAGATTTCTCAGGACTTGAAAGCTTGTTTGCTATTTTGTGACATTATGGTTGAATTACCTTTGGCTCCTTGACAAAATGTTTAAGAGGGAATTGGCACTGCCATTGTCCGATTCCTCCACTTTCTTCCCCATACTGCAGCCCCCTGGAAGCTCACAGTCCAATACCTTGAAAACAGCTGTGCATTGGTATTTTACACCTATACAGGTTGTTGTCACCATGATGGGGTTCTTAGATACAGTACATTTTATTATTCTTATTGTGTATTTAGGGTGGTATTCAACTACCTTGTCCCACCAGCACAAGGATTTCTATTTGTTCAACAGGACTTCTCATTCCCCCTCATACCATCCCCAAATTTGTTCTGGAGGGTTGAGGGAATCCCTAGAACAGATTTGGAGAATAAGCAGAGAATGGTTCATTGCAAAAGTGTGAATCCTTGTGCTGACTGTGTTGGATACAACCTTCAACTTTCATGCCATTTTGTATATGTATTATTAGAACATACAGGGTAAAAATGCAGCATCCACAGTCAGAAGGAACTATGAATTTGGTTTGCCCAATTTAAGTGGTGACTCTGTGCTCATATTGATAAAACCTCTTGTTCCAAGATCTTAAGTGTGCTGTCCTCAGGCAGCAATGTTCCTGTTCTTACAAACATTGTTGCATGTTTTGCATGGCACCAAGAGTGTAAATTATACACCTGATTATTTACTGCAGAAAAACATCACTTGCACTCACAAAAGCAGGAAGAAAAGAAAAGCAACTTTCAGTAACTTTTAGCTGAATAGCTAAGGTCACGTTAACAGAAATCAAAAGAAGGAGGAAGATGGTATGAAACCACTCATGTTCACCTAAAACCAGCTAGTGTTTTATCACCGCTTCGTCTGCTGTAAATTATAGGGAACAGACAAACAATTACAGTGACTGAGTGCCTTCCTATAAAATCTAAGCCTGTAAGTTTCACAGCTCAGCCACTTGTGCCTGTACAGAACGAGTGCCAATCGGGCAGCACATCAATCAGTGCCAGCTGGAGCTCCAGTCTAAGTGCTATTTCCAGAGGCAAAATTAAAGGCGAGGCAGGCCAGCATCTGCTATTGTCATTTGGCTTCTGCCTTCGGCGCAGAACGCAGGCAAAAATTGAGCAGCAAAAAAAAAAAAAAAAAAGGCCCAGAATGTTGCAGTGCTTTAGCAGAAGACCAGATCAGTAGAATGCTCTACTGATTATGAGCATCTAAAGGCCTTTTCTGGTCCCTCCAGTCAAACTTGGCAGCTGAAATCAAATGGGTTTTGCAGGCTTGAGTGAAATTAATATGATCTTTCTTCACTCCCCAAAATTATCTTACTGCATTATTGTTATTATCTGCTGCTTTCTTCTGCTTATGCTCTAATTATATGTTTGTCAGTAAGGTCAATATTGTGAAGATATCATAAGAACATCAAGTGTGGGGAGTGCTGCTCCAAGAAACAGCAGGCATTCCTACAAATAAGCAAATCCACTAACCCTACCACATCAGAGGCCCCATAAAGAAAGGCCTTGTACCATTCAATCGCCCTAAATCAACATGGATCCATCTGTCATGGATGCTTTAGCTGAGTTTTCTGCTAGATGAGCCTTGGGGTCTGCAATTCTGCAATTCTATGATTCTATGAACACATCATCTCTCTCTTCGTATCTTCCAAACCACATAATTGTTTTTCCACACAAAACTTGCCCCCCTCCCATAATATAGAGGCCATTTCCCCCCTCAAAACTCTGATGCATACCCTTCAACATTCCTCTGAAGAAAATAGGGACATCTGTTCCATAATAGTAATTTTACAGTGGTGCCTCGCAAGACAAAATTAATTCGTTCCGCGAGTTTTGTCGTCTTGCGAAGCACGGTGTAGGGAAAGTTTTGGAAAAGCTTCAAAAATCACCAAAGTCTTTAAAAACCTCAAAAAAGGCTACCACACCGTGTTCTATGAGTTGCTCCTCAAGGTCAAGTCGCAACTGTATTAACGGTGTTAAGAAAAAGGAAACAAACTTGCAAGATGTTTCCGTCTTGCGAAGCAAGCCCGTAGGGAAAATCGTCTTGCGAAGCAGCTCAAAAAACAAAAAACCCTTTCGTCTAGCGAGTTTTTTGTCTTGCGAGGCATTCGTCTTGCGGGGCACCACTGTACTATGTAACCCTTGAAAGCCTTATTCTCTATAAATTTGCATAGTCCTATTCTAAAGCCATCAAAATTGTGAAAGAATGCCAACTCCCATCAGTCAGTCTCAGCCATCAGTGTCAGTCATCATGGTCAATGGTCAGAAACGATGGTTAGGGGGCACTGCATTGTCTACCCCTAAATTATTACTGTTCAGCTGATGACTAGAGAAGATGAAGAATATTATTCCACAGTGTGAAATGGATGATCCCATAGAGGAATCAGTTATGTGAAAAACTAGGGTGTTAGCAGTACACAAAGGTCCCTATTCTCATCTGTAAAAGTCTGAATATTTTTCCTCCTCCTGTTGCAGTATGAAATGTTTTTATCTCTAAACCCATAATCTTTACTAAAACAAACAAACAAAACCCAATGCCCTTCTCCTGCATTAACTAGGACTTTCTTTTCAGATTTGCTTTGTTTTTTGTTCCCTTTCAACAGTAAGTAAGCCTTCATCTGTCAAAAAAAACAAGAACCTCCTTTGGGAACTGGACTGCAATGAATGTCAGACATGTGTAGCTGTCAGGTTTTACCAGAATAAACCAAAGGAGATTACAAGAGAAATATAAGAAGCTTGGGGTAATGGATACATTGCTAATGGGCATTTGCCCCCCCCCCCGCCCCTGCAAACACACACTCTTCACAGGAATTCATAATGCATCAGCTCAAAAAGCAAACTTGCAGTAACAATCAGAGCTATAATTTTAGCTGGAAACCATAGAAGGGGAGGAGAATCTGTAGTTCTCCTGAAGTTTCTGGAGTACGATTCCCACCATCCTGACCATTGGCTGCACTGGTTTGGGCCAGGGATGGGGAAATCTATCAATTTCGGTTTCACGGAGTTTGTCCATTGTCTAGTCTTTAGTTCAGTTCCTTTTCTTTCTTTCTTTTAAGAGTTCGTGGAAAACCAGCACTTCCTCCAACATAATGTATTTCTGTATGTTATCTTCACCAATATATGCTCATTTTTGTACACATCATTTGGTTGAAGAACCACTTGAAAAAAGTACAATTTTAACTAGATAACTGTGTTTCAGTTCCTATGCATTAGGATGTGAACAAAAAATAGCTTCTCTTCTCTAGCTGAGGCTGATGGAAACTGGATTGCAGTAACAACTAGAGGGCCACAAATTCTCCACCGGTGAATTACAGTATCATCCCCACTCAGAATGACCTTATTTCCAGAATACAGACACTTCCCTCACTTCTAGCCAGTGATATTTTAAAAATCTATTCTAATGTTAGCAAATTCCTTACTAGAAGGAATGCGCAGCCCCAAACCTTGGTAGGGGATGGAATCTTGCACTTTTCCCAACAGATGTTACTGGATACGTGTAGGATCCGACTATTGGCAAGGAGCTTATCTGATTAGGAGAAGTGAAACAAATGAAAGGCTGGGGGGGGGGGAATGCCCATGTGAACATGGTCAAATTCAGTCTACAGTGATCAATTAGTTGTGGAAGTCTAGCTAACACAGATAGACAGGATAGCTGTTAAAGAACTCACATGAGAAACCTTACATTAATAGAACCCAAGGACAGCAGTGCTGGATCAGGCCAGAGGTCCACCTGGACTAGCATTGTGTTCCAACAAGGGACAACCAGATGTCTCTGGGAGAAGTCTTACAGCAGAACCTAAGGGGAACACACTGATCCACCATAAAAATAAGCAAACTTGGGTTGAGTTCTCTCCTTCTGCAAAAAGTAATTAAGCTCATCCTGTGTCTTGATGTCACCACACTATGTGTGTGTGTGTGTGTGTGTGTGTGTGTGGGGCACATTAATTGGCTGTAACTCGCCAGGGTGGAGACTTGACTTGGTATAATGATGTGAGGACATAGGATAACATATTACAAATCAGAGAGGGGTAGGACTCAATGCAAGGATGGTGCTAATAGCAGTTCCGTAACACTCCTGACACATCCCTAACGAGTTAAGCTGCTTTGGAGTTAGGCTGTTATTGGAACTCTTGGCTTCGCTCAAAATTCCTCAGATGTTTTGCTTAAGGAAGAATGTCTAAAATTTGGTAGCAGCTATAGACTTAAAACATACTTCTAATGGGGGAGGCGTTGTCCACCCACTCAAGAACTGTCTGCTTCCTGTTTAGTTCCAAACTCCAGATTCAGAAACTCACTTTTCAAAAGTAAGATTCCTTTAATGCTTCTGTCAATAAGAAACGAAGGGCTGCTGTGTTAACTTTGTTAGGCTGGAAGTTAGAGCCACAAAGGTTTTTCAAACAACACTGCTTATTCTCAACAAGGAATCTGTCATTTATGAGCAGCATAATATTGTACGTTAACTTTGATTTTCCTTAGCAACCAACGTGCCTTGCAGAAATCTGTTCTGCAGAACAAAAGAAAGAACAAAACTTTTGCCATCTTTGAGAAAAATCAGGAGGTGGTTTGAGTCCCACATGCCTCTACTGTCTACTTCTATTAAATATTAAAAGTCTATTAAACATTAAAAGTATAGGGAAGCTTTTAATGTTTAATAGGTTATAGTATTTTAATATTCTGTTGGAAGTGCCCAGAGTGGCTGGGGAAACCCAGCCAGATGGGCGGGGTATAAATATATTATTATTATTATTATTATTATTATTATTATTATTATTTCAATAGCACCATTATACATCCACTATGGAAGCCCAAAGTATTCCTTCCTTCCTTCCTTCCTTCCTTCCTTCCTTCCTTCCTTCGCCTGCCCTTTTGTCTCATAGAATCATAGAATTGTGGAGCTTAAAGGGACCCACAGAACATCTAGTCCAACCCCCTGCAATGAAAGAATAAGGTGGTGTACATCAGTAGTGGGGAACCTTCAACCCAAGGGTCTAATCAGACCCATTTGGCCCATCAGGCCATTTCAGGCAAGCCACTCCCACCAGCAGAATGACTAACATTATATATGACATCCCGTGTAGGGCAGGTAAAGGCACAGCTCATGCTGGGTCTTTAGGCACTACCAATCAACTGGTGTCAGGTGATTGACAGGTGGGCAGCCCCACCCACCTGCCAAAGTTGACCTATGATGGTAGGGAGGTAAGGTTCCACCTCCCCACTCATGAAGTATGTGGTTAACCTATTCTCATTGTATCCTCACAACCACCATGCAAAGTAAGGGAAGTAAGAAGGAATGGAAGAATTGATGCTTTTGAATTATGGTGCTGGAGGAGATTCTTGAGAGTCCCATGGATTGCAAGAAGATCCAACCTATCCATTCTTAAGGAAATCAGCCCTGAGTGCTCACTGGAAGGACAGATCCTGAAGCTGAGACTCCAATACTTTGGCCACCTCATGAGAAGAGAAGACTCCCTGGAAAAGACCCTGATGTTGGGAAAGATGGAGGGCACAAGGAGAAGGGGACGACAGAGGACGAGATGGTTGGATAGTGTTCTCGAAGCTACCAGCATGAGTTTGAATAAACTGCGGGAGGCAGTGGAAGACAGAAGTGCCTGGCATGCTCTGGTCCATGGGGTCACAAAGAGTCGGACACGACTAAACGACAACAACAAGAAGAAGGAGGAATGAAGAAGAAGAAGAAGAAGAAGAGTTTGGATTTGATATCCCGCCTTTCACTCCCTTTAAGGAGTCTCAAAGTGGCTAGCATTCTCCTTTCCCTTCCTCCCCCACAACAAACACTCTGTGAGGTGAGTGGGGCTGAGAGACTTCAAAGAAGTGTGACTGGCCCAAGGTCACCCAGCAGCTGCATGTGGAGGAGCGGAGACACGAACCCGGTTCCCCAGATTAAGAGACTACCGCTCTTAACTACTACACCACACTGGCTCTCGACTGGTCTAATATCATCTAGTCAGCATCAGGGCAGAGGGCAGATTTGTATCTCCATCCCACTAGTCCTTTTTTGATGCTCCATCCATTACACCACAGCTACAGCGATATAAATACCCACCCTTTTGCCCATGATGAATAAGGCTGCAATTTAGAGAGCAATGTTGGTAATCTTATGGAAATTATATTCACTTTCCTGGCCCAGGCTCCCCACATTTCCCCTGATGGTGGCAAAATTTAGCAGCACAGCTGACAGCTCCGTTATTGGGAAATAAGCAAACAAGTGGGACCAGGAAGTGCCAAGCAGGTTTCCAGATATCCTGACACTTTTCATACACACATAGTTGTCCTTTGGGGGAAAATACTGGCCAAAGAAATTAGGAATATCATATTCAAGTTCAGTCCCATTGCTCCTCCTTCTTCCACACTAAACAAACTTGTTCAATAGCTATACAGCTGTGGATCATAGGGAAGCGTATTATATTGTCAAATAATAAAGCAACGCCTCTCTCTGAGTTTGGGAGGCTTCTGTTAGCATTTCTTTCATTCTCACTTGGTTGTGTGGTGTGACCCTGCTTCTGACTGCACTAGACATTTAATGCAATATCACAGATACTCCAGAGTGTCCCTATTTTCCAGGGACAGCCCCAGATTTACAGAAGCCATCCCGGTTTCTGCTATGATCCCAGAATGTCCCGCTTTTTCTTAGGACATCCCTATTTTCATCAGAGAAATGTTGGAGGGTATGGAGTTATGAAACCGGAATCAAGGAGATCAGTAACTGCATCTTAAGGCAGCCCTGCATAGGGAAGTTTTTAATGTTTATGTTTTTATATATGTTGGAAGCTACCCACAGTGGCTGGGCAACCCAGTCAGATGGGAGGGGTATAAATATTAATATTATTATTAGTAGTAGTAGCAGTAGTATAGAATAGGGCATCCCTATTTTCATCGGTCGAGGGACGCGGGTGGTGCTGTGGGTAAAACCTCAGCGCCTAGGGCTTGCCGATCGCATGGTCGGCGGTTCGAATCCCCACGGCGGGGTGAGCTCCAGTCTTTCGGTCCCAGCTCCTGCCCACCTAGCAGTTCGAAAGCACCCTTAAGTGCAAGTAGATAAATAGGTACCGCTTTATAGCGGGAAGGTAAACGGCGTTTCCGTGTGCTGCACTGGTGCCGGCTCGCCAGAGCAGCTTCGTCACGCTGGCCACGTGACCCGGAAGTGTCTCCGGACAGCGCTGGCCCCAGGTCTCTTAAGTGAGATGGGCGCACAACCCTAGAGTCGGACACGACTGGCCCGTACGGGCAGGGGTACCTTTACCTTTACCTTTATTTTCATCGGAGAAATGTTGGAGGGTATAGTATCATGCCACATTAAACAGTCACGATTGGCCACAGAGAATCTTGGGAACTGTAGTTTGTAAAGGTTGCTGAGAGCTGTGAGGAGACCTCTATTCCCCACACAGAACTACAATTCAAAGAGTGTCTTAATGGCCGAGACTGATAACCATAACCAAGAAGTTTCACATTCAAATCTGGCCCCTGCAATCAACTAAATAAAACTCTGGCTTTACTTTCTGATATCCTGAATTTAGCTGAATTTTCAGAGAAGAACAAAAAACCAAAAAAAAGTATGTCATATTTTTTAAAACAACAACAACGACATAACATTATTCAACCACACATTAAGCAGTTTAATTGTCAGATGGTCACAGAACACACTGCAGTAAATCAGCACCACACACAGCAGAGCTGTTTCTGTCCAATATGGGCCCTGAACACAGCTGTCCCTAGTATAGAGTCCCAAGGCTGCTTCTGCTTCTGCACAGCTTGACCTCGTCTGGCTTGGCAATGAAACCTTGGAGTCGGTGAAGCTCTGTCAGATCCCTAAATGAAACAAAGACAAATCGCCTTTCTGAAGCCCAGTAGCACGCCAACCCCGGAGGGATGTATGAGCAGGTCAGACTTCTGCAGCTGCCAGTTCCTGGAGGTCACGGCCGGATTGAACACCCTGTGTTGTTCGCCCAGCAAGAATCTTGACAGGTCAATGGTGTGAGGAGAAGTTGACGATGATGTGTCCACAGAGGGGGGAAGTGTACGTTCAAGGGAAGGCCCTCAGAGGAGGATTCTGGAGCCAGCCTGCCCAGCACATTAACACTTCGCCTCCATGCTGGAAGGAAGGAGGCCTACTCACAAGTCCAGCGCTTTTTGCAACCAGCCGAGGAAAGCCTGTCGCCACTAACTGACTCCTCTGAAAGCCCAAGACCTATGCCACATGCTCAACAGAATCAAGGGACAAAGCTGTTATCTGGGCTGTGTCAAAAAACTCCCCGAGCTCCTTCATCTCACTTGCAAAATTCCAGAACTCTGCATCCTGAAGTGTAGCTGATCCTGACATTTTGAATTCCATTCCAGAAAATTTATCTGGAAAAGGCAGCTCCTCAAAATCAAAGAGTAGAGCCTGGAAGAAGCAAATTCAATGAGTATCTCAAGCGATGTGGTTGCTGCTGCCCCTTTTGTGGTCCCAAAAAACATACATCAAAAAAGTTTGATCAGCATAGCTGGGCTTCCTTGCACAATTACATCCTAGGCAGAGATTGTTGAGTTTCCCAATGCCCTCTGTGAATTAACTTTGAAACTGGGGTTTTTACCAGAGGTAGGCTACAAGAAGTTGTTTTTGTTGTTGTTGTTTGTGGGATAATTTGAGGTTTGGGGAAAATTTCATCTATTTCAGGAGCCTTTTTCTTCCGATACCCAGCCTTTATTTTCTTTCTATGGGAATGGGGGAAATGTTGTGGGGGGTGGGGGCAAAATCAGAGAGCGAAGATTGAAGGCACTCATCCCAGATGGATCCACACCAATGTAGTCATCACTTTGCAATATTGCACAGGGTCCATTCTAGGGGGATTTCTTGACAGAAACTCTTGTAATACAGCCAGAAGTGTTTCCCCCACAAGTGACAACAGTCACCACTGGATTGAGCAGATGAGATCAATAATAGGTCCAGTGGTCAAGAAGGCAGTTTCTGCAAGTTCTGTAGAGGGAAGTGAGGGGCAGATACTGCTCATCAACTGCTCATCAACCTGAAAAGGTACCGTAGTCTCTCTAGGATAATGAAAACTCATACCCTAAACCTCTGCTGCCTTGCAGGATATCTTCAGGAGAAGATGTGGCTAAGGAGTCAACTCTTCACAAATCCAGAATGGAGTCCTTAAGACAGTTGGATGGTGCCTTGCATGCCTTCTTCTGGCAACTCCTGCAGCCCAGTTGATGCCAAACACATTGCTCTGCTTTTATTTATTTCTTTTTAAAATAGTTTTTATTGAATTTTCTTTTCTCATAACAAATATCCAATACCATTCCAAAGATTCCTTTTCCAATTTCCCTCCTCCCTGTTGACTTCCCTCAGCTTCCATTTCTGGTTTACTACATCAAATGATAAATTCTGCTGTTTGTATATAATACTATGTTATCATATTGTTATACTTCTTGTTCTGCTCTGCTTTTCTTTGGACCAGCAAGCAAAGACTGAGAGGAGGGTCTTCTCGTCTGGGAGCCCAGAAATTCCATTCACACTATATCCAGGTTTGTGCCCTGGGGAGGTCACTTCAGTGTTGCAAACACAGCAGTTTCACTTCACCCCCCAGAAGCACAATCCATTGTCTCTCAAGACAGATGGATGCCAGCACCCCTGTGCAGAACCTGTTGGAATCTTTTGAAAGATTCCATCAACGTTGCCTCTGAAAATTTTTACACATCACTTGGGAAGACAGGCAAATTAATGCCAGTGTACTGGAAGAAGCAAGGATCACCAGTGTCGAAGCAATGATTCTTCAACATCGACTTCATTGGACTGGCCATGTTTTGTGGATGCTTGATTATTGTCTTCCAAAGCAACTACTCTATTCCAAACTTAAAAATGGAAAGCGTAATGCTGGTGGTTGACAAAAGAGGTTTAAAGACTCTCTCAAGGCAAATCTAAGAAAATGTACTATAAACACAGACACCTGGGAAACACTGGCCTGCAAGTGCTCCACTTGGAGAACAGCCTTTACCAAAGGTGTCATGGGCTTTGAAGAAGCACAGACTCAGGACGAAAGGGAGAAACGGGGCAAACCCTCACTGTGATCAGCTCCCATCTAGAAACCTATGTCCCCACTGTGGAAGGACGTGAGGACTCACTGTTAAAACTGTGTTCATGGAAGACAATCTTACTTGGCTATGAGTGATTGCAAAGGAAGAAGAAGCAGAACCTGTGACTGTTGGTCAGGATCAAATAGAAGATGTCTCTCCAAAGATGCATTTGGAAATGTATTCCCCTCCCCCAAATATACATTTTGGATCCTTTGTTAAGCTGAGAACAGTGCAAAATCAAAAGACAATGAATATTCCAATCTGTACATTCATTTGAGAAGTGCAGTTCTGCTTAGTTCATATCAAAATCTGAAAAAAATGGAGCTCAAGCATCCCTGGTTACACCTGAATCTTCATACATGTCAAGAGCTGTGCTCCTTCTCATATCAATATCTGCAGGAAAACTTTTCCTGCCCTGGAAATGCAGTGATTGGGGAAAGTTAATTTCCTGGTCCTCAGGATCTGGATTCTAAAGTTCAGAATTTAGGTTCTGGGATCTGGAACAGGCTAGTGCAGGATAGCAGGAGCATAATTTTCTACTATCCCAACACCACATTTAAAGAAATAATCCTGGAAACCGCATATAAAGGCCACGAGAGTTTCAGACACTTGCCACGCTTCACCGTACTTTGTCAAAGTTAAGAACTATTTAGCAAGAGGGCTGCTTTGAAGTCACCCGTTGGCCCCGAAGGATGAAAAAGACAAAGTGGGCATAGCGAGACCTGTCCAATAAAAGACATCACCTTCTTTATTGTGCCTCTCTCCGGACAAGGATGCCAGGATTAAACCTAATGGCCTCCTGCCTGCGTGGGACGATTATGGCCTCAGGTTGTAAATCACAGCCAGGCAACAAGCTGAACTCTGTCACATTTGCCAGATGCCAACATTTGTCTAGGTAGAAACTCTCTTTCCTCCTCCTCCTCCTCCTCCTCCTCTTCCTTGGTCTCTGCTCAAAAATCCCATGAAAGGTCAATTGTTCTTCTCTCTTTGTTAAGGCTACATAGACAGATGGCTTTTAAGGTAGGGTGTTATATCCCTACCCACATAAAAAAGCTAATGCCACCAGAAGGATTTGAGTAAATATTTTGAAGGAAATAAATACCCTTGGAAAGCACTTAAGAAAATGTGGATATTTAGCCCTGACCTGGCTGGCGCAGTGGCTGGCTGCAGAAAAAGGAAGGGCAAATAACAAATTTAAGGGGCAAGGCAGAGTCTTGGCTGTATCATGGCCCAAACCAGCCAGTATATAAAAGCACTTCCGCAAACAAGTCTGGAAAATCGTGCAGAGAATGGTGGTCAGCTGATCATCTGCAGGACAGATGGGGACTGCACTATCCCTTGGCCTGATCTGTGCTCTGTGCTGATGGGCTGGGGGTTAGGATTGGCTTTGCACCCAGTCCAGGGTGGAAGGGATGGGGCATAGGGCCAGCCATGAAAGCCTGGCAAGTCTGTGAAGGGACAGGCAGAGCCCTGGGGTACTTTAAACCCATTGATCTTTGTTCTGGCAAATGGTAAGAGATGAACTGCATGCCAGACACTGGAGCTGGGTAGAAATTGTTATTTTTTAGTCCACTTTCTGAAATTGGCCATTTGGCTTTTAGTGTGGTGAGAATAGATAGGAACGATGACCTTTTTCAAAGGGTAGTTGATGCACTGGTTCTAGTTTCAAATAAGTAGCCTGGTCTTCTTGGGTCCTTCACATCCAAATGTACAGTATATCTTGTTCAATGGGTGCTGAAAGCCATGCAAATTTGTCACATAATTGTTTTCAAATCATTTTTTTTTTAATTCAGTCAAACCATGTTGCCGTCTTAAAAGGCTGAGCGCCTCAAAGCCCAATATTGCACAGCTGTTCTGGTATAGAAGAGTGATTTTTACAGTCATTTGGGCTGCACATACACTTCCTCGATTAAAAGTAATCAAGATGATTTATTGAAAACGCCTTCTGATTTGTCGTGCAGCATTACATGGTTGTTTACTGGAATTTGCTCGGAAAGAATCCTAATTTATTTATTTATTTTTTAAAAAAAAACATCCAGCAGATGTCACTGCAGCTCACTAATGCAATTTCTCAGATTCCATATTTGTATCAGATCCCCGCTTAGGGTTGTTTCACAGAGAGAGAGAGAGAGAGAGAGAGAGAGAGAGAGAGAGAGAGAGAGGGAGGGAGAGAGAGAGAAGCAAAAGAATAAATATAAAAGGGGCAAGTAGTGTCTTTTCAACCATGCTAAAGGTAAAGGGACCCCTGACCATTAGGTCCAGTCGTGGCCGACTCTGGGGTTGCGGCACTCATCTCGCTTTATTGGCCGAGGGAGCCGGCGTACAGCTTCCGGGTCATGTGGCCAGCATGACTAAGCCGCTTCTGGCGAACCAGAGCAGCGCACGGAAACGCCGGAGCGGTACCTATTTATCTACTTGCACTTTGATGTGCTTTCGAACTGCTAGGTGGGCAGGAGCAGGGACCGAGCAACGGGAGCTTACCCCGTCGCGGGGATTCGAACCGCCGACCTTCTGATCGGCAAGTCCTAGGCTCTGTGGTTTAACCCACAGCACCACCCGCATCCCTTTTCAACCATGCTACTTATACGTTAAACATATTTTCTTGGGTGTGAGGGGAATAGCACCCATTTGATGAACTGGGCGCCTAGCATCATAACATCAGCTGTTCAGTTATATGGGAATTATTTCCTTCATTTCTCCGCAACCTATCCAGCCTCACAATATGGAACACCCTTTTGAAAATGCACCCATGTGGCACAGCATACCAAATTCATGACAATGGTACCTTGGTTCCTGAACATCTTGGCTCCTGAACAAATCGGCTCCCGAACAGTGCAACCCCGGAAGTGAGTGTTCCGGTTTGTGAATGTTTTTCAGAAGCTGAATGTCCGACATGGATTCTGCAGCTTCCGATTGGCTTCAGTAAGCTCCTGCAGCCAATCGGAAGCTGCGCCTTGGTTTTCGAACCATTTCAGAAGTTGAATGGACTCCTGGAACGGATTCAGTTCGAGAACCAAGGTACCACTGTATCTCTGATTCCCTACAACCAACCATGTCAAAAAAAACCAAACGTGCACATTTGTATCCCAGGTTGTTGAGACTGTCAGTTTGCCCTAGTGACCTGTAATATGGTACCCTGCTACTTATCAGTTTAGTGACATTTTACAGAAAGGAGATACCCCATTAATTATTATGACTACAGTGGTACCTCGGGTAAGTACTTAATTCGTTCTGGAGGTCTGTTCTTAACCTGAAACTGATTTCTGTTCTCATCCTGAAGCAAAGTTCTTAACCCGATGTACTATTTATGGGTTAGCGAAATCTGTAACCTGAAGCGTATGTAACCTGAAGTATATGTAACCCGAGGTACCACTGTATTATTAATTAAACTTGCATATCACCCTTCACCTGAAGATCATAGGTCAGTTCTGGGCACCACAGTTCAAGAAGGACACTGACAAACTGGAACGTGTCCAGAGGAGGGCAACCAAAATGGTCAAAGGCCTGGAAACGATGCCTTATGAGGAACGGCTAAGGGAGCTGGGCATGTTTAGCCTGGAGAAGAGGAGGTTAAGGGGTGATATGATAGCCATGTTCAAATATATAAAAGGATGTCACATAGAGGAGGGAGAAAGGTTGTTTTCTGCTGCTCCAGAGAAGCGGACACGGAGCAATGGATCCAAACTACAAGAAAGAAGGTTCCACCTAAACATTAGGAAGAACTTCCTGACAGTAAGAGCTGTTTGACAGTGGAATTTGCTGCCAAGGAGTGTGGTGGAGTCTCCTTCTTTGGAGGTCTTTAAGCAGAGGCTTGACAAGCATATGTCAGGAGTGCTCTGATGGTGTTTCCTGCTTGGCAGGGGGTTGGACTCGATGGCCCTTGTGGTCTCTTCCAACTCTATGATTCTATGATTCTAGTTTACAACATAAAAATAGAAAACGAGCACAAAAAATACATAATAAATACAGTGGTACCTTGGGTTAAGTACTTAATTCGTTCCGGAGGTCCGTTCTTAACCTGAAACTGTTCTTAACCTGAAGCACCACTTTAGATAATGGGGCCTCCTGCTGCTGCTGTGCCACCGGAGCACGATTTCTGTTCTCATCCTGAAGCAAAGTTCTTAACCCAAGGTACTATTTCTGGGTTAGTGGAGTCTGTAACCTGAAGCGTATGTAACCTGAAGCATATGTAATCCAAGGTACCTCTGTAAATACAAATACTAACCAATAACCAACCCCCTCCCACAATCACATTTCAAAGGTCATAGAAGGTTTAAGCAGTACAAGGCCAGATTGAAGAGTAACGTTTTTGCCTGACACCGAAATATATGCAATGAAGGCGCCAGGTAAGCCTTCTTGGGGAGAGCATTCCCAGAGAGGGGAGCCACCACAGATAAGGCCCATCCTTGTGTTACCACCCTCTGGATCTCTAGCAGAGGAAGCACACAAAGAAGGGCTTCAGGAGATGATCACAAGGTCCAGGTTGGCTCATATGGAGAGAGGCAGTCCTTGAGGTATTGAGGTCATGTAAAGCAACAACAACAACTAGGATAGGTGGCAACATGCTGGTTATTTGGTGGGGAGGCAGCACTTTTGCCCATTCCCACGATCCCAGCACACCTAGTTTCCTTCTAGTCTCAGAACAGTTCCCATCAGATGTCTAAACTACTCACCCAGACTTTCCAAGTGCCCTTATTTTCCAGGGATGCCCCTGATTTAGAGAAGCCGTTCTGTTTCTGATATGATCCTGGAATGTCCCACTTTTCCTTAGGATGTCCCTATTTTCATAGGAGAAATGTTGGAGGGTATGGTGGGACGCCCCTATTTTCAATGAAGAAATGTTGGAGAGTATGGAGTTATCCAACCCCTGAGCCGTCTGAAGGCAATCTTGTATAGGGAAGGTTTTTTTTTAAAAAAAAAGTTTAATATTTTACTATGTTTTTATATATGTTGGAAGTTATCTAGACTGGCTGGGGCAACCAGGTAAGATGTGTGGGGTATAAATAGTAAAATTATCATTATGGAATGGGACATCCCTATTTACATTGGAGAAATATTGGCGGGTATGCTCACCTAGAGTAGGTTCTCCCTACTCTAGACCCCAGGGGGACAACCATCTGTTTTGGGAATCTCTAACGTTGCTTACATCAGAGGGCTTGACTAGCTGCTCCACGAAGCTCTCTCCAACTCTAGGATTCTCTTCAGTAGGAAAACAGGAAGCTGCCTCATACTGTGTCAAACCATTTGTCCAATCAGTACTGTACACAGTGGCTGGCAGTGGTTCTCCAGGGTTTCAGACAGAGGTCTCTCCCAGTCCTATCTGGAGATCCCAAGTATTAAACTGGGGACCTTCTGCAGAAGATGTTCTTCTTCTTCCTCCATATGCAGCTTCCCTGGGTCCTAAGAGTCCATGACCTTCCAAGGGAGTCCGTTCCACAGCTAAGCAGCCCTTGCTGTCGGAAAGTCCTTCCTAATGCTTAGTCAGAATCTCCTTTCTTGCAATTTGAATCCATTGATTTGGGTCCTACTCTCTGGAGCAGCAGAAAACAAGTTTACACACCTCCCATGTGACAGTCCTTTAGATATTTAAAGGCGATTATCATATCACCTTTAAGGGACGTGGGTGGTGCTGTGGGTTAAACCATAGAGCCTAGGACTTGCTAATTAGAAGGATGGCAGTTCGAATCCCCACGACGGGGTGAGCTCCTGTCGCTTGGTCCCTGCTCCTGCCAACCTAGCAGTTCGAAAGCACATCAAAAGTGCAAGTAGATAAATAGGTACCATTCCAGCGGGAAGGTAAACGGCGTTTCCGTGCACTGCTCTGGTTCGCCAGAAGCTGGCCACATGACCCAGAAGCTGTACGCCAGCCCCCTTGGCCAATAAAGCAAGATGAGTGCCACAACCCCAGAGTCGGCCACGACTGGACCTAACGGTCAGGGGGTCCCTTTACCTATCATATCACCTCCCGGTTTTCTCTGCTCAGCATTGTTCCTTCTATTGCTGGCATTCCTTTCATTAGCATACCTAACTACACTTTGAAAATCCCAAGGAACTTTGCAAAGGAAGGATTAATAATAATAATAATAATAATAATAATAGTGAAACAGGGAATTTGCATTAGTGGAGCATCTTTGTATTCAGCCCTTGGAGAAGCCAGGAGTGATATGCAAAACCTTTACTCCGTCTCAGTGCTTTCCACTGCACATATTGCTACGAAACACAACTTGGCAGATTCTCAAACCACATTGCCCCTCTGCAGCCTTATGCGCAAGCAAAGTTTTCAGCTTGTTGCCAGTCATCTCCATGGTCCCATGCCTTGCCTTCTAATCAGCAGTGGACGCTTAGGGTTCCCACTCTTCCACCCACTCCACTATAACCTCTGTTCCTGGGAGGCATCGATTCGCTACAGCTGCTTAAGTAATCAAAGAGACAGAATTACATGTCTAGACTTGAGCAGTACTCTTCCTCCCCTCACCAAGAGTCTGGAAGGTGGGAAGGGAAGTCAGATGTAAGAATCAAAATTTCAGGGGAAGTGACATCCGTTAGATGTTTGGTTAAAAGAGAATGTAGAATTGGAAAGTTCCATTAGAAAGCTGCAGTCCAAAGGGGAGCTGGGTTCCATCAAAAGCAGAATGACATCAGCTAACGTTTTTTCACCTCCAAAGGGGCAGTCTTCCATTTTCTCCCGAGACAGACAGATGCCAGCCAAGTTCCGCTTTGTGACTAGGGATAGACAAATCTGTCAATTTGGATTTCTCTCAGTTTAAGTTTTCATCCCCAAATCTTAAGTTTGGTTCTCTACATCAGTTTGCAAAATTCTTTTTCTTTTTATCCTGTGAACTGCCCTGAGACCTGGGGGTACAGGGCGGTATATAAATTCAATAAAAAATACTATTTTTTTGAAATCCTTCTGAGGATTCATCAGCTTTCTATGGCGAATCCTAATACACACATTTTTGCATGCAATTTCCCCTAATATACACATTGTGCACAACGATTTCACCTAATACAATGCACTTTTGCATATTATTGACATTGCTATGTTCCTTCATGCAGACCCTTTACCCTAGTACTTGCTTTTTGGACACATGATTTGGCTGGGAAACTGCATTGCAAAATTCTCAGAAGTGAAAATTCTGAAGGATAGTGATGTTTCAGTTCACATTTTGTTTTGGAAAGTGCAAACTAATCAAGTTTGCATTTCAATGTGACCTGGATCCTACGTCTCCTGCATATCTCCTGCACTTTGTGACTCATCCAGCTTGTTGCAATCTAGTAGCCACATAATACAGTGTTGGATCTTGGAGGATGCTCAACTGGTATTGGAGTGCAGGGGTGCCAACTTGACCAAAATATTGGGGGCTAAGCCAGCCCAGCCCCACACAATCAATCACATGATGCAGCACATTCACAAAATTGAATGGAGATGCCCATAAACCTTGGAGGGAGGCTGACCTCCTCAAATATTTTATATTTGACCAAAGTGACCTTGACCCTCCAGGAGTCAGCTCCTATGTTGGGATGTATTTATGGATACAGCAGAATGAAATGGGGATGCAGAGGTAGTGAGTATTGTACTATTTCAATTGCTGTGTTTGTACTATTTCAATTGCTGTGTTAGCTGGTGTGTATTTTTTTTTGGGGGGGGGGCTGCATTTGCATGGTCCTATAGAAAAAAACAAAAAGCTTTACAACCAGAAAATAATTGTTTTTTTTAATGATATTTATTGAATTTTTTTTTTAAAATTACAAAGAAAAAAGAGAAACCAGAAAAAAAAGAAAAAATAGAACCATCATTCTCAAATTCTCCACTTTCATTACCTTCTTTCTTTGACCTCCTCCTCCTCCCTTTTCTTGTATCCTGATTAATAGTTATCGCAGCAAATCCTTTCCATAATTCATAGTATTCTGTCATTACATTACCTTAATCTATTTTCATCTTATCTTATAAAAAACCTTATAGCTTAAAACTTAAATCTTATTTTTACCAACTTCTCATAACCATAACATTCTTACCTAATTCTTTAAACATTTTTACAAGAGCCAAGTAATTTCATTTCAACATTTTTCTAACATTCGTCAATTTTATAAAACGATCCTAATGATAAAAAAAGAAATAAGAACAATCCAATCTTCATCCAGCGTCCCTTCCTCCTGGTCCCGGGTTTTGTCAGTCCTTTTTATCCCATTGATCTAGCACATTAACCTGGTAATCTTATATCCGAGGCCCTCAAGTCTCTTCCATGTCCCTTCCGCAGCTCTTCTTCATATTTTGCTTTCACTCGTGGGAACTCCAGCTTAGTAATGTTTTTGACCCTTTTCAACAGATCAGCCCCTTTTCCATAGTCCAGACTAGACTCCATGTGGTATTTAAAGACGTGTTTCAGATTCCCTCCAAAATTGAGAGCCCCCACAACTCCAAACATCTGACGGCCCATTGCCAGACTCGAAAAGTCCAAACCTCCCTGCATAGGGGGGTCTATCCAACCCCCCATTTCCAAGCCAAGCCAAACTTTATCTTTCCAAATCTGGCTTTTTCCAAGTTCATTTATCAAATCCAAAAATTCATGTTCCTGCTGGGCCGCAGCTCCCTCCATCTCTGGCGCCCAAGATTCAGCAACATCCTCTTCTCTCAGCTGTTCTGTCATGGCACACTCCTGTTTTAGTTCCTGGGTGGGCTCCATATACTTTCCCACTACCTGTTCAAAAGTTCTGGCCGCATTAGTCATCAAATCCGTCTTCTGGCTTAACTGATCCAATAGGGCATTTATATTACAGAGAGCACACAACAGTGCTTCTGAAACCATTGTCCTGCAAGGTCACAAGTACTTTCCCACAACTGTAATCTGTGGCAGCTGCAAGCTCCCTGGAATTAGTTACAGTTTCACAGTCCCCCTCTAGGGGGAAAACTTCTGGTTGTTCTTTCTTTTAAGGACAATAGCAACAAAGTTTCTTTTTAAGATATTTTGTCCATATTTGTTCCTTTAAAATGCGAAAGGAAACAATGGAATCACAATGTTACTCTTCTTTTAGCTATCTGTCAAAAACATTTGTCTCTGGTCAATGAGCTTCAAACGTCAATTCTGACACCCCGCTCCAGGATCAGGGCGGTGGAAAGTTACTTTGCTTTAAACTCACTTCTGCAGGTTTAAACAGTCCAAAAAAGATCCCCCTTCTTCTCCTGCTACCGAAGGGGGGGTTCAACAATTTTAAATGATGAAAGCCAATCCTTTAAAAGCGATTTTCTAAGCTCTAGTTTACGTTGTCTTTGCTTTATTCTGACTACAAGGAAACGGAAGGCTGACTTCCTGTTTAGACCTTCCCGTTTCAGTACCAAATTAAGGTAAATTTTTAAGTCCAATTCCTTTCTGCTCGCCAGTTCTTATTTAAAGTCCAATTGTTCAATGTTTAAGTACTCACGGGTGATTATTTTGGATGCCAAATTGTCCCAGGAAAAAGGCAGCGCTCTCCGGCAACGGCTATGTGGCTTCGCTCCACGGAAAAACCAATTGACTCACAGCACCGCGCCACTTCCCCCTCTTCGCTTCGGAGCCCGTTAGTGGGTTCCTTTGCGGGTTGGGGGGGCGCTAAGGGTGCCCGCCGAGTCCCACGGTCACAGACTTCATCCGCCTGTGATTTCTAGAAGGGTCCCCACTTCACCGTAGCAGAAAGGACCCGTTTCGCGCGGAGCTGGTCCCTCCAGTTCAGAGGGAGTCCGCCATTGCCGATGGTGCCACCCCGGAAGTCTAATCCAGAAAATAATTGTTTTATTTGGTTTTTATCTCCCTAAGGAGCTGATGGCAGTATACAAGGTGCCATTAGGTTTCCTCCCCCAAAAAAGCCTACAGGTCCAGGACATCCCAAATACTAGTTGACCAGTTCTGCCCATTAATAGGAAGCTACATTTTGGAGTACAGCTTTTACAAAATTCCATTGGAAGCTACATACTTAGATGATGGTACCACTCCCATGAGATGGGAAGAACAAGTGCTGTCCTCTGTTTCCCTTCCCTAACAAAAAAGCTGAACATCTGCAGTAAGACATCCTGAGATGGGGACAAATTCTTGACTCAGTAGCTCACTGACCCACCCATCATGAATAGCAGGGTTGGTGACCAACGTGACCCCAGTTCCTAGGTTATGTTTGCATTTTGTGGAAGGACAAATCCCATTTTGCACACACAAAAATAAATCCTCCTCTCTTTGGAGCTATAAAAAGGGAAGCAAACTAGCCCTCTGGCAATGAGCAAACAAAACTCAGAAGAACCTGGTGTATCCTGGGATCAGCTGTTGGTTTGGTACTTTCAAGTAAGCACACACTTTAAGAATGCCACGTAAAGGCAAAACCCGGAGAATCAGCGATTTTAGTTCCTTTTCCAAGTTAACATCAGAGGAAAAATTCTAGGAACAACCCCATGCTCAGAATAAAATGTTGTCATTTTGTTGTCCCACTGGTAGGAGCACCACTAAGCTTGCTTCTAGCTATCGCTGCTACTGGCATTGAATATTATGCTATGGCTTATTTATATATTGCCTTTTGGCCAACAGACCATTGAAAGCAGTGAACAGCACGTTAATTGGTTCCCAACAATCACAAAGACTGCATTGACTTGACAACCAGAAATGAACATGAGAATTGGGCCACATGGTCAGCTGAACTGAGTCCCATTCCAGCTGAACAGGACAAACTAAAGAACATGTTTCGCTCTGCCACATCGCCTGTGGTACATGAACACATCTGGGAGAGTGAAACTGTAGAGCCTCAATTCACTCTCCAGATTCCTGTCGAGCCCTCAGGAATTCAGCTAAAATGAGAAAGCATTCATAAAACTGCAAAGTTCCTGGAGGGATGAAATGAGATACGGTCAAGGAAAAGCCATTGTGGGACCCATGAGACAGACAAAGATTTTGGACCATTCTGGTTTTGTGTGGGATTTTATGGCTTCATGAGTGACACTGAGGGGGCTGAAAAGTATGCAGAGCTGAGGGGGGGGGTCACAATTTGTGACATTGCAAGTAACCGGCCGGTTCCAAAACAAGCAGTGTGCTGCACCACCAAGAGGAGAAAGGAATATTCTTAGCCAGCCAGCGCAACCTGAGCTACTTTAATGACCACGTCTCTGTGTTAAGCACATGTAAATCACAACGAGGTTTCGATATCCAGCTATTTTAGAATGCATTGCTGCATGGCATTCCAAAGGCTTACTCAGATTTCTGCATTGTTGAGATAGAGTCCCTGTATCTTCTCCCCATCAGCTTAGTGAGGGGGATTTTGCTGGGAAGGTTTAAAAGGGGAAGAGCTATTAACAACTTCTCCCTGTCACACTTCCTCTAGTCAGATTCTCAGCCTGCCCAGGCAGCTCAGAATACAGGAATCCAGAGGAAAGAATGGTAAGATTCTGCCCAATGTGTAAATTGAACCTCAGCCACGTTTGTTTCCTATGTCTGCCTTAAACATCTTCTAGCCCCTCAGCTCTCTGAGAACTGACAACTGCCCAAGACCGCAAGTCTGCTGACTCCTATGACAAGTCTGTATGTCATATTAGTCTGATTAGTCTGTATGAAGACCTCCAAGGAGCATATTTCTGAAACTTCTAAGAGAGCACACAAAAAGGTCTAAATCGACAGGGACACCTCACACACAGAGAAGGGCAGTAGTTCAGTGGTAGAGCATCTGGTTGGCATGCAGATCATCCTAGGTTCAATCCCTGACATCTGAAGGAAGGACTGGAGATCTCAAACTCTGGAAAACCACTGCTAGTTAGGGTAGACAATACTCAACTTGATGGGCCAATGTTCTAACTCAATAGAAGGCAGCTGTACATCAGGTATGGAAATATTTAGCCCTCCAGACATTGCTGGACTGCAATTCCCATCATCCCTGACCATTGGCCATGCTGGCTGGGGCTTATGGGAATTGGAGTCTAACAATATATGGAAGGCCAAAGACTGCTCTGGGGACAAGCCCTCAGATGCAAAATCCAAAGCATTTGGGAGATTCCTGTAGTCTGTGTGTGTGTGTGTGTGTGTGTGTGTGTGTGAAGCCTTTCAATTAAAATAAAATTTAAACGTGCAAAGCTGCTTTCTATGATACATTGGATATGCCTCCATAATGGCCTTTTCATAATGTGCAGTCTGCTTTTTATCAAGTCAGATCATTGGTCCATTTAGCTCATTATTACCAATACTGACTGGCAGAAGCTTTCCAGAGTTTCTAACAAAAGGTTTTCCTTGTCCTACCTGGGACAGGGATACCACAAATTGAACCTGAAACCTTCTGCATGCAGTGCAGATGTTCAACCACTGAACTGTAGGCCAGGGGTCAGCAAACTTTTTCAGAAGGTGGCTGTTTTCCAACTGTCCCTCAGATCTTGTGGGGGGCTGGACTATATTTTTTTTGGGGGGGGGGGAAATGAATGAATTCCTACCCCCCACAAATAACCCAGAGATGCATTTTAAATAAAAGGACACATTCTACTCATGTAAAAACACACTGATTCCCAGACT
Source organism: Podarcis pityusensis (assembly GCF_964106645.2). Lineage (NCBI taxonomy): Eukaryota > Metazoa > Chordata > Lepidosauria > Squamata > Lacertidae > Podarcis > Podarcis pityusensis. The sequence continues at coordinate 7,793,155 of NC_138031.1, read as the reverse complement.
GTCTGCAGGCCAGATTTAGAAAGTGATTGGGCCGGATCCGGCCCCCGGGCCTTAGTTTGCCTACCCATGCTGTAGGCCTTCCACCCAACAGAGATCTCTAGATATCAGGTTACTATCCCCTAACTCCCCTAAATGCCTTTAAGTGAACACATTGTCTCTTTTTCAACCTTACAAGTCACATAACCATTGAGTGAAGAAAAGCTCATATGTGATGGCATCATCAAATATGAAAGAGTCACATGCTATGTGCATTGCTAATTATAATTGCATCAGGTCCCCATGAGAGAATGGGTCCAAGGCCACATCCATTTACTTAAATTCAAGTAGAATGCTAAGATAGAAAGAGTACATGTTAAAACATTCTACATAAAATTATTCATTCTTAATTTAACCTGGCATGTGGTGGGACTTCAGAGTACCTTCATTGTACCACATCTAATGAAGCCATAGCTCTCCAAGCCCATAGAAGATTGGCTTTGAAATCCTTTGTGCCAAAGAAAGGACTTTCTTACTTACTTTCACAAAGTCTTCTCCTCAGTTTCCCACGTATCTTGTCAATAGCATTGTAATCTGAGACATGGAACACATGGGCGGACTTGGGCTCTGAAGCAATTTCATCCAGCTCTTCTTTGAGGGCCTCACCAACCCCTACAGCAAAGATCCTTATGCCCGCTTTATGAGCTGCAGTGGCCGGATCCAAGACATAATCCTGGCTCCGGCCATCCGTCAGAAGAATAGCCACTTTTTTGATGGTGCGGTCACTTGGCCTCCCACCAGCCTCCGTGGAAAAGCTGTATGTGTTGATGTACCGTAGGGCATCACCAGTATTTGTATTGCCCCCGTAGTATTTGATATTCCTTGCAGCTTCTTTGATCTCCTCCCGAGTCCGATATTTCCCAAGCTCAAATTCAGTAGTTGGTCTGTCGCTATAGCGGACAACACCGACCCGGGTTTTGTCTGGTCCGATCTCAAACGTGTCTACCAGATTAGCCACCCACTGGCGGACCTTCTCAAAGTCTTCTTTCCCCACGCTGGAGGAGGTGTCCAAGATGAAGACGAGGTCATAGTGGACGTTCTTGCAACCTGCAAGGGGAAAACGAGTATCTCCTGAGACATGGTAGAGGAAGACAGCCACCAACATCACAACATCTGGGGACATTTCTGCTCATCATAGCAATTTCTGCTTGGGGGAATGTCTGGTCAGCCTTCCACAGAACATGTTCCACCTTGGAGAACCATCACAGAGTCTGTCCTTAGAGTTTAGTAAGGCCCAAAGCAGATCTGAAAACAGATTTTGCTTTGTTATGCAAACTTTCTCTCTTTTCTCTCTCTGTTGTGGCTGCTGTGCTTTCGCCTACTCTGTCTGCATGTCTATGAGGCAACTATTTTCTTTTGAAATCTTAACAGACTGCTCTCTGTTCCCCCTCCTTCCATTCCCCTTTAACTCAACATGCTTAAGAACTTTTTGGCAGATCAAGAGTTGCCTGCCTTCAAACCTGCCTTCACAGACAGTAATAGCAAACAGTTGGCATTCCATGTTCTCATTTAAAAGCACCATTATATTTTATTTATTGTCAGCCTGGAGAAATGCTTTCTTTTACAGCGGTGAGAAGTTTTACAAGATTTGTTATATATATACAAACAACAAAACCTAAGTGTTGACAAGGGGGTGAATCATTGGACTGGAGATTGAGTTTTTTGACAACTGAAGAATTCAATTGCTAAGGAAGTGTTGCTAAATGCCAGTGAAGAGTAAGTCAAGGATCAAACCCAGGACACCATTTTGAGAGAGCAATAGGGCATCTTGACCTCATATTTCAAAGCATACATGATTATGCCTTAATAAAGCTTTTAACTTTGACCAAGTCAGTGCTTTCATGCACTGAATGAATGCAGTTTTAGACCAATGACTTTCAAACTATGTTCCAAAGAGCTTCTTCGGAGGTTTATCAGAGATTCTTCAGAAAGGCTCAGTGAACATAATGTCCTTGAAGGACTCATTGGACTTAATTAAACTTGCATTGGCTGCTGATATGCTACTAGGCCAGGTTCAAGTTTTGTGAATTAATTTTCAAGGCCCTTAGCAACTTGATACCTTAAGGCTCATCTGACTTTTTTAATCCCTACCCAATCACTGAGGTCTTCTGCATATCTTATAGCCACCAGGATCTCATCACTACGGGTCCAGTTCTTTGCAACTTCCTCCCAGCTGTGATCAGACAGATTCCCTCCCTGTTGATCCTCAGTGAAGACTTCCTTTTTATTATTTCAACTGGGTATTTGAAGGAAGCTTTCCTAATTTTATGGTTAACTGATCTTAAGCTATAAATGATTAAATAAATCAACAAATAAATAAACACACTTTTGCAATGCATAGCTCCAGATAAGCATGTTCTAGGATACGATCTCAGTAGTCATGAGGGCAACAGGAAGATTTAGGAGGCCCGGACAGTCTTCTGTGTGAACTGACAGTGCAGTATGGAATAGGCCCCAGAATCTGTTGAAACATGCAGGGATTCCATACCAGAAACAAGGGACCTCTTCAACAAACACATGCATTCCTAACCACAAATCATTTTTTGTCATGCATTTCATTCCTACTGCCAGTTTGTCTCAATCTTCGGCAGTTACATCTATGACAAAGATCACAAGTGTTTATCAGATCATTTGTCAATTGATCTAATGAAAGACACATATCCCTTTCAAAACAGTGCATCCCCCTCTTTCTTCCAGAATTTTAGCAGAGTCCTACATGCTGCCTACATGATCTACAATGGAATAGTGGCTATGCATTTTTCTTTAAAGGCAATTCCCATTGGGTTCAACAGAATTCACTTCCAAGTAAATGTATGTGGGATTGCAACCTTGCAACCTGACCTACCAATTGAGAAGTCCTTGGTTCACCTGTCACCTTGGCCAAGAACTAGCCAAGTGATCTTGGGTAAGCCACTAGGACTCTGCCCCAGTCACCAGAACACAGAGGTAATAAATAATGTTGATCTACCTTATAGGGTTGTTGTCTGGATTACTGAAACTCTATATAAGAAATGCTATTTTTTTAAAAAATAAAAAAAATAAAAGTCATGTATTATCCAGTAGTGATGTATGGAAGTGAAAGCTGGACCATAAAGAAGGCTGATCACCAAAGAATTAATGCTTTTGAATTATGGTGCTGGAGGAGACTCTTGAGAGTCCCATGGACTGCAAGAAGATCAAGCCTATCCATTCTGAAGGAAATCAGCCCTGAGTGCTCACTGGAAGGACAGATCCTGAAGCTGAGGCTCCAATACTTTGGACACCTCATGAGAAGAGAAGACTCCCTGGAAAAGACCCTGATGTTGGGAAAGATGGAGGGCACAAGGAGAAGGGGACGACAGAGGATGAGATGGTTGGATAGTGTTCTTGAAGCTACCAGCATGTGTTTGACCAAACTGCGGGAGGCGGTGGAAGACAGGAGTGCCTGGCGTGCTCTGGTCCATGGGGTCACGAAGAGTTGGACATGACTAAACAACTCAACAACAAAAAATTATCCATTTCAGACTTTTGATCTGCTGCCATTCTACTCTATATGTTTATCCGCCACATGACGTGAAAAAAATCAAAAAACCAAATCATTCCTTTGTCTATAATTCAATTACAAGGAGTGCCCCTGCTTACCTGCTCTCTGTGCCTGAACGTTCTCTCCACCCCAAAGGAGCAAAAGCAGTATCAAGGTGGAAGGTATCGAGTATCTTCCTGCAAAGGACATGACTCCCTTCTTCTTCTCCAATATAGTATTCCCTTTTTTCCTTCCGCAATGGTAGTTATTCTACATATCCATGTCTAGGAGAGGGGAGAGAAAAAGACGCAGGAAAAATTAGAGCAAAATGTAATTATTATGTGAAGGAATCACCAACCCGCAAGGGCAGGAGGAGAGAGGAAGAATATTAGAGGAGGAGAAAATAAGAAATGGTTTTCCAACTGTACATCTTTTCATTGGAAAGCTGCTTCCTCTCCTGGTTTTCCTCGAGACGCTGCAAACTGTACACAGACAAAAGCAACAGTGCAGAGTTCACCAGTGTGCAAAAAAGCAGCTTAAAATGTCTTTGTTACAAGCACAAGCCCAGTTATCTGAAGAGAGAAGATTAGCACATTATTTAGGTTGACGCGAGTCCTTCTTTGATAGTACACTCAAGGCAACAGACCGGAAATTATCCCCAGGGCTGGGCCCCTCCATGTTAGACTTCTGCCTCCCTGGGATGTTTATTTACAATCATTCCCTCTGAACAGAACTGATTGAACATTGTGAGATTATACCCACAACAGTGTCCCTGGCTGCTGCTGTATATGTTTAACCTCCCTGTGTAAATCTTTGTGCCTCCTGCAAAATAAAAAATAAAAACAGTTTCTTCTGAGAAGCATGGCTGTAAATAGGAGGTGATGTAGGGAAGAGGAAGAGGCAGAATAGGAGCTGATTAAGAACATAATAAGGACTTAGGCCAAAGACCTATATAATTCAGCATCCTGTTATTCCAGTGTCCAACCAGATGCAAGCAGGAGCTACTGTAAGTCCAACTTGTGATTCTCAGTGACTGGTATTCGGAGACATATGAAAGTCAGGCTTGAAGGCTCAGGCTGGGCCTACATGTGTAGCAGAACATGGTGGACAAATACATACGCTTAACCACCAATAAGCTTCTGGCTGGATCCCAGAATGTCCCGTTTTTTGGTCCAGAGCTTGTACCAGAGCACAAGGCCAAAAGATGATCATTCAGGCATGAGTCAACTGGGTTGCGCCGGAATGAAAGCCTCTCACTCTTTGGTCTTGCAAGACCAAAAAATATGACTGTTTTTGCTCTCGCACTCCCATGCGAAAGCTTAGGATATACAGTCGTACCTTGGAAGTCGAACAGAATCTGTTCCAGAATGAATGAATGAATCTTTATTTGTGTCAGCCAACGGCCATAGCAATGAAACCACAATACAATATACGAAGAATAGAAATAAAAAGTCAATTGTATAAAATACATTTTGAAGTTTTGAATCAATAGTCAAATGGTGGATCTTATTCTTATTCCAGAAGTCTGTTCAACTTCCAAAGCATTCGAAAACCAAAGGAGAGCTCCTAATTAGCTGCAGGAAGCTCCTGCAGCCAATAAAAAGCCGCAGAACCCTGTCGGATGTTCAGTTTCCAAAAGAACGTTTGAAAAGCGGAACAGTCACTTCTGGGTTTCAATCATTTGGGAGTCAAAATGTTCAAGAACTAGGCTGTTCATAAACCAAGGTATGACTGTAAAAAGGAACATCCCGAATTTTGTTTCCAGGATGTTGGAGGGCATGTAATTAGATTGTACATGGTCTAGCTACAAGTGGAGCACATGGCTGACTGCTTCTCCACGTGCCCTTTACCTCTTCTATCTGCAACTGTTTTCTGTTTGTTTGTTTTAATGTAATTTCCCCACCTGAACTTGAGCAACCCATTCCAGTACTTCTAGAATCTGTTACCCCATTTTAGGTAAAGGTAAAGGTACCCCTGCCCGTACGGGCCAGTCGTGACCAACTCTGGGGTTGCGCGCCCATCTCGCTTAAGAGTCCGGGGGCCAACGCTGTCCGGAGACACTTCCGGGTAACGTGGCCAGCGTGACGAAGCTGCTCTGGCGAGCCTGCGCCAGCGCAGCACACGGAAACGCAGTTTACCTTCCTGCTATAAAGCGGTACCTATTTATCTACTTGCACTTAAGAGTGCTTTCGAACTGCTAGGTGGGCAGGAGCTGGGACCGAACGACGGGAGCTCACCCCGCCGCGGGGATTCGAACCGCCAACCATACGATCGGCAAGTCCTAGGCGCTGAGGTTTTACCCACAGCGCCACCCGTGTCCCGTTACCCCATTTTACTCAGTGTATAAACCAGACACCAGAGCCCAGAGACCTTGTAATGAGTGCACTGTGTAGCCGTGATCTGAGAGTCTGGAAAGGAAGAAGGCCCAGGATGTAGCAGAGAAAAACAGAGGTGGTAGAAGAGGCAGTGGGAGGAAAGATTCACTGATCACCTCACATCTAAAAAGATATTGTAGAGTCCGAAAAGGTTCAGAAAATGAAAACCAAAATGATCAAGGTGACTGGCTCCCCTAATATATTCATTTTATGCATATTTCCCCTAGTATATTCATTTTGTACACATAACTTGAGAACTGCAAAATTCAAAGAAGTGTGAATTCAGAAAGATGGATTTGTTTCAGAAAGTGAAAATTAGATAAATTCACCTCTAAAGGCAAATGGAGTCAATTTTGTTCCCAGTCCTTAGTTATGATATAGTGGCATTCTAAATTGATGTTAGCAGATAGCAACTCTAACTGGGTGTAGTCCAGCAATTCTCCACAAGGTGTCCGAACAGCATCATGAGATCTGAAACTCTATTTTTAGTTGCAAGCTGCCTAACTCACCGAAACAGAGTTGCAGCACCATAATCCATGAGAACAATTCCTGGTGTTTAATATTCTGGAAAACCCTAATCCTGGCTCAAATAAAAACATCACAAGGTTGGCTTCCATGTCATGCTCGTTTTCATAGCAAAGCCACTGAGAAGATCTACTACCCGTCATAGCAGACAGGATATTTCCTCTGCTACTGGATACAGGAAAAGTCTGACGGAAACCAGAATGAGAGTATAAACTCAGGCGGCTTTGTAAGATGGGGCGGTGTCAAGCTTGTTCCGATGCTCTTGGGAGTAAAATAATGAGAATTATCTTGATTAAAATAGTGGGAGAGGGGACAAAACAGGTACAGTGGTACTTCGGGTTACAGACGCTTCAGGTTGCAGACTCTGCTAACCCAGAAATAGTACCTCGGGTTAAGAACTTTGCTTCAGGATGAGAACAGAAATTGTGTGGTGTGGCGCAGCAGCCCCATTAGCTAAAGTGGTACCTCAGGTTAAGAACAGTTTCAAGTTAAGAACGGACCTCCAGAACAAATTAAGTTCTTAACCCGAGGTACCACTGTAGAAGAAGGGCAAGAGAGGGGGGGGGGGCTTCTTAAGCATATCTGGCGCCGTGATGCAAAGCTCCCTCCACCCCCCCATTTCCCAGAATTTTTGAGGGAGGACGGCGCTGCCGGTGGGGCTGGAGGAGGCAGGCAGTGGCTGGAGGGCGGCTCCTCCTGTGGGGACAAGGTGGAGGCTCGACGCGGCGCCTCCCGGCTCAGCTGGACACTTTGTGCCGCAGTGGCCACAGTAGATGGAGGCTCCGGGTGCGGCGCTGCTTCGGCCCAGCATGGCGGAGGTGGGAGAGGGTGGCAAGCTGATGCCAGGAGATGCTGCATCCAGCCTCCACCTCTTCCCTGGCATCCTCCAGAACTTGGCGCCCTGGCGCCCCGCACCACTAGCGTCTATGAGTAAGACGCCCCTAAACTGAGAGAGAGAGAGATGGAACGAACATTGAGGTGGCATAGAGAAAGGAAGAGAGATAGCTATACAGTTCCGCAATGTTGCAAACTCTTCCCACTTTCAGTTTTCACCCCCACCCACTGTCAGCATGCAGTCCTCAATAGATCCCACCACCTTACCAAGGAAATGCAGCTCGTGACAGATTCCCCACCTCCCGATGTAAAGGGGCCATGGGAGGTGTTGTGCCATTCAATCTGTCTCAAACTGAATTGTATGTTCCTGGTAAAGTAAAGGTAAAGGGACCCCTGACCATTAGGTCCAGTCATGACCGATTCTGGGGTTGCGGCGCTCATCTCGCTTTACTGGCCGAGGGAGCCAGCGTTTGTCCACAGACAGCTTCCGGGTCATGTGGCCAGCATGACTAAGCCGCTTATGGCGAACCAGAGCAGCGCATGGAAATGCAGTTTACCTTCCCACCAGAGCGGTACCTATTTATGTACTTGCACTTTGACATGCTTTCAAACTGCTAGGTTGGCAGGAGCAGGGACTGAGCAACGGGAGCTCACCCCGTCGCGGGGATTCGAACCGCCGATCTTCTGATCGGCAAGTCCTAGGCTCTGTGGTTTAACCCACAGCACCACCCATGTCCCCATGTTCCTGGTAATTTCCCTTAAATCTCTCTTAAAAGAATAAAGACAACACAATCCTATTCACAGTCAACAAAAAGTAAGTTGTAAGTTGTCTCACGTTCACACAGTACACCGTATCAAACCTGAAGGCAGGCTTAAAGACTTAAAATTACAAATAGCAAGATGTGGATTTACCCTATATGATGGGGGACATTCCAAGTGTCGCCAGGAGGAACAGGAAGTTTCGACTGGCTGGACCAAACATTCCCTTGCATGTCCACCCCAGCATTACAAGGAATGTTGTACTTGACTGCTACCCGTGGATCACAACCCACAGTCTGGCCCTTCCAGAAAACCTATATCAATTTCTTGCTCCCTGCACTATGCTCAGGTTGCAGTTCACACACATTGATCTCTTGCGTAGATGTGGTGGCTTTCAGAGAAGCTATAAATGCTCCCCTGACAGAGTAGCAGCCCTGAAATTCCAGAGCAAGGACCAGCTGAGACTTTGGAGGTATATTTTTGCCTGCAGCAGACAGACTCATGGAGTCTGAAGGCTAAACATTAAACGCCCTGGAGTGTGCTCAGCCCAGCTTTTGTGTCCCCGGGGAAAGGAAATAGCTCAACCTTTTCATTCTCCATATATATTAACATCACAACCACCAGTAGTTGGCTGGGGAGCTAGAAAAACATTAGCATATCCCTAACATGCAACCAAAACCAGTCCCCAAACCACTGCCAGTGTTCAGATATGTTCACACCTGAATGCAACTATCACCATTTGCCTGTCCATTTAAAAGTTGTTCCAAACCATTTAATATGGGGAGCTATCCGGTGTTCTGTTCACTATATGTAGTATTTATTGACAAGGTAGATAGGTGATATATTGATTTAGGTGGGAAAGGTGCCAAAATCGGTTTCTCGCCATTTCTCATTTTCTCCAGTCTCAAATTCAATCTGAAATTCTCCAATCTCCAATATTTGCCACATTTACATTTTGAATAAAAAACCCTCTTGAAAATTCACCAGGATTTTAGTACACATTTTTCTTAACTTCAGTATACCTGAAGGAACGTCTCCACCCCGTCATTCTGCCCAGACACTGAGGTCCAGCTCCAAGGGCCTTCTGGCAGTTCCCTCACTGTGAGCAGTGAGGTTGCAGGGAACCAGGCAAAGGGCCTTCTTGGGAGTGGCGCCCGTCCTGTGGAATGCCCTCCCATCAGATGTCAAGGAAATAAACAACTATCTGACTTTTAGAAGATTTTTAGAAGACATCTGAAGGCAGCCCTGTTTAGGGAAGTTTTTAATGTTTGAAGTTTTATTATGTTTTTAGTATTCTGCTGGGAGCCACCCAGAGTGGCAGGGGAAACCCAGCCAGAAGGGTGGGTTGTAAATAATAAAATTATTATTATTATTATTATTATTATTATTATTATTATTATTATTGCAAACAATCTCATAGTTCTTGTTTAGGTGAAATTCAGAGGCAATTTTGAGCTGATTTCTTTATATTGTCCAGTTTGGGCAACATATCTCAGGAATGTTAAGGGATGCCCAAAAAAAAAAAAAACTTTCAAAAGAAAAAATGAAATTCCGGGGGGGGGGGGCTTCCCCACCCTTTGTTCCCGTCTCGCAGTAGATCCTGAAACTCCCAAGCGAGGGGCTTTTAAAAAGAAACAAGATTTCACACACGCCAATAGCTTCATGCTTTTTATATCGGCAAGGAAGTTATTCTGGCTCCATGGATGAAATCTAACCTTTTCTTTTTTAGCGCAGTACAGGATTGTGTTAATGAAAGAGCCAGTGTGTCATGCCTTTTTATAGGAATTGAAGAGCGATGGAGCAACAGGCCTAAATCTGGTTTGGGGGTGGAAATACTTGCCTGTTTCCCCTATAAAGGGCAAAATATGAGGAGATGTTTGAGGGCACCTCACCTATGGGCAATACACTAATCTATCTATCTATCTATCTATCTATCTATCTATCTATCATCTATCTATCTATCTATCTATCTATCTACCTACCTACAGGGAATTCGGTGGTTCTGACCTGAACAAGCCTTCTGACAGTGGACTGTTGCTCCCTCATGTCACGACGACCAGGGACAGCCCTATGAAGAGGCAGAGTGAAGCAGTTGCCTCAGGCGGCAGATACTGTACAGACAAGTCATCTCTCTGCATATGCTTTGAGGAAGGGCACCATCTTGTCCTTTGCCTCAGGCAGTGCCAGATTTACGTATAAGCTGAACAAGCTATAGCTTAGGGCCCCACTCTCTTGCCCCCCCCAAAAAAAAAATCAAAGGGGGAAACTGGATGTACATTTCCAAAATATAAGATAAAAAACAAATAAAATAAAAACCTACATACAGCAACAGTCTTTGGTGTTGTGTAGGCTGCTATGATGTAAATAATGCACCCTGCCTGCTAGCCTGCTCCCTAAAATATCACTGGTTTGCTCATTTCTATATATAGGGTGCCTACATTCTGCAGGGACTGGTTGTATGGCAACATGGGCAGATGGCTTGAGATACCTATTAGGTCCTTGATAACCATATAGCATATATTCAACACAAAAAAGCAGCGGCAATTTGTTGTTGACAAAGGACAGATGGACATATAAAGGCCCCATTACCTTCAGTAGCTTAGGGCCTCATTAGACCTAAATCTGGCCATCTTGTCCTTTGCCTCAGGCAGCAAAATGTCTTGAGCCGGCCCTGGTCAGAGCTACCCATGCATCACCAAAGGTTTTTGGTTTGGTTCGTATAAAAGCCAGTGTAGTGTTGTGGTTAGAGTGCCCCACTAGGTGGGAATGTAAAAAAGTAAAGAACTGGGAAATGATATATAATGAGATGAAAAAGAGGTTGAAATATACATTTTTTAAAAAACCAGAAGCATTTTTACTTGTATTATAGGTCAGGACATTAATAGGCAAGATGTTAAATTGTTTTTATATGCAACAACTGCGGCAAGAGTATTGTTAGCCCAGAAATGGAAACAAGAAGAAATTCCGACGAAAGAAGAATGGCAGACGAAATTAATGGACTATGCAGAATTAGATAAAATGACAGGAAGGATTTGAAACCTGCGGGACCAGAGATTTACAGTAGATTGGAAGAAGTATATGAATTATTTGAAGAGCAGCTGTAATCAACAAATTACGCTAGTAGGACTACAAAAAGTTTTGTAAGGAGAAATATATGAAGTGTTACAAAGTAGAAAAAGATAGAGATATTGGTTATGAGTTTGAAATGTAATAGGGAAGATAAGAAATGCATACTAAGAGATTAGATTGGAAAATTTTCAGACAGGATTGATGGAAGTCCAAAATTTGAATAAGATGTAAAAGTATGTTTAATTGTTGTTTAAAATGATATGTTAAAAAACTAATATAAAATATATATATATAGAGAGAGTGCCCCGCTGGGACCTAGGACAAAGCGTGTTCTCCAATAAATGAGAGCACGTGTTGCGGTGTGGGCCACCGGGCCAGGCCTCTGGTTGCCAGGCAGGTTAATAGTTGTTGCCTGGCATTGTGATTGGATAACCGGGTTGCTAGGGCAAATTGTATGTTGCAAATTGGGTGGGTGGGACCATAGTCTTTAAATATTGGTGCACTCTGGTTTCTCTTTCTCTTTGCAGAGTGCATCGGATCACCCACCCGCCCGCCCTCTTTTCCGGTTGACCTTGCTTAGCCTGTCATGGGGTCGTCTGCCTTGGCGCAGGGGCCTAGTAGGAATTTTGCCATTTGGTGATTGGCTGTGCCATTTGGTTTTTGCCTACTACACAGCAATTCGTCACAACTTGTAAGGTTGCGGTTAGGCATTGGTTATAATATGCTGGTGGTGGAGGGGTCAGGATAGGCCATGCCTGCCCCTCCCATTGCGCTGAAGGGAATTCCGTTAAAGGAATCCTGGGGCTTGCCATGATTTCGTCCAATCCCTGTCATGGGACCAGGGCCGCCCAATCCCTGTCATGGGAATCCTTGTCATAGGACCTGGGCCGGCAAGCTTTCGGGGAGCTGCTGGGGGTGAGCGGCATGGGTCCGACGCTTAGCTCAAATGACCCCCAAGTTTGACTTTCCCTTCTACTGGCTACCGATCAGACCTCGGGATGTCAGTTCTGTCCCAGGCGGGGAGACAGATAGTCATAACCAATGTCTAAACAACCACTCACTGATTTTGTATTTTAATAAAGTTGTGGCCAAAATAGTGCCCAAAAACCAAAACTAAATTACGTGTTCTGTGTGAAGTTATTTGAGGGGTGGCCTGGGGACCTACACATGCAACAGGGTTCAAATTCCCTGCTCAGCCATGAAGATTTTGACCTTGGGCCAGTCACCGCCTCTCAGCCTAACCTACCTCACAAGGCTGTTGTGGGGATTAAATGAGGATGGGAGAGAACCATGTGCACCCCCTCAAGCTATTTGGAGGGAAAAGGTGTAATATGCATGTGTTAAATAAATAAAGTGTGCTCAAAATTATATACAAAATTATCATTAGCATTATTATTTTAAGCTATCAGATGCCCTTCATCATTGGGCCCCAGGGAATGTTGCAACAATTTAAAATTCCATATTGAAAATGGTCTTAAACTAATTAAAGTCACATGTGATATGTGCAAATATAATACATACAATGCACGTATTATATGTATAATGCATACAAAAGCACAAGCTTCATGCTATACTATATTTCTACCATATAATTTTATAAGTATGAAGCATATTTATACAGTTAAGCATATTGCCGTATTTATGTGCTTATGTGCTGGTTGCTTTAGGAAACCTGGAGTGTATTATACTACTACTACTACTACTACTACTACTACTAATAATAATAATATGATATACAACAACTGTTTGTATTTTTAGCAGAAATGGGGGGGGGGGATACTTGCTTTTTGTCAAGATCAAGAAACAAGATGGGAATGTGGGGGACTTGTGAAAATAAGCCTGACATGGAGATTGTTATGTACTGAGTTGAATAGGATCCAAACTGCAGCAGTCTGATTGGTCCTAGAACAATAGGATTCAGAATGCAGCAGTCTGATTGGTCCTAGAACAATGCAGCAGTATGATTGGTCGGCAGGAGCCACCCAATCCAGCTCCAGATAGAAGTGAATCCACAACCTGATTGGCCTACAGGAGAATTCCGGAATTAGCCAATCACGTGCAGCCCATTGTGTAAATAATGTATATAAAGCAGATACTTTGAGGGGACTTCTATTCCCTCCTCACCACTATGAGCTGAATAAAGAGCATGAAATCCACTCTCGACTCTGAGTATATTTCAGAGATTTAAAAATAAATAAAAAATATTTCATTCAAATCATCACTTGATGAAACATTGGCTTCTTGGCCGCTGACCTAGGTGCTACATTTGTGGCTCAGTGGCTGTCAGCCTGCAAACAACAAGAAGAAGAACAATTGCGTCTCCATCAACTGTAGTCGCACACTATACCACGACAGCAATTCTGGATGAGCACCCTTCACCTAGTGCCCAGCAAATGCCTCTGAGAGTCACACAAGCTGAGAGTTACACCCTGGTGATATTGGGTCACAACTCTTGAACAGTGTGCTCCATGCAGTTGTGTGTGTGTTTGCTTTGTTTCTAAATGCAGATTAATATGGAATCAGGACAGAATGGATTTATGAATGAACATGTGTGAGATTGACCCAGACCAGATATATACTAATCTGACTCTATTGCATGTGACCTGCTTCTTTGCTCAGCAAGCTCTTTGGATAATACAGCTGCAGCAGCTCTTAGTAGTGGTGATAATTATCCCTGCACTGTCAGGGACAAACCTATTATAAAACTAAAGAAGCTTAAGCTTCAGGGGCCCTAATCCTGGAGGGGTCCCAGAAGCAACTTTGGTCCACATCACTTTTTTTTTTTTTTTTTTAAGAGTCTAGCATACCCGATTTGTGTCACACGATTCAAATTGATTCTTTTTTGTTGTCGTCTATATTTCAAAGTTTGAGAGTTAGTAGCATAGATGCTGTAAAGGTTTTGTAACCAATCCCATTGAGAAAGATAACAATGGTTACCCAGACCTCGTTTTTAAATAATAATAGTAAACAACAACAACAACAACAACAACAACAACAACAACAACAACTTATTTATACCCCACCCATCTGGCTGAGTTTTCCCGGCCACTCTGGGTGGCTCCCAACAGAATATTAAAAACACAATAAAACATCAAACATTAAAAATGTCTCTAAACAGGGCTGCCTTCAGATGCATTCTAAAAGTCAGATAGTTGTCAGATATTCAGATAAAAAGTCAGATAGTCTCACTAAGTTCAATGGGGCTTTGTTTGTTGTTTAGTCATTTAGTTGTTTAGTTGTTTAGTTGGGTCTGACTCTTCGTGATCCCATGGACCAGAGCATGCCAGGCACTCCTGTCTTCCACTGCCTCCCGCAGTTTGGTCAAACTCATGCTGGTAGCTTTGAGAACAATGGGGCTTACTCCAGCCTAAATGGGTAATGGATTGCAGCTTAAATCATGTTGTTTTTGTTTAGTCATTTAGTCATGTCTGACTCTTTGTGACCCCATGGACCAGAGCACGCCAGGCACTCCTGTCTTCCACTGCCTCCCACAATTTGGTCAAATCATGTAGAAGGTGTCAATTAAGTGCAAAAAGTAATGTCATAGAAAAAAAACGCAACACAATCACATTAAAAACTTTCCTAAACAGGGCTACCTACACATGTTTTCTAAAAGTCGGATAGCTGTTGATTTCCTTGACATCTGATGGAAGGGCGTTCCACAGGGCAGGCACCACTACCAAGAAGGCCCTCTTTCCATGGTTCCCTGTAACCTCACTTCTCGCAGTGAGGGAATCACCAGAAGGCCCTCGGAGCTGGACCTCAGTGTATGGGCTGAACGATGGAGGTGGAGATGCTCCTTCAAGTATACTGGGCCGAGGCCATTTAGGGCTTTAAAGGTCAGCACCAAAGAGGCTCCCATAACTGTTCAAGCTTCCAGGCCACCAAAATGTCACTGGCCTGGCAACTATAAATATCATGGAGACTTGGAGATTGCTGCCAAACCTCACCTAAAGCAAAGCAAAAACTGAAGCTATTTTGAGGGTCCTGATCAGAGAAAACATCTGCAAAAACAAAAGAACTCCCACCCCAACCCCCAAAAAGTTTCCAGTTAAATTAACGTGTACTTCATAACAATTGCAACTCATAGCTTTGTGGAATTACAGAGTTCTATAATTCTGTACATTGCAAATATGTCGCACTGTTTCTTGTGCCGTAGCTCTCAGAAGCTCTAAAGGGGAATAGTCGGACAAAAGAGTCAAATGGATTTTTAAAAAGTTTGGGAACAGGCAGCAAAGAGAAAGAGAGGGGAAACAATACTTTAGAATGGGGCACCAATCTGGGGAAGAAGAAGAAAAAACCTTCCATGTTTATCTCCATGAATTCCTCTGGTTACCTCACTTGATTAAACAGGAGACGGTTGGGTTTCTCTCATAGTCTGGAATTTAGAGAGGAGATAGAGGGGAGAATGAGATGAAGGAAGCAGGAAGGAAAGTTTCTATGGCAAAGCGTGTTACAGACAGGGAAAGAACTCCCTGAAAACAAAGTTCTTCTAAGAGCCCACACTGAGATTTCAGGGCCCTTGTTGCTGCACAAACAGCATTCATGGAAGAGTCTGTCATGCTGGTAGCTTTGCAGAGGCCTGACCCCTCTGGCACAGGAGCCTAAAGGAGGGTCACCACAACTCATTCTCTGAACAGGCTCTTGGCCACGTCTTGCCCCCACCCCCTGTCTCTGGCAGGTGTTGACGCAAAGACCGGTCAATAGTCCTGACATTCGCTGGAAGGAATTCTAACCATCTTGCTATATGGTTCCATTTTCTATTTCCCTCCCTCTCTCCTCTTGTCCACTCTTTTACTTCTGACTGAATGATTTATTACGGTCACAGGCCAATACAACGAAACACACAATTAAAAATGTACAACTAGTTAAAACAATTAAAAACAAATAAACATGTTATTATTAAACATTCCTCCTAATCTTCCTTGAAGTCAGTTTTCTTTTGCTTTTTTCAGTCCTCTCAGCGATATGGGAAGAGATATCCCCTGAGTAAAACAATTCCAAATCTACAGAAGAGCTTTTCCTGGGAGAATTCTTAGAATATAAGTTACAATTCCATAGGATATGATCAACAGACTCTGTTGCTCTAGCTCCACGCAAAGACATACATATGATCATTAACTGGGATCATGTTGAATTGTTGATTTATCAGTGCAGAAGGCGGCACATTAAAACAACCAAGCAATCTGAAATGGGCTTTCAGGGTTTTTAAAGTGAAGCTCAGAAGAAACAGCATCACTTTAATAGGCTTTAAACATCTCAGCAACACAGGGCATGGTTAAAGAGTTCCTGTTTGTGATGAACAGAAGGGTCAATTAAAACAACGGGAGGAGGAGGAGAAGCTTAATGTGGATTTTTAGGATATACTTCCCTTGCAGGAAAATTACAAGGCATTGTCACCAGCCAGGAAATTCTGGAGTCTGTCTCACCTTAGAGCAGGGGTCAGCAAACTTTTTCAGCAGGGGGCTGATCCACTGTCCCTCAGACCATGTGGGGGGGGACGACTATATTTTAAAGGGAAAAAAATGAACAAATTCCTATGCCCCACAAATAACCCAAAGATGCATTTTAAATAAAAGGACACATTCTACTCATGTAGAAACACTGATTCCTGGACCGTCCGTGGGCCGGATTTAGAAGGCGATTGGGCCGGATCCGGCCCCTGGGCCTTAGTTTGCCTACCCATGCCTTAGAGACTAAAGATGAACAGCACCAGTTTCCAAGCACCAAAACCACCCCACGTTCAGAGTTTACTGCAGAATTTGCTACTGCAGCTTCACAGATTAACAGAGATAATTTTTATATAATGGCTGAGCTTTACCATTCATAACTCTGACAGCTTCACAGCAAGCCCATGAGAGAGGAAATCGCTTCTCCTGATTTGCCATTATGCAGCAAAAACAAATTTTGGGGATAGAAGTTGTCTTCATGTACATCTCTGAGCGTGTGAACTCTGCACCCATGGATTAGGGAGCAGGTTTTACTCTGCTGCATATTTCATGACTTTAAATCTCTGATGGTGTTCTTTCACCAAAGAGTACTTGCCCCAAACCCCAAACTTGCCCCAAGAATACTTGGCATCCAGGAATTCGCCTTTCTCTATTTTATTTTATTCTTTCCTTGCCACCAACAAGATTTTCAGCTGAACACCAGTTATTATTTTA
Source organism: Podarcis pityusensis (assembly GCF_964106645.2). Taxonomy (NCBI): domain Eukaryota; kingdom Metazoa; phylum Chordata; class Lepidosauria; order Squamata; family Lacertidae; genus Podarcis; species Podarcis pityusensis. Next base: position 7,775,891 of record NC_138031.1, on the reverse strand, counting down.
TCATTGTCAACTATCTCTGGAAGCCCACTGTGTAAATGGATTCTTATGGTTTGTTTTCTTAATCTCGTGACAGTATCATTTGTGAGAAAGGGCAGGAGTAGGGCAGTTTGCTCCTAACACAGCTGCTGTCGAGGCCAAACCTGGAAGGATAGCAAAACTTATTTAACTCCAATAGAACTGCGTCTATAACTGAAAACATTGTCCTTGCAAACCTGACTTGTTCTCCTATGTAAGTAAATGATCTGAAACAACCAAAGTTGGTTTTTAAGCAAAACAGAGATATCAGAGAAAATGGGGGGGGGGGGATTTGTGTATCCTCTCATACTATCCCACCCACCAGGAGACTTTGAACACCGCTGTCATTTTGCTCATACTGTCTCATCAGCCTCCAGTCACAAAGTAATGAGGGCTCTCCAGTTGAGAAAAGCTGCTAACTTATTAACTAATGCAAAGTGTGCTTCTTTGAAGTAAGCAAATGATCTCTAACTACACTCCAGTGATCACCACAGCAACTTAACCCTGCCTGCTTTGTTTAAGGATCTCTACAAACAATCTTTGTAAAGGCATTTATACCCGCTTCTGGGGATACGCTTGACGTCCCCATTCAACTGATGGTGACACATTTCTTCCTGGCGTGTGCTGCAGTCGGGTTACTGGGGCAACGCCCAAAATTCCTGCCTGGAATCTTGCCTCCTTTTCCCCCACCCACCCTGGGGGGGGGGGGAGGCACCAGATTTGAAACCAAAACTCTCAATCAGTTCTCAAACCTCTACAATAGGTGCTTTGAGAGATCTTTTCCCAGAACATTTAGACCTCCCTTCTCACACTGAGTTCAGACAGAAGGCTGAAGACAGCAATACCGTAAACAGCGAGATAAATTTGTTGGTTTTCAGAGACTCTTTGTTATATTTGCCTCACGGTTGCTCTATGTACAGTAATGATTTCTTCTCATAGGGAAAGACGCAATCCTGCCAGTTTTAGCCACGTTGCTCAGCACAGTGCAATCCAGTATGAAATTGCAGAAGGGCCAATTTGGATGCAGGAAATGTTCAGTAAGAGTGGTGTGGCCGTGTGTAATTAAAATGTAAACCACACCCTGTATAAAACAGGGTTTTAAATATATCTTGTATACACCCATGCATTTCCCCTCAAACACATGTTGTGCCATTTCCACCACATGCCCCAAACCACCAGTCCTCAGTTTTCATCCTACGCAGGCCTGCCTCACACCTGCGTGTGGTTTCCCCAAAACTGTGTAGAGGTGTCAATTCAAACTTACATTGGAACTGTCCCAAGTTTAGGTCTTGCACTGGAAGAGAATAGGAGGGGTGAGAAAAGAGGGTGAGGGACACAGAGGGAAACATTCAGATTGACTTGCAGTTTAATGCAGACCTCCCTAATTTACACATCTCAAAGCAATATTTGAACTGAAAGACAATTTTCCTTTGAAATTTGCAATTCTCTGAATTTTGTAATGCAGTTCCTTAGCCATAGTATTTGCAAATAAAATGTGCATATTAATGGGAAGTGTGCAAAAGTATTCACAAACTAGAGACAATAACATGCACAATGCAGGATGGCTCAGTTAGAGTGTGGTGCTAATAACACTGAGGTTGCAGGTTTGATCCCCATATGGGACAGATGCATATTCCTGCATTGCAGAGGGTTGGACTAGATGATCCTTAGGGTCCCTTCCAACTCTACAATTCTATGATTCTATGATTATATTTGGGGAAAGTGCTTGCAAAAATCTGTGTAATCTGCAAAACAATTCTGATGGATTTTCGTGAGGACTTAAAAAACAAAAAACTTCATGAACTGTCACAGAATGTGGAGGACTAAACTTAAGGTTGGATAAATGAAGAATGGGAAACTGAGAAACAGAGCAATTAGCATCAATGGATTTGCCCATCCTGTGTGACAAAAGATTTTAAACAGGGCATTCATGGGACACATGAAATCTGCAGGCCATTTGGTCAATACAGTGGACCCTCCGGATACGAACTTAATTCATTCCGGGGGTCTGTCCACAACCTGAAAAGTCCGTATCCCAAGGTGCCACTTCTGTGCATGCGAGCACAGTGAAACCCGGAAGTATACACTTCTGGGTTTGCTGCATTTGCAACCCGAAGTTTACGTATCTGGAGGGATACATAAGTAGAGGTACGACTAATAGCTCACGCTATGAAGAGTTTTCTCCAGAGCTTGGAGCCTACTCCCAGATATTTCATTTCACCTAGAAATAATTCAATTCACATGTCTATTTTGGTATAGTGTTCTTTTCTCTGACATCTGCCATTAAGCGGCCTGGTCTCTGTGATTATGTGGTCTGTAATGCAGTTGCTAAGTTTGCCCAAAGCTGGGAGGGGAAAGCAGGAAGTTCAAAACTCTGTCATTATGTTGTGCTGGATGTACACTTGCCTAAGAGCTTCAGGTGCTGCCCACTTTCAGAAATAGAATTCTGGGCCAAAACGGCAATCAACCATCATCTTTGCAAAGCCATGAAAATGATCCATAAGGAAGAATCACGTACGCTGCTATTGCTACCACCAGGCTGCATACTGACAAATTCAGTCCCGCCAAGATGTAATACTAGAAGAAGAGGGGATGACCAGCAGGCAGAGCAAAAACATAGTGCAAACTGAGGGAGCACAGCAGATCTTGGAATTACATAGCAGTCAGGCTGGCTCTTTCTTGGTTGTGGTTGAGTTCTCCTTGGCTTCTTTGGAATGCATGTTATGGAGCTTTTGCAGAGAAGCCTTTCAGAGCCTTTTGCAAGAAGGATCTCAAAAAACCAAGGTGAAAGAGTGATTTTACCCAGAATCCCCTCCACCCAAGTTTAACCTTGCAAAATAGCAGTGAGGGGGAGACCATACCCTTCAAGTGTCCCAGTTTTCCAGGGACAGTCCTGGAATTATGAAAGCCATCTCAGCTTCCAATTTGATCCTAGAATGTCCCTGTTTCCTCTACCTGTGATGCTGCCACCGAGCTCATGGAAGAAGATGAGCTGGCGCTTGACCTGAGTGGCAGCTGTGGCTGCGATGGAGAATCCTGTTGTTTCTCCATGGCCTCACTGTGGCCACCGCTGCCAGCCTCCTCCCTTCGGCAGCTCATAGGACATGGGCTATGATTTCATCTTAAATAAGGAAGCCTGAAAGCCTCCTGTAGATTTGGAAATCAAATGAAAATCTTGCTAATGAAAAATAAGGTAATAGAAAATCAAGGGGCATCAAGGTAAGTAAAAATGAAAATAGAACAGAAAGTGGGCTAGAGAAAAATCAAACACAATAACAAGAGTGATTAAAAATGGGCCTTCCTCCATTGTAACTGTGTACAGGCTTACAGGCCAACCCTGCTCTGGGAAGACTGTTCGCCCCCTTATCGGGCAGGCAGCTTTGCAGGCAGGCCCCAGGCCTCCCTAGTAAATCAGCCTATCACAGGCCAGATTGTCTTCCTGCCACCAAATGGACTAATAGCAGCAGGAGTTAGGGGGCATTCTCCTGGGTGCAGGACCAAACGACCAACTGCGGTCCTTGGCACCATGCCCAGGGGAAGTTTAAATGCCTGGCCTGTGTGGCCTTTTGGTCACTCTCTTGCCGCACCTGTTCTCCCACCCACTGTCCCTCAGGTTAGGGTTTTTTCCTGGATGGTACGAGCTTGTTATGGACAATGTCAGTCACCTACATTTCAGGGGCAGGGCTGGAATTTTCCCCTCTTGGTTAATTGGCACAAGCAATTGGGTTTCCGCCTAGGTAAAGGTAAAGGTGCCCCTGACCATTAGGTCCAGTCGTGACCGACTCTGAGGTTGCGGCGCTCATCTCGCTTTGTTGGCCGAGGGAGCCGGCGTACAGCTTCCGGGTCATGTGGCCAGCATGACTAAGCCACTTCTGGCAAACCAGAGCAGCGCACAGAAACGCCGTTTACCTTCCCGCCGGAGTGGTACCTATTTATCTACTTGCACTTTGACATGCTTTCGAACTGCTAGGTTGGCAGGAGCAGGGACCGAGCAACGGGAGCTCACCCCGTCGCGGGGATTCGAACCGCCGACCTTCTGATCGGCAAGTCCTAGGCTCTGTGGTTTAACCCACAGCGCCACCCGCGTCCCGCCTACCTCATAGCAATCATCACAACTTTGTAAGGCGGATAGGCATTAGGTAAGCCTAGCCTTGGTTGGAGGGAAGGTTGTAGCCTCTGCCTGCCCCTCCATGGGTTAGAGTATTCTGTTAAAAGCATCCAGGAGGAGTGGCTCCTGTCCGATGCCCAGATGGGGGCTAGGGCCAAGCCATTCCTCCAATGGGGACCTCTTGGGGCACTCCCTGATTTGACATAGGACATAGGGCACACACACCCCTTGCCAGCCTAACCCTCAGAATCACTCCCAGCACACAAGTGGGAGTGACATGTGCCATTGCTTACCACAATGCCTATGGCCAAACCTCACATCTGTAACCAATAAAGTTGTGGCCTTATTTGATCCCCAAAACCAATATGTTGTGTGTTGTTTAGTTATTTGCACCTCAGGGAACAGGGTGGTCATGGGGTCTTGATATGCGACAAGCCCCATTGATTTCAATGGGAATTACTTCTGAGTAGACATGTTTAAGATTGAAGCCTGCCCGGGTTGGAAGGGGATGAATTTCAAGCCCAAATGATGCAGTTTTTAATTTCAGGAACTGGACACAAAAAGTGCTTACCCATACAAACTGGGAAGAGTCTGCAGAAAAAGACATAAAAACAGCTCTCCGAATTACACTGCAGGGGACCATGTAATTAAAGCAGGCCCAGGAGGAAAATCACTAAGCGAAGCATTAGGCAAGTTATGAAACACGAGAGCCAACTGTAACAAGTGTCCTCATTCCATCTGAATGAAGGGCTGTCCAGATGGAGATACACATCCTTGAATTTTGCCATTAGCCCAGTTTACTGTGACAATTTATTTTCTTCACCTCAAAGAAGACGAAGCCAAGAATGTCACTTTTTGCATGTCTGTTTAGTTATACGGAAAATTATCCAAGTTCTTCTGCGTCAGCTTTCCTCTGATACACTCCTGGGAGCATCCTACACTTTGAGCTAGAGTGGAATGAGCTGTATCTGAAGTTCTCAGAGAGAGAAAGAAAGAGAGAGAGAGCAGCTATCCTTGAGAATTAATTAATGGGGTGGCTTCTGGGTTCCAGTGATGTCTCATGTGAGGCCGCTGAGATATACTCCAAAGCTGCAACTGCTTCTTCTCCTTTCTCGGACAGCAGGGGTGGGCCAGGCAGGGCACTGTCTCTGGGATTCCACTGCCCAAGGTGACTGACTGCCTTGTGGGATGTAATCCACTGGGAGCAGTCAAATACAACATTCCTTGTTTTCCTAGAGTGGACATGCAAGGAGATGTTTGGTCCAGGCCAGTCAAAACTTCCTTGTTCCTCCTGGCTGGAGCATCCTTCCTTTTGCATGTGATAGAAGGTGGGTGTGACCTAACCTGTCCAGGCAACGAAAGAATGAGTCACGCAGCACACCTCTCTCTTTTTCACATTCTTTTACATTTGATCAGCTTCTAGGTAGGACTGCTAGCAGAGGCTGGGATCATTCCTCCATATGGGGTAGATCCACATGTACATATTTGTAACTAAGTCTGCCTTCAGGGATCACACTGTGTTCTGCCTGATGTAAGTAAACTTCTTTTATTGACTTTGAATAAGATTGTGGTGTCTTTATTCTTTTAAGAGGGAGCCAAAGGAACTTACCATGAACGTACAATTCAGTCTGAAACAAACTGAATTGTATAATAGTGAGAGGCTTACACAAGCCTGCAACCAGCTATCTGTTATGCATGTGAAAAGGGGAATGTAAACTCTGCTAAGTAAAAGAACTTGCTAGTGCAAGTTAGGAAGGATATTAATAAACAATATATCCTCTCCTGCCACCCTTAACATTCCTACATGCCTCAGTCCACCTCATAGACAAGCTGGCCTTTTCTGAGGTCCTTCTCCTTACACAGAGGGAGGTGCTGAGGGTAGCATCACAAGAACAGGCCTTTTAAGAGTTGCCTCTCAGATGCCTGAGCATACCCAAAGTGATACCCAATCTAGTCTAGTGGTCAGAACAGCCTTAACCACCCTGGTGCTTTGCAGAAGTTTTGAACTATAAATCTCATTATGGTGGGCTAGCATCTGGTGGGCAATGCAGGGAGAGATGGTTTGGTAAGATTATCCACCTTGAAACAGAGAGATTATGATTCAGAAACCTGAGTCTGACTAGCCACAATGATCACCGAGTTACCCTAGACTCCTGTCAGCCTACTCCACAGGGCTGTTGTCAATAAAAAAGTGGAATAGTCCCTGTGCATATTGCCCTCAGTTTTTTTGAAGGAAAGGTAGGATACAATCTTAATAGACAGACAAAAGGCAACGGTAGGCTGTAAAGTCAGAGTCAGGATCGAAGGCAAATACCTAATTTGGCTGATATGTTGAGCAGAACCTTTTGACAGACCCTTCTGGGCACTGTGTTTGGAGGCTTAAAAAGAGTGATAGAGGACATATTGCAGATAACAAGAGTGGCAGGAAATTACAACGTTGATTTACTTTGTCAGCTCTGAGATGGAAGAAAGGGTTTTCCCATCCTGAAAAAAGGTACTTTCAGGCATGTTTTCCTTAGCAGGGAAGCATGTGAGGGAAGATCTGAGAGTGATTTAAAATGTGATTAAAACATATACCTCAAGGCAAAATATGACTATGAGACTTAAAAAAAAACAAGTTCCAGGGGAACTTGCCTACAAAACATTCCACAATAAATAGCTATGGAGGAGTTCCCAGCATAAAGCCACAAGTTATCTTCAAAATATCTACATCTTTCACACATCAAATGTTGCTCTGACATGCAGCACAGAAATGTTTGCCCTGAAACTATCAGTACTAGCAACAGGAGTCACAAAGGAATTTGCTTATAAAGTATTATTAACCCACACATACACAAAAATACACATACATAGTTCAAAAATTACCAGTTTCAGAACATACAGAGATGCTCTGTGGGATAAGGCTAAAGACCCATGTTCTCTATTCTTGCAGAGGCCAACCAGAATCCTGCAATCAGAAACCGAGTGCAACACAGTCCTCTTGCAATTCCCATCACCTAGTATACAAAGGCATACCACCTCTGACAATGGACAATCATCACGCAGAACAGAAACCTTTTCTCATGCCCACTGCCATTGTTGACATAACCCAATAGGTTCTGTACTTATGCAGGAAGAACCAGATGCACAAAAGAGGATGGGGAACACCTGGCTTACTAGCAGTATACGTGAAAAGGATCTAGGGGTCTTGGTGGACACAAGCTTGACATGAGTCAACAGTGTGATGTGCCAGCAAAAAAGAAGAAGAAGAAAGGCTAACACTATTCTAGGCTGCATCAACAGAAGTATAGTGTCCAGATCAAGGGAAGTCATAGTCCCACTCTAGTCTGCCTTGGTCAGACCCCAACTGAGTACCGTGTCTTGTTCTGGACATGAAAGGTTAAGAATTATTTGATTTGATGGCCTCAAGCTGTTTTGCAACTCTAAAGGTAAAGATAAAGGGCCCCTGACAGTTAAGTCCAGTTGCGAACGACTCTGGGGTTGCGGCGCTCATCTCACTTTACTGGCCGAGGGAGCCAACATTTGTCCACAGACAGTTTTTCCAGGTCATGTGGTGAGCATGACTAAGCCGCTTCTGGCGAAAACAGAGCAGCGCACGGAAACATCGTTTACCTTCCCGTGGAGCGGTACCTATTTATCTACTTGCACTTTGATGTGCTTTCAAACTGCTAGGTTGGCAGGAGCTGCGACTGAGCAACAGGAACTCACCCCGTCGCGGGGATTTGAACCAACTCTATACTGCAAGATATCCCTAGAACAATATGACCCTTGCCAGATATTGCCAGACTACAATTCCTATCAGCCTCAATCAGCAAGATCAATGGTCAGGGATGATGGGCGTTATAGTCCACAATATCTAGAGGGCACAATGTTGGCTACCCTTGCCCCAATGACAGTGGGAACAGCACCCACATTTGCTGTCTCTAAAAAAGAGCTGAGTTTTTCCTATTTGGCAGACTGTTCTTACATTCACGTTGAAACCAAAGAAGGCTTCATATACAGTGGTACCTCGGGTTAAGAACTTAATTCATTCTGGAGGTCCGTCCTTAACCTAAAACTGTTCTTAACCTGAGGTACCACTTTAGCTAATGGGGCCTCCCGCTGCCACCACACGATTTCTGTTCTCATCCTGAAGCAAAGTTCTTAGCCAGAGGTACTATTTCTGGGTTAGTGGAGTCTGTAACCTGAAGCGTCTGTAACCTGAAGCATCTGTAACCCGAGGTACCACTGTAATTAGTTATAAGTGCAAGTGAAAACCACTTTTGAACCTTTAATAATCTATATTTTGCCTACTTTACTGTGGAACTTTGCTGAAGTGGTGGCATTACCTAAGGCGAAGATTGCAACCCATTTATAGCTTAATGTAGCAGTATGTATTTATTCTATTGGTTATAAGGGTCACATATCAGTTAGTGACCTAGCAGCAGTTGTTTGGATGGGAGGGAAATCTGTATTAGGCAAAAAGCTTCCACTGAAAAACACTATCCTTAGACATCTCCTGTGTTTTCTTATACCAGAAACAATTTTGTTGGAGGAAAAATTAAACTAGGATGTTTCTCCTCATTGGTTCAATAAAAGTCACTAGACTTTAGCTTGGCTACCTTCTGTTTCCACTCCTAGGCTGCTACCCTTACCACATCTACTCAGAAGTTAGTCCTATTGAATTCAATGGTGCTTACTCCTGAGTAAGCAGGGCTAGACATAGACTAGCAGGTATACACCCACATCTACTCTGAAGTTAGTGCTATTTAATTCAATGGAACTTACTCCCGAGTAAGTGGGATTAGGGTTCCACTCATGTCTACTCAGAATTCATGTGATATTGATTTCAACGGGGCGTAAATTGGGTTTGGGTTACATCCTTAGACATTTTTTTAAAAACCCTTCCTTCTAGTATCTAAAAATTTGTGGTTCCTATTTTTATCATCAAGACACACATTCACATCCACGAAGGGTAGAGGTTCTATTTTATTCCACAACCACCACCTTGTCCCAAGACAAAATATAGTACCAGATATCAGTTGTCTTCTTGTTGTTCCAGAGAGTTTCACTTCTGTAATTACAATCGTTCTTCTTACCTGTAGGAGAAAAGGCAGCGGAGATCCTCCAGCCCGTGTTGAACTGAGTTACTTCCAGCACCGAGAGATGATGCACTTGCAGTCTGATCAGAAACTTGCTCTCCTAAAGGAGGTTTGGAGAATAAACGAAAGGCAAGCCAAACCCAGCAGGGTGTTATGGGGAAACTTTAACATGAAAAGGGAGGAGGGGGAAAATCTCTCTCCATCCTACTTTCCAGAGACTTGAAGACGCTCTCTTGAAAAACGGATACTGAGTTAAGAGAGAGGGAGAGGGAGAGAAATGAAAGACGGGAACAAATGAAGTTGTTAAAACTCCAGAATTTCCACAGTAGCAGCAGCAGCAGCAGCAGCACCCGGGACGGAGCGCTGCGCCCTTGTTGCTCAGAGTGAGGCTAACTTTGGAAGGATGGGAAGGCGAAGGGGCCAGGGAAGTGAGGAGGTGGTGTTTTTGGGAGGGGTCTGTAGCGGGAATGAAGGGTGTGTGCGAACCGATGCAGAGTGGAAGCTGGAAGGGACCTTGCAAGCGAGGAAGGAAGCCTTAAGAGAAGAGGGAACTTGGAGGGACATCGGGGATTGTCTCAAATCCTAGGCAACCCTAAACGCCCTTTTCTAGGGAGTGAGCCTAATGAATGCAGGCTTCACTTGCATTTTGCAAGTCCTAGGTTTGCCCTGAGAGAGATCGCAGGACAGGTAGAATGCGGAGCAGAAAGGGCAGCCGTGAGGATTTGTCTCTGGGAATGGAGCGGGAAGGGAACTAGTAGCTGAGGAAGAAAGATAAAAGGAGAGAGTTTGGATTGGGGTGGGTGGGAATCACTAACTTCTATGCAGGGTCCCAAGTCAAGCAGTTCTGGGACAAGACCCTGGACAGTAACATTTCGGCTGCCAAGAGTCCAAGAGGTAGAGGATTTAGTTTTCTTGCATTTTGCACTGGGTGCCTTCTTAGTTAGAGGAAGCAAAGCAGGAGCCAGATCTCGGTTTGCATGGAGAAGGTCCCAGGTGTCATTCTTGGCATCTGCCAGTACGGCTAGGAAAGTCCCTGCCTGAAACAGTGGACAGGTGCTGCCAGCCAGTGCCAACCAGTATCTCCCACCTGGCATTCTCCAGATGATTTGGACTACAATTCTCATCACCCCTGACCATTAGTCGTGCTGGCTGTGGATAGTGGGAGTTGGAGTTTGCAGGGTATCAGGTAGGGAAAAGGTGTGCTAGCCAGCAGGTGATATCATATGTGATATCAACTCTGGGGCATGTAAAGAATACATGACTAGAAGCGAACATGAGGAGCTCACTTACAGACAGCAAGCCTCTTTAAAGTTGTAAGAACACTCCCAAATTAGTCGTAAGTATTATTTTAAAGTTTGACCTCAGTACCGCATTAAATAAAAGAGAAACAGCAGAATAAATGCAAAAGTTAAATGTTTTCATCACATTCTGATATAATAATGTCCCATATTTAGGGAAGTTTTTCATGACCGATATTTTAATGTATTTTAGTCTCTGTTGGAACCCAACCTGAGTGGCAGGGGAAACCAGCCAGATGGGCGGGGTACAAATTATTGTTGTTGTTGTTGTTGTTGTTGTTGTTGTTGTTATGCTTCCAGTGTTACAGCAATAAAAGCAACCACATTGCAAAACTTAGATACAATGAGCACAGAGGGGTAAAATAATCACATCTACAAATTTTCAAGGCGAAAAAAATTAAAATGCTTTTTGCTCGGTTCTGAGATGAGCCACTTTCTGAACCTCTCTGGGCAGCACTTTCAATACATTGGGTGCCACCACTAAGAAGATCCTTCCTTCCCCCAGGTATCACCATGAATGGTAGGACACCCAGGTCTCTGGTGTAGACCTGAGTGCACAGGTGGATGACATGGAAGTATATGTGCTCATTCAGTCACCAAGCCTATATCCAGCTTCAGAAGGTAAGCACCAGCACTTTGGATTGTGCTCTGCAATGGCTCAAGGACCAGTGAATCTGTTTATACCATGGTGAGATAGGTTCACAATGACTGGTCCCACAAACACTGGTGGAGGAACGGGAGTGCAGAGGGAGCAGGCCACCCCTGGCACCACTGTTCTGGTAGGGTGCCATCACAGCGCCCCCCGACATGCACTACACCCTCTCATGCAACAGGTGCCACGCCCCCACAGGCGCTGCACCACACCCTGAGAACGCGTGCCACACCCTTGCGGGATGCATGCCATGCCCCCGGGGGTGCCAGCTACCCCCCCGCCTGCCCTCCACCCCCAGTAGTGGAGCATGCAGCTTCGCCACTGCCCACAAAGCAGTGGCTAATAGCTGTATTTTAAGCTGGCCAGTCTTCTATATTAAATGCATAACACAGGCACCCCCAAACCTGGCCCTCCAGATCTTTTGGGACTACAACTCCCATCATCCCTAGCTAACAGGACCAGTGGACAGGGATGATGGAAACTGTAGTCCCAAAACAGCTGGAGGGCCAAGTTTGGCCATGCCTGGCATAACAGTTGTCTATAACTACAAGAGCGGTCCATACCTGGAATCCCAACTGAACTGGTGGAAGACCCACCAAGCCACTGATATCACCTAATCCTCCATCAACTATCTAGGAGGACCCCAAGAGTCCATCAACAACCCTGAGTCAAACCTTGATCTTAAAGAGGAGCATAACTCAATCCAGAGTGGATCACCACCTTTGATCAGACCTTTCCCAGCAGATGTCTCACCTATCAACCAGGTGAGAACTGAGAGAGATGGAATTCATTGGTGTTGGTTTGAATCAAAAGAAATTAGAAAGAGGAGGAGGAAGAAACCAGCAAGCGGATGAAAAGAGAAGGGAAAATGAAGGAATAAAAGGCACAAGTTTCTCTATTAGAAGAGGTGAAGGAGAAAAACCGAGACTGAGAGCTCCCAAGCCAATTTTAGCCCCACTTGGCCAAGTATTTTGGTCTTTTTATAGCTCCTTCTGAAATAACTTACTGTGCAGGGGAGAAGGAGGGGTGTTGGATGGATAAAAATATGACTCTAGGTCTGTAAAAAAAAACCCTCCCCCTTTGAAAATACGGATTCAGGTATTTTGAGCTGAGGTTTAAGCTGAAGAGAGGAAAAACAATGGGGAGGCAGGCTATGCATCTTATCAGATTTGGAGGGGGGGGAATGTTATTTTGAGATGAGAAGATTCTTACCAAATTGCTTTCTAGCTTGTGGTCTAAATTAAAAGGCCCATGGCAGGAATATTTTGGGAGGTGGCTCAGCTGTGGCTTGATGGCTGGAGCCGCCACTCCACCCTTGTAGAAAATTCCCAGGTTCTTATTTTTGGGGCAGCTTTGATCAGAGGCATCTGTTGCGAGGTGCAGAGAGATATCAGCTGGTGCCCCCTAGTTTTGTCTCATATGTTTCTGCAAGCAGAAAGCAAGGATTAAGGATACTTTATGGCCTTTGCCTTCCAGAAGGAAGATTCTGAATAGTTTTTGCCCTGATGCAAGTTTGGCTTACCTGTTTATAGCACACACAAAAATGCATTTTTTAATTGATACAAAATCATTCATGCTCATTCTCAACATGCTTCTTTCAATCAAGATTCTGCCATCCAGATTGGTGTGTGTGGTTACTTGGAGCTGTAGTCAATTAACCTTTACCCAGAGCAGACCTATTGAAATTAATGGTCACAACTGACTTGGGTCTATTAATTTCGGTAGATCTACTCTGACTGAAATTTAGTGGAATACACCCCTTCATACATGTGTGAGGAACCTTTGACCCTCCATAGAATCATAGACCAATAGACACACACCCCCGAGTCATCTAAGAGACATGGGTGGTGCTGTGGTCTAAACCACTGAGCCTAGGGCTTGCCGATCGGAAGGTTGGTGGTTCGAACCCCCACGACAACGGGGTGAGCTCCCGTTGCTCGGTCCCACTTCCTGCCAACCTAGCAGTTTGAAAGCATATCAAAGTGCAAATAGATAAATAGGTACCGCTCTGGCGGGAAGGTAAACGGCGTTTCTGTGCGCTGCTCTAGTTTCGCCAGAAGCGGCTTAATCATGCTGGCCACATGACCCGGAAAAACTGTCTGTGGACAAACATCGGCTCCCTCGGCCAGTAAAGCAAGATGAACGTGGCAACCGCAGAGTCGTTCGCGACTGGACTTAACGATTGGGGTCCTTTACCTTTACATTTTTAAAGTCATCTAGTCTAAGGTTACCAGATGTCCCCGTTTCCCAGGGACAGTCCCCGGATTTACAAATCAGCCCCCTGACAAAATCCATCTATTTAATAGGAAGTGAATCCCTGGATTCACTGAAAAAAATCTGGTAACCTTAATCTTGTCCAACCCCCTGCAATGAAGGCATCTCAGCTTAAAGCATCCATGAGAGATACCACCCCCACACAACTCTCCTTTAAAACTCCTAGTGATGGAGAATCCAGAACTTCCCAAGGGAGTCTGTCCCACTGTCAAACAGTTCTTAATGTCAGAAAATTATTCCTGATGCTTAGTTGGAATTTTCTTTCTTGTAACTTAAAGCCATTGGTTCGAGTCCTATGGTCTGTAGCAGGGGCAAGCAAGCTTGCTCTATCTTCCATGTGACAGTCCTTAAGATATGGTACAATTCCCATCATCCCTGGCCATTGGCCATGCTCTCTCTCTCTCTCTCTCTCTCTCTCTCTCTCTCTCTCCACACTGTATATATGTAATATTTATGAATTATGTGCATCTGTGCAAAAGGCTTTTAAGTCCAAAGGGCTCACCACTAGAGATGCCTAGCCACCATACATTTAAGGCACAATTCAAGCACATGCCTTCTCCAAAGCAATTCAGAAAACTGTAAGTTATCCCTCACAGAGCCACAGTTCCCAGCACTCTCCAACGACTACAGTTTGGAGGATTCTTTGAGAGAAATTATGTGCTTTAAATGTGTGGTGTGCATGCAGCCTATGATCAGTGTTAAATGATACAGAGAGAAGAAAAGGTGGTAGGTTCAAGATCTGAAGGGAACATAATCTCCTTAAATATATGGATTTAATAAAGCATGGGGTGGAGAACTCAGAAATCAGAGGAAGCTTCAATCAGGAAAATCCCCATGGTGTGAATGCTCTCAAATAACACTGGGGAACAAAAAAAAATGTTGCATTGACACCTGCAGTTGTTCTAACCTAATTTGATGTGCTGATTTCATATCTGAAGTTGATTTTGTTCTGTAAGCTCTAGGGTTTTTTGTAGTTCATGTGTTTCACTTTTCACCATAATCGTTGTTTTTCACAATGCAAGAATCCAATATTTTATTAAACACATAGCCAAGGTACTATAATATGAGTATAAATGTAAGTGACTTACATAGCATTGAACATGACATGTATAGCATTGAAAATGATGTGCATATCTATGTACGGTTGGAGGTATGCAAAAAAATGTGTTCCCTTGGAATACATAGTATACACATTACACATTTTTGAAGAAGCCATGGTCCAGTCTGAAAAATACAAATATTTAGGTTACAAAACTATAAAAATTAAGAAAAATTAAGTTTGCAAAACAATAATTACCATATGGTTAGGGTAGATCAACGTGTCAGTGTCCACTTATCCCCAGTGTAAATATGACATATCGGCAAAAGTCAGAAATTGAAAGATAACTATAGCGGAAACTAACGGAAATCAATTTCAGATTTGAACTCAGCATTCAAAGAACATATAAGAACAGTTGAAAAATCTCATGCAACAGAAAATGGAAAAAAAAAAAATTGTCCCCCAGTGATAACTCCAGTATATAATTATCTGAGAATTAATCAGCAAGTAAGAGACATAATCAGAGAAAACACTGATGCATAAAAATGATCACCTGCTGCCAAGGCTGGATGAGGTACTCCTCAAATATAATGCTGACCAATTGACATATCCATGATTAAATGGTGACAAGGCTTGGGAAGGAAATCCCCCTGGGGTGTCAACAGCAGTATGCAGCCCCCTTACCCTGAATGTGGATCCGGCCCTCTGTTGGGTGTGGTGTGAGACTGGGCACCCCCATCCCTAACAAGGGAGGAGGCAGCTCCATGCTGCTGGTAAACCCACCCCCCGATGCCCCTCAACAAGAGGCCAGAGATGGCCACCATATGGGGTACCATGTATTCAGCACCAAGGCCACAACCTGTGGCCTAAGAAGAACCCTAGATGCAAGATTTGATGGGATACAGAGGGAGGATGGCAGACCTACTGGTGATTCCCAATGTCTAAAGGTTAAAAAAAAATAGGTAAAGGACCCCTGGATGGTTAAGTCCAGTCAAAGGCAACTATGGGGTTGTAGTGCTCATCTCTCTTTCAGGCCAAGGAAGCCGGCGTTTGTCCACAGGTCATGTAGTCGGCGTGACGAAACCGCTTCTGGCACAACAAAACACTGTGACGGAAGCCAGAGTGCATGGAAACACTGTTTACCTTCCTGCTGCAGCGCTACCTATTTATCTACTTGCACTGGTGTGCTTTCGAGCTGCTAGGTTGGCAGGAGCTAGGACAGAGCAACGGGAGCTCACCCCGTCGCAGAGATTCAAACCGCTGACCTTCTGATTGGCAAACCCAAGAAGCTCAGTGGTTTAGACCACAGTGCCACCCACGCCCCCCCCCCAATGTCCATGACAAGGTGAGTGACCATGTGATTGGCCTTGTGGGGTCTGCTGGAGAATCCAGCGATTTGCCTCACTTTCCCCCTCCCCATCGCCAAGTTTTAATTCAGTTACTTTTCCTTTCACTCTCATCCTTTGCTCTGGGCTGCTGGTTTCCTAGTGAAGATAAAAAGGACTTTTCCATAGCATCTTCCTTACTCAAAAGCATTAGGGGAACCCCAACTTTAGCTAATAGGCATTCACTTGAGAACCCCCCCCCCCCATGCATTACATGATCCCCAATGATGTGCTCTATTGGGAGCTGGCTTCAGACACCTGGCCCATTGACAGGCCAACTCTTCATTACAAAGATGTCTGCAAACATGACACGAAGGCTGGCAATGTCAAACCCGCCATGTGAGAGCCAGTGT
Organism: Podarcis pityusensis; assembly: GCF_964106645.2. Taxonomy (NCBI): domain Eukaryota; kingdom Metazoa; phylum Chordata; class Lepidosauria; order Squamata; family Lacertidae; genus Podarcis; species Podarcis pityusensis. Next base: position 7,759,686 of record NC_138031.1, on the reverse strand, counting down.
GGTGTAGTGGTTAAGAGCGGTAGACTCATAATCTGGGGAACCGGGTTCACGTCTCCGTTCCTCCACATGCAGCTGCTGGGTGACCTTGGGCTAGTCACACTTTTCTGAAGTCTCTCAGCCCCACTCACCTCACAGAGTATTTGTTGTGGGGGAGGAAGGGAAAGGAGAATGTTAGCCACTTTGAGACTCCTTTGGGTAGTGATAAAATGGGATATCAAATCCAAACTCCTCCTCCTCCTCCTCCTCCTCCTCCTCCTCCTCCTCCTCCTCCTCTTCTTCTTCTTCTTCTTCTTCTTCTTCTTCTTCTTCTTCTTCTTCTTCTTCTCTGCAGATGACCTCAGTGCCTGGAGACAAATAGCCAGGTTGTGCATCCGCAGCAGTGACCAGAGGAATAATGACCACTTGGAGGAGCACAGAGAGAAGAAACGCATCTGCAGCAGCATCACTGGATGCCTTCAACTGCCCCAACTGCAACAGAACGTGTCTCTCCTGTATTGGTCTCTACAGCCACAGCAGTCGCTGTAACTCTCCAACAGCTTGACTTCACCCACAAAGGTGAAATCTTCCTGGGACAGATGGATGGTAACAAGACTACAACAACACAATGCTTATCTTAGTCCTTTGTTTATCCCTTTTCTCCCCAATTTAAAGAGTACCCTTTCTGAAATATGTTATAGCAGCTTGGAAGCAAAGAATAGGGTTGGTGGAATGATGAGGAGCTCCAAAGTTATTGCAAGAGGTGTGTCAGTTCAAAGTAAGCATATGTGTGGGAGAGGGGAGGAGATATTCCTCCTCTCATCCACCTTTCCTGCAGTTTCATGACTGGGCATTTGGGGGTTCAGATCTGGGTTGGACTAGGGACACTCCAAAATGCAGGATCAGAGACACAATTGAACAGTTATAGCCCCTGTTAAAGCACAGATAAAGCCTAAAGGTAAAGGTAAAGGGACCCCTGACCATTAGGTCCAGTCGTGAACGACTCTGGGGTTGTGGCGCTCATCTCGCTTTATTGGCTGAGGAAGCCAGCGTACAGCTTCCGGGTCATGTGGCCAGCATGACTAAGCCACTTCTGGAGAACCAGAGCAGCACACGGAAACACTGTTTACCTTACCGCTGGAGTGGTACCTATTCATCTACTTGCACTTTGACGTGCTTTCGAACTGCTAGGTTGGCAGGAGCAGGGACCGAGCAATGGGAGCTCACCCTGTCGTCGGGATTCAAACCGCCGACCTTCTGATCGGCAAGTCCTAGGCTCTGTGGTTTAACCCACAGCACCACCTGTGTCCCAAGCAGATAAAGCCTACTTGGTATTAATTTCCAAGATATACCTCTCTAAAGAATCATGCATTCAAGACACCCATTAACTTTCCAAGTATAAACCGTCCCTTGGGGAAATCTTTGGAAATAAATTTCCTTAAAACTCAATGATGTTGCTGAAGCAGTCAGGAAAAAACAGCAGAACCTGGCAGAGCAGGGCAAAAACATGTTGCTGCCAGAGGTGAAGGACAAGATGACATCCACTTTTCATTCCATGTGTTAGAAATTTGGTGGTGGGATGATGTCTCCCACTGCAGTTGATCTCAGAAGGGGCACACACATGTCATATGACATGCACACAACTCTGTCTTCAAACATCCTACCCCGCTCCCCAGCACCCACCACCTGCAGCTGTCACCTCACCCTGTCAAATGGTAGGGCTGGCCTTGCAATCTGTCAATGGCTAATGGAGGCAGAGGCCACGGATTGAACCTGGAGCCTTCTGCATGCAAGGCAGTTGTTCTACCACTGAGCTATGGTGCTTTCTCCTAATCCCTTCCCTGGTTTTTAATTTTATATGGCTGATTTCAAGCAACTGCCTATGGTTTGGTCTTCAACATACTAAGGTGTGTAAGCAACCTTGAACCTAAATTGCTGGTTTAAAATCTTTTGATGTATTTTAACTATTGTTTGTAACTTGTTCATTTTTACTGCTTTTATTTTATAATGTGTTTCTAAATGTTGCAAGCTGTCTTGAATCCCAGCTTGGGAGAAAAGTGGGAAAACAACAACAACAACAACAACAACAACAACAACAACAACAACAACAACAACTCAAAACTAGCCAGCAATAACATTATTTGGAAAACCTTGTAGCCGTACCAGAAGATGGCCTGTATTGGAATTGGTTAGTGTTTAAGAGAAGGAAGTTCCCCACAGCTATAGAAACAGTTGCTAGGAATGTCTTTGAGGATAAATTTTATTAAAAGTAAATTGCTATGGCAAGACAGGATTATATTCTGCCAACAATGTACTTAACTGTTATGATGAACACTGACATTGATTTGCTGTTGCATTTATTATCTGCTTTTTTTTATTATGCCTTCAGGCTTGCAATAAACCTGATTGATTGATCTAGCAAAATGTCAGCCAGCAGATGAACTGCAGAGCTGATTGACACAATCAGGTTTCCTAACAGAATGGGCATTGCAGTGCAGCCTTGCAAACGTCTGCTCAGGTATAAGTCTCGCTAAGTTCAATGCGGTTTAAAAGTTAAAGGGACCCCTGACCATTAGGTCCAGTCATGGCCGACTCTGGGGTTGCGGTGCTCATCTCACTTTATTGGCCAAGGGAGCTGGCGTACAGCTTCCGGGTCATGTGGCCAGCATGACTAAGCCGCTTCTGGCGAACTAGAGCAGCACATGGAAACGTTGTTTACCTTCCCGCTGGAGCGGTACCTATTTATCTACTTGCACATCAACGTGCTTTTGAACTGCTAGGTTGGCAGGAGCAGGGACCGAGCAACGGGAGCTCACCCCGCTGCGGGGATTTGAACTGCCGACCTACTGATCGGCAAGTCCTAGGCTCTGTGGTTTAACCGACAGCGCCACCCGCATCCCATTCAATGCGGCTTACTCCACCCTAAATGGGTAGTGGATTGCAGCTTACAATTAAGTGCAAAAAGTATGTCATGGGAAAATGCAGCACAATTACAAAGGATGGGTAGAGAACCAATAGTCCTATGAGAAAGGCATGGTCTCAAAGTTCAAAAATCATGTTCCGTATAAACTTAAATCTTGGGAAGTTCAGTGACCTGCATCTGCTTAGGAGCTGGCCAAAATGCGGGGGGGGGGGGGGAGTGGGTGACAAGGGCCATTTCAACAGGCAAATGCTGCCATCTACTGGACCCTCCATAATATAACTTTCCATTCCACTTGGACCTAGTGGGCAGCACACAGGATCCTAGGGTCTTCTTTCTCTCCATCCAACACCCCTCCTTCTCCCCTGCACAGTATGTTATTTCAGAAGCAGCTATAAAAAGACCAATGCACTTGGCCAAGTGGGGCTAAAATTGACCTGGGAGCTCTCAGTCTTGTGCTCCCCCCCCCTTCACCTCCTCTATTAGTAAAACTTGTGCCTTTTATTCCTTAATCTTCCCTTCTCTTTTCATCCCCCTGGTGGTCTCTTCCTCCTCCTCTTTCTAATTTCTTTCAAATAATACTTAGGAATAAATGGGAAATGTTTTTACAGCTAGTTTCAATCCATTGAACACTTACTATACAAGGTTATCACCCCCCCCCCCCAAATATTACACAGACTTGGTGAAAAAATGGAACTTACTTAAAAGTGACCCCTTGTCACTTTATTTGTATTTATGTTTTCTATATCTGAATTTACAGTGTTTACACATGGTTTTTTGCTAGGGACTGTAGTTGGGTTTTTTGGATGTTTGTGTGTGTGTGTTTAATAATAATAATAATAATAATAATAATAATAATAATAATAATTTATTTATACCCCACCCATCTGGCTGGGCTTCCCCAGCCACTCTGGGTGGCTTCCAACAAAATATTAAAATACAGCAATGCATCAAACATTAAAAGCTTCCCTAAACAGGGCTGCCTTCAGATGTATCCTAAAAGTCTGGTAGTTGTTGTTCTCTTTGACATCTGGTGAGAGGGCGTTCCACAGGGCAGGTGCCACTACTGAGATGATCCTCTGCCTGGTTCCCTGGAATAATTTTTACATTGAGAGAGTAGTATAAAAAGAAAGAACAAAAGGACGGGATATAAATACACCCAGCCTACCAATATTCAGATAGGGCAAGAAAATTCACAAGATCATCTCTGTTACTAGGTGGGTATCCATTCAGTGAGAAGAGGATACCTCTGGGCAAGGGTGGCTGATACCCATTAAAACCATTGAGGTGGATGCATTGAGCCCAATAATTGGTGGAGCCAGAACCAATGACAGGCCGAGTCAACAAATTTTGGTTTTCTGTTCCATCCTCCTCCCTGTTGAGTTCTACAAGGGTCAACTAAGGAGAAAGAAGTTGAAAGGCAGACAGAAATAGGTTGGTGGGGTATTGACTCATTTGCCCTAACTGAACAGCCTCCACTTTCTCTGGGGCAGCCACTTGCAGCTTCTGAAGCAGTAATTTTGTTTCCTGCAAGTAGCTAATAAATTAGGATAGAGGAATCTCCTTTATATCATATACAATTATAGTGATTTGGATCCAAACTGCGCTGCAAACAGGCTTTCTTTCCCCTTTTAGACCCAGCAGAGCACGGAACTCAATCTCAGGGTCGTGGGTTTGAGCCCCATGCTGGACAAAAGATTGTTGCAGTGCAGAGGGTTGGACTAGATGGCGCTTTCCAGCTCTACAATTCTATGATTCTATGACTTTGCAGACAGGTTGGCAAGTGTGAAAAAGGGAGTGAGGAACCATCCATCTGAAGGCAGAGTTTGCAGCCAAATCCTTCCAGCAAAGAGACAACTTTAAAGGGGCTTGCTGTCTGTACCAAACAGCTGACAGTGAGCTCCACATGCCAAACCTACCTCCTGATAGTTCCTTTCTAGTCATGTATTCTTTACATGCCCCACAGTTGATATCACATATGATATCATGTGTGTGACAGGCAGATGAGGTTTGGGAGAAACAGCCTTACCAGCAAAATTAGGTCTCGTCGTTTGTCCTGCTGGCTGGAGGCTCCCCATGCCTAGCACACCTTTTCTCTACCTGAAACCCTGCAAACTCCAACTCCCACTATCCACAGCCAGCATGACTAATGGTCAGGGATGATGAGAATTGTAGTCCAAATCATCTGGAGAATGCCAGGTGGGAGATGCTGGTCAGCACTGGCTGGCAGCACCTGTCCACCATTTCAGGCAGGGATTTTCCCAGCCCTACCTGCAGATGCCAATAATGACACCTGGAACCTTCTCCATGCAAACCGAGATCTGGTTCCTCCTTTACTTCCTACAACCAAGAATGTGCTCAGAGCAAAGGTAGCAAAGCTAATCCTTCACATTTAGAAGCTAGACTCTTCACAGTCAAAATGTTACAGACAATGTCTCTGAACTGCTTTGCTGAGGACTGCATAGAAATTGACTATTCCCACAATAAATTTATTTTTATTTTTATTTTTATTTTATTTTTAAAAAATCTCTCCTTTTCTCTTTCTTCCTCAACTGCTAGTTCCTTCCCTGTTCCATTTCCAATAACAAATCCTCACTACTCTCCTTTCTGATATTCTACCTGTCCTGGGATCTCGCTCTGTGCAACCCTATGACTTGTTCACTGCAAAGGAAGTCTGCGCTCAATAGATTCACTTCTTAGAAAGGGCATTTAAGGTTGTCTAAAATTTGCAACAATCCCTGAGGTCCCTCCAAGTGCCCCTTCAGGCTTTCTTCCTTACCCACAAGGTCCCTTCCAGCTTCCACTGTAGATCCTTTCACACACACCCTTCATTCATGCTGCAGACCCTTCCCAGAGGCACCGCCTCCCCACTTCCCTTCCCATTTGCCTTCCAAACTTAGTATCTTCCTTCCAAAATTAGCCTCCCTCTGAGAGCAATGGGGTCACATCGCTCTGTCCCGGTTGCTGCTGTTACTACTGTGAAATTTGCGGAGTTTGAACTATTTCATTTGTCCCTGTCATTCATTTCCTAACTCAGTCGGTATCGGTTTTACAAGAGAGCGTCTTCATATCTCTGGAAAGTAGGATGGAGGAAGGTTTTTCCCGCAGTCCTCAAATACCCTGCTTTCCTTGGCTTTCCTTTTGCTTGCTCCCCAAGGCTCCTTTTGGATAACAAGTTTCTGATCTGGCCGCAAGTGTATCTCTCAGTGCTGGAAGTAACACAGTTCAACCAGGGCTGGAGGATCTTTGCTGCTTTTTCTCCTACAGGTAAGACGAATGATTGTCGTTACGGAAGTGAAGCTTTCTGGAACCACCAGAAGACAACTGATACATGCTTGATGGAGTCTCCTTCTATCTTTTGACTCCTCAGGGGGGAGAAATAAGACACAATCACTATCCTTCGTGGATGTGAAGGAAGTACCCAATGTGGGACTTGATGGTACAGTACTTTGAAAAATAAAAAATAGGAACCACAAATTTTGAGATGCTAGAAGGAAGTTTTTATTCATGTCTAAGCATGGGTGTAGCCGGGGAGGGGGGTGTAGGGAGCAGCTGCCCCCCCCCCCAATCAAGTAAATTAAAAAAAAAACAAACCTAAATGACTAATTGTATTGCAGATAACTTTGTTCTGGCCCCTGCAAGTGTGCCAAATCACGTATAATGGGGAGCACCCTGAAATGACCCACCCCAGAGCCCAAAGAGCCCCCCAAAAGCCTCCCTGACCCTGTCCGTCAGTTCTGCCAGTCCACCGAGCTGCCCTGCCTCTCCGGCTGGTGGGTGCAAACAGGAGTGACAGGGCAGCTTGCAGGTGGCAGAGGGACTCAGGAGCAGCAGCAGTTTCACCTGCGATACACCTCCAAGTGAAACCGCCACCTGGGAGCAACATGGACGGAGGAGGAGGAAGCGGCAGCATCAAATGACTCCGCTTGGTACTGCGATGCAAGCCCCCAGACTTTGCAGAGGAGCCCTGAGCTTGCGTGATGATGACGCACATGGCGAAAAGGAAGAGTACTAGATTCTGATGGGTGCTAGATCCTGATGGATCCCCTTGCCCACGTGTGTTTGGCCAAGCGGAGAACCAATAAGAATAATAATTGGAGAAAAGTTCGGGCCAAAGAAAGCTCTGCTCTGGCACAGTATAGGGCCATTGTTTTGTTCAGAGGGACAAACGGAGGGAGAGAATATTAGATCCAGAATCATTGAGTCCTTTGAGTGTTAGCAGATGTTGCAGAATAAACTGGGTCAGGTCAAGGGTTGTAACATTGGGTGAGAACCAAAAGAAGACAAAGAAGAGATACAATGTTTTATCTCACTGTATGACCTCTCTCGCTCATGTGGCACTCAGCAATCTGAGCTGAGGCTCCTTGGACTGAATTCTACGTAAGTCCTAGAAAAGGCATGTTCTGGGGTTGTTCTCAGGATGGGGCCAGAGAGCAGGGATTTAAGCTGGATCCTAAGCCCATCCAGCTCAGTCATGTAACTGGGCAACTCATCATAGAATATGTTCTTAAAGGCTTGTTTTCCTTCTGCCAGGCTTGGGAAGAGCAGAAGCAGCATAGCTGATAAGCAGGGTTTGAATCTGACATAACTTTATGCCAGCTGAATTTGAACCTGCTTGATTTATGACCGCTTCTAGTCCAAAGAGTTGCTCCCTAAGAAAGTAACGTCACTGAAGCGAGATCTCAGTGCTCCACAGTGATCTCTCCCCTTTCAATTGACAATGAGAACAAAAAAGAGAGATTTATAACCAACTGCAGGAAGCAGTGCGATATTTTTCAGCTTTATAACATAAACAAACTTCACTTTTTTCTCTATTTTTCCCAGTTGGTGACTCTGCAAGAAGTAGCTGAAAGAGAAGAGATTGAACATCATGGCCAATAATGGCCTGCACTCTCCAATCCCTTTGGGTGCTGAAGAGGAATATAATAGAGTACACAATGCAACCGAGCTCCCAGACTACACTGATTTTGTTGACGAAATACCATCATATGACGTAACGATTATTATTATCCTTGTCTGCATTTTCCTCATTAGTGTCCTTGGACTTTTAGGGAATGGAACTGTCATCTGGATTCTCGGATTTTGCATGAAAAGGACTGCTTTCGCAACCTATATCCTGAATTTGGCTGTTGCTGACCTTGGGGTCCTCCTAGGCTCAGTTCCTTGGAGGATAATTGTCTTCCTCGATAATTCTCATTCGCATCTTGTCAATTTCGATGTTTACTATTTAGTGATCATAAGTGCCTATTGCTTTTTCTCCACGAACCTCATCGGTCAATTTCTGCTGACAGCCATCAGCATCGACAGCTGTGTTTCTGTCGTCTTCCCCATTTGGCATCGATGTCGCCGGCCACCCAACCTGTCCATCATTGTGTGTGCCATCATATGGAGCCTTGCTTTCCTGCTCACTCTCGTACACATTCTTAATGTCATTGTAGTCTTTGGAGTAGCTTTTGCTTGGTACCAGTTGCTGGTGAGTGCTGTGTTTTGCCTCCCGCTCATGAGTGTCTCCACTCTGATCCTCTTCATCAAACTTTGCTTGAGATCACAGCAGAGGCAGCAAGGAAATGTTTTAATAGCCATCCTGATGGTGCTCCTCTTTTCCCTCTTGTTTGCTTTTCCATTTACTTTCCTTTATTTAATATTTTCTTTCCCCCATCTTACATTTCGTAATGCCCTACACGTTGGGGCCTTATGCTGCTGCCTAAACAGCAGCATTAAGCCACTGATTTATTTCCTGGTTGGGAGGAGAAAGAGCGGTCAATCTAGGGAGAGCATGAAAGTCATACTCCAGAGGCTTTTCAAGGAGGAGGAAGGCTGCAGAGAGGAGGCCAATAATGTCCCAATCCAGACCCAGGTGTGATACATTCAAAATAATCAGAGAGCTCCACAATTACACCTCTTCCTATGACAATCTATGTTCCCTTTAGCCCTCTTTTTTTTTTTTTTGGTAAACCTGCTGCTTTTCACTGTTGTTTCTATATGCCTGGGGAGGAACAGAGATGAACCCTCATCTCATTTCTTCAACTGCTGATATGTGATGCTTTTAGTACTTGGTGTTTGCTTCACTTTCTGATTGCTCTTTGCTTACCGGTAATTTAAAGTGATTTCCTGTGGCTATTTTTTTGGTGTCATTTCAGGGGTATAGTAAAAGTCTCCTGGACTGAAGGACATTAAAAAAAAAAAATCAACTTGAAATATTTCCTTAAGAGATGTAATGGGAGGGGGGAATCATGCCACTTCAATCATCTGTAAGGAGATTCTAAATTATGTAGAAAATAGGTTCTTTGCATAGTGGATGAATACACACACACACACACACACACACACTATACACACACACACACACACTATACACACACACACACACACACACACACACACACACACACACAGAGCTCCCAAACCTTTGAAAATACATCAGATAACTCCTTTGAAAATACTCCAACTAATAATAAAAATAATAAAAATAAAACTACTAAAAATAAAATAACAAAAAATACAGTGGTACCTCGGGTTACAGACGCTTCAGGTTACAGACGCTTCAGGTTACAGACTCAGCTAACCCAGAAATAGTACCTCAGGTTAAGAACTTTACTTCAGGATGAGAACAGAAATCGTGCAGCGGCAGCCGGAGGCCCCATTAAGTAAAGTGGTACCTCAAGTTAAGAACAGTTTCAGGTTAAGAACGGACCTCCAGAATGAATTAAGTTCTTAACCTGAGGTACCACTGTAACAATATTAAAAATAATAATAAAGAGATAATAGAACATGCCAATAGCAGTATGTGTTAGGATTCACTCCCTGTGTTGCAGTCATGGGGTTGTTTTTATCACATGGCGGTGTATGTTTTCATTCCACACTGTGGGAAGTGACTGAGACAGGATGTTTTTATTACTGTGTTTCCATGTTGTAGGATTTTTATCCCTTGTTCTCTCTCTTTGCTGTCTACTTCTGAGGAGGAAGGAGCTGAGTTACAATGCTCCGAGTGTATATATGTAATTAAAAGTAGTTTGGCCAAATTGCTGTGCTACAGAGTCTGAACACTGATAGCCTTTATGCTGCTGATCCTGAAGTGTGCTGATGCATCTTGGTATCAGTCGCTGTGATGTTTGGACTAGAGAAAGCTTTTGAATCTCCCGAACAAATGACCAGGAGGGAGAGAACTTACCAGTCGGGCATGTGCCTCTGCCAGACTTCTACTCATGTTTAGGACCTCCTGACAGTATGGATATTAAAAGATATTTTTTAACAACAACAACAAATATCAATAGACCATTGTGAAGGAAGTACTTTAATTGCTCGTATAGGCCTGGTGGAACAGAAAAGTTTTCAGCAGAACCTTAAAAGTTGACAGAGAAAGTGGCTACCAAATCTCTATCAGCAGGGTGTTCCACAGGACCAGGCTTATATTCTATTTCTTGTCAAATGAACCTCAACAACAGAGAGAAAGACCAAAGATGCTCATGCAAATGGTCTGATTCCTCAAGCTGGAATATGAGGGTTCAGGTGATCCCTGAGGTATCCTAGAGCCAAGTTGTTTGGGGCTGTGTAAATCAATACAAGAATCTTGAACCCGGCTCAGGAGCAGCCAGAACAGCTGTTTTAATAATGGCATCACATGTTCTCAACGAGAAGCTCCCATCAGCAATCTGGCAGCAGCATTCTGCATCTGCTGGAACTTCCAAACCAGACCCAAGAGCAGCCCCACATCAAGCACATCACAGTAATCTAGCCACATGCTCTTGCAGTGGTCAGGCTATCCCTGTCCAGGAATTCCATAGCTGGAAAAGGCCCTCCTAGTCACAGAGGACACCTGAGCATCTAGTGACAAAGATGTATCCAGAAGTACCGCCAAACATCACACTTGCTCCTTCAAAGAGAGTGCAACCCCACTCAGAACAGGGAACTTGGCAATTTCCAAAACACAGGAACCACCCACCCAAAGAGCCCCCATCTTCATAGAATTCAACCCTCATCCAGACCACTACTGCATCCAGAGACTGGTTCAAAGCTTTCACAGCCTCTCCCAATTCCTATGTTATGGAAAGGGAAAGCTGCGTGTCAGCATCATTACACTGCTGATACCTTGCTGATACCTTGCTCCAAAACTCCTAATGGCATCCAATGGCTTCATATAGATATTAAATAGATATTAATGTTAATTGGAGTTCAAATGGTAATACTGTAAGCACAATATATCATGTAACGAAGCTTAACATATATTGGATCTGCTTCCGTATTTTAACTTTTGCATGTTTTAAAGTATGGTTGTGATTGTTCTTGATTTTTCTGTTTATTCATTTGTAAGCTGCTTTGGGGTGTTTTTTCTTTCTTTTTTTTACAATCAAGCAGTGTATAAATTTTATGAAATCAATGAAAATTTTATGAAATCAATGAAAAGAAATAAATGTGACATTGATGTGGCATTTGCCCATTCCTTGTGGTTATGTTTGTATAGGGGGATGGAAATGGTTAATATAGATTGACCAATGAGAAAGCTCAGAGGCAGAGCCTACCTGGTTTTGAGGCTCAGCCCAGGGGTTTACCATAGAGAGATAGAGGAGTGAGGGTCAGAGAGAGGCAGAAAAAGTTGAACATTGTGGTTGTGACAGTTAGAGTGAGAGTCAGGGGGTTACCATGGAATTGCCTGCTAATGAAGGTGGGGAGGAGAAGGATGACATGGTGGAATGCTTGCCCCCTCCACCTAATTTATATAACCAACCGCCCTTGGTAATCATGTCTCCCCACCAATAGACACTTCTGCCACCCAATAAAAGACCCATACGGGACAAATGCTTTTGGCCGTTAAAAGGCCAGGAAGTTGTTATCTTGCTTAGACAGCCTTGATTAGAAATCTGGGGATGAGGTCTTGAGTTATTCCATTTGTCTGGTACAGATAAAGAAGTACGTGAGACATGAGCTGCTTCGTCCAGAACCAATTACAAACCTAGTCTCCATGACTGTAGCCTTTTGGGACATAAATGGCAATAGTCTCCTCCTCCTTGGTGAACTGATAATTATCTTCATATCCAATTAAAGAGCATCCTCTTGCCCTATGAGGCAGAGAATCAAATTAAACCCAGACGAAGGAAAGGAGGGACCGTTTTGCACTTTGAGTGAGACTGGTAAGATTTAACATTTTCTCCATGGGGCATGAGTGGGGCCACATTTTTTTCTCTTAAGTCCTTAGGACCTGCCATTCCAGTGCTATGATATGTCCTTAATCTCTTGTATTCACCATTTCTGAAGACTGCTGATCTGCAGTTAGTCACAAGGTTGGGTGAAACATTTACAGGAGAGGCCAGAGCTGTGATGCTTGCAGAAGGTTAATTCCAGGTAGGGTGGGAAAGACCACTTTTTAACATGCTACAGAGTGGCACTGAGAGTCTGTTTGACAAGTCCTGATCTTGATAGACCAATAGTCTGGCTCAGACTCAGGAAGGTGACTTCCTGAGGTTTTGCCAAGGGAGAGAACAAACATTGTATCCAGACACAATGAGATTAATGTATTCTGACAGGTACGCAGAACAGACTGGGTCATTTCAACTGATGCAAGTCCAGTGCAGGGAATTCACCTCTGATTGATCAGTGAAGTCTTGGGAAAGTTGGTCTTATTAAGGCGATATGAAGAGAGCAGATATCCATGTTCCTAGAAGCAAACACAATGAGGGGATTCCGCTTAATATATAAACATATACACTCTCTTGAATTCTTGAATTCCTTTCTCTGTTCTGTGAGTGACTAAACCCTTAGCGTGAAGCTACAGAACAATAGTTATCCCACTGAAGAGTTCGCTTCTCCCCTTACTCTTGGTCCTTACAAATGAAGGCTAATTACATCCCCACCCCATCACCAGAGGTCTTCACATTAGCTACTTGGGTTTCTTGACTGCTCTTGGAAATTTTCCCATCAACCTCAGGACTACAGAAGAAGAGAACCTGGTAGGCAAGGAGGACTGCTAAGTCTTCCCATCATGCTGTGTATGAGGCTACAGTTTCCTTGCACTAGGAAATTGGCTGGGGCATTTGGAGGGGAGAATAATATAAATCTTCTGAATCACCACCACCAGGGGTGTCTATTTATTTATTTATCTATAAAGTATGTTTGCTTCTTAAAGGTGCTACTACTACTTGGGCAAATCCCCTGCCCCCTCCACCACGTGTTTGCTTCCCATCCATCAAAAACAGCCTCCTTGGTTAGGGGGGAGCCAATATAGATATATCAGAAAGCTTGCTCTATTTGGGGAAATATCCTAGGAACCGAACAACGAAAAGAAAACTGAGTTATAAGTAATAAGAAACAATGTGACATGCCTGACCTCTCTTTCAGAACCTCCGGCACACCCTCATTCATTCCTAGCCTGCTCTTATTGCATTGGAAGATAGCCCCACCCACCTGGATGAATGTGCAGTAGGTAAGTGAAATTCACTGCTATAAGACTTTATATCAATCTTTCTCTAAACAAGGTGGCGTCTTTCTCATTCTTTCTCAGTCCACCTCCTTCATCCTTATTGATATCTCTTCCTAAGCAGGAATGATGAGCTTGGCCATAGCAAAAGAGATATGACTGAACCCCAATTTTGGAGAGACATTACATATCAGACAATAATGCCAGAAGATCAGGGAATGCTGTACTGACTTCTTCTCTTGGCACCAATCAAACCCAGTTTCAAGGTAAACTAACTCACTAAAGTCCAAAAAAAAACCCTCAATGAGAAAAAATCCAGAGGGGTGTGGCCCATGTGGGGGATTCAATTAGATGGCAAAGAATTGCACATATATGACTTTTGGCTTGATAGACAAAATTTGTGGGTTCAGTGGGTTCCCGGCTCTCACAATTCTGGGTTTTGCACAGAGTTCCAGCTGAGTCAAACATCTTTGTGATCTTTTCCATTCCCTAGAGGAAACTTCTGTTCTAGAAGAGGAGACAACATTTCCACATGCAGTCATTCAGCATGGAAAGACAAATGAATGGGACTTTGCAATCTGCTGTGGATGCTGTGACATATAAGGAGTACAACGGCACTTATAATAGCTCATATAATGACCAAGGAAATTTCCAATATAAGGAATATGAAGTATTTATAATACATGGCTTTATTTTAGTTATCTGCTGTGTGGGATTTTTGGGGAATGGAACTGTCATCTGGCTTCTTGGTTTCCGCATTAGGAGGAAACCATTCACCACCTACATCCTTAATTTGGCTGTTGCTGACTTTGCATTCCTCCTGAGCTTAGAGATCTGTGCTTTTACTAGGCTTCCTGATGATGTTCTTCATAGTATTGTTGTATGTCTCTTATCCTTCACATACAACACTGGCCAACTTCTTCTGACAGCCATCAGCATTGACAGATGTTTGTCTGTCCTCTTCCCTATTTGGCATCGGTGTGTCCGGCCGACCCATTTGTCCACCACTGTGTGTGCCCTCATATGGGTCCTCTCCTGTCTGCTCTGCCTAATGCTCTACATTCTTGAAAACTATTACACCTTTCCATATTGGTTATCAGAAACAGGCCAATATGTCTTGACTGGACTGCTTTGCCTCCCACTTATGACAATTTCAACTGTGATCCTTTTCATCAAAGTCTGTTTTAAATCACACCCACGAAAGCGGGGAAGGCTTTTAACGGTTATTTTACTTACACTCCTCTTTTTCCTCGTGCTTGCTTTCCCACTCAATGCCCTACTTCTTGCCATATCCATCATGGGCTGGAATATTCGTGATCTATTCCGTTATGCCTTTTTGTGTGCCTCCCTCAACAGCTGCGTGAACCCCTTCCTCTATTTTCTGGTTGGGAGGAAGAAGGGAGGTCAATCTAGGGAGAGTCTACTGGCCATCCTCCAGCGGGTTTTAAATGAGGAGGAGAATGACAGACAGGAAATGGACCCTCCTTGTTCGAACCCACTGAGGAACCTTTCATAAGAGTTCTTTGGTCTGGCTGTAATGTGTCCTTGGACTGCATTGATGACTATTGCTCACCAGAAAAAGAGGCTGGAGTTTTGTTGAAAATTTTCAGGTTTGTATAGCTGAAATGTATCCTACTTTACAAAGGGAGGAATCATGTCTTTTGTTATCTCAATCTTTCTTCTGTGCCCCACTCACCTATTGTATACAGACCCTGAAATGTTAGCTACGAAGATATAAAGCCCTTTGGCTGAAAGATGCTCCACACCATTTAACTGTACTGCACCAGCTGCACCACTTTCTACAGCAAACCAAAGTCTACTTGGAAGTTCTGATGGTGACCTTTAAACCTTGCCTATTTGGAACTTGGGTATTTCAAGGACTGACTTCACTCCTGTGAGACCACCTGCACCGTATGATTTAATTCACAGACTCTACTTAGGTGCCTGTCAGCAATCATAGGCAGAACCAGTCAGAGGGCCTTCTAGGTAGTGGTGCCATCCCTGTGTAATGCCCTCCTACCAGATGTCAAAGAGAACAACAACTACCAGACTTTTAGAAGACATCTGAAGGCAGCCCTGTTTAGGGAAGCTTTTAATGTTTGATGTATTACAGTATTTTAATATTTTTTTGGAAGCCACCCAGAGTGGCTGGGGAAGCCCAGCCAGATGGGTGGGATATAAATAAATTATTATTATTATTATTATTATTATTATTATTATTATTATTACTACTATTATTATTATTACTATTATTATTATTATTATTATTATTAAACAAATAGGCCACATTTGCAGAATTTAATTCCATGTTTGATTAAACAACCTCGTGGTGCTTTAGTTGAGATTCCTGGGTTGCAGGAGGTTGGACCAGATGCCCCTGAATGCCCCGTCCAACTCCACAATTCTATGAGTGTATGATTCCAGGAGTTCCTGAATTCCATTCTCTGCAAGAACAGGCAAGGTCCATTCTTTTAGAGATTTAAGCATTTCCTGAAGACCACACACACACACACACACACACACACACACAATTCGTAGTGTGTTCAGCTTCATCTATCACTCTTTAGATATATATTTTTAATGACTAGTAGGAATTTTGGATGCCTATTTTTTAATATAAAAAATCCACCCGTTTTGTATTTTTGATGATTGTCATTTTGTACTTGTACAATGCTATCTGAAGAGTTGGCTTCCTGAAAATCAGTCTATATTTCTGTTCAATAAACAAGCAAAGAATGATACCATATTGAGGCGAGGACTTGTATTAACTGCTGACATATACATTACGATGCATGGTATTCTCTTTTTTGCCCTGTGTTTGTGTCTGTTTAGATCTGCTTTCTCTTGTTGTTGTCCTGTACTCTACACATAAATAAAAACCATTCTGGAAATGCTTTTGTAGAAGCGTTTTTAAAAATACATTGAATTTCCCATAAGGCTCACCATTGCTATCTATTGTCACTTTGTCTATTGCACTTAAAACCTTTTATTTGCAACTGCATGGCTGAGTCCTGGGTTAAGGAAATAATTGCATGCAGATGAGGGTGACGGACAGCAAGTGAAATACCCTGAGTGAAAAGCAGGGAAGGGGAGATCTCCCAGGGTGAGAGAAACTCCCAGTTAAAAGCTGAGGGGGGGCACACTTTTTTCTGTCTGGTAGAAAAGTTAAGATATATTTGTGAAATAGGACTTTGAATTGTATTATCCCTTTCTCCCTCCTTGTTTCTTTTCTTTTTGATTAGAATAGTTTGTTTTTCATTGTATTACAAAATTTATTAATAAAATTTCAGTTTTAAAAAGAACACATGGTATTTGCATATATCTTGGGTGTCTACCTTACCCAATCTCCTGTTAAGGAGGACAGTTGGCATAAGTTTGGGTGGGCTTCAGTGACATGTAGCTAGAAAAGAACTGTCACTCTCATTCCCCGTTCATCTGTAGAAATTAATAATAATAATAATAATAATAATAATAATAATAATAATATTTATACCCCGCCACTCTGGTGGGCTTCCAACAGAACACTAAAATACAATAACCTATTAAACATTAAAAGCTTCCCTAAACAGGGCTGCCTTCAGATGTCTTCTAAAAGTTTGGTAGTTGTTTTTCTCTTTGACATCTGGTGGGAGGGTATTCCACAGGGCGGGTGCCACTACTGAGAAGGCCCTCTGCCTGGTTCCCTGTAACTTGGCATCTCGCAGTGAGGGAACCACCAGAAGTCCCTCGGCGCTGGACCTCAGTGTCCGGGCAGAACAATGGAGGTGGAGACACTCCTTCAGGTATACAGAACCGAGGCCGTTTAGGGCTTTAAAGGTCAGCACCAACACTTTGAATTGTGCTCAGAAATGTCCTGGGAGCCAGTGTAGGTCTTTCAAGACTGGTGCTATATGGTCTCGGAGGCTGCTTCCAGTCACCAGTCTACAGAAGTCTTCTTATAATTTTTTTTTTTAAATTTTCTGTTTTACAGTTTAAAAAGCTCATTTTGACATCCTTAAGAACCATCTGCTCTTGCATCCCACTCCACTTCTCACCTATGGATTTACACAGGGAAGAAACAGCAAAACATTTCGGGAAATCTTATTTTCCCTTCTGTGCTCACCCCCTCCCTACAAAATGTGTATATTGGGCAAATGTTTTTTGCCGTTAAAGGGCAAGGATGGTTTTATCTGTTATCATGAAAGGTCCTGAGATGTTTTATTTGGCCGTTACAGATAAAGAAGCACATGAGACGTGTGTTCAGTTTCCCCTTCAGTACTCATTACAAACTGGCATTTGGGGACATAGGTCTTTAAATGACAAGAGTCTCCTCCTCCTAGGCCAGATGGCATTTATCCTCACAACCACAAAAAGAACAGGATCTTGCTACATGAGGCAGGGAAACGGATTAAGCCAAGACAAAGAATGGGTGGGATCAGCATGTGATTGGTAAGATTTTTCCATTTTTCTTTGAGGAATGATTGGTGCCCCATTGCCTTGCTAAGACCTTAGTACCTACCATTTTGTTGCAGGATACTTTGTCTCTGTTGTCTTCTGATCACCATATCTGAAGACTCCCAATCCATACTTTGTCAGCAAGCTGTAAAATAAGTACCCTCTGGGTGGTTGGGTGAAGCTTATTGACAGAGCAAATTAGAAGCATGCATGGAAAAAGATGAAGGAAGAAATGGCCAAGTAGCTCAGTGCTTTGCATAAGGAATGTCTCCATTTTAGACTCCAGCTGGGATCAGAGACAACCTTCTTTGAAATCCCTAGGAGTGTCTGGTAGTCAATGTGACCAATACTGAACTATGTAGATGGACAAATGATCGGAATCAGTTTAAGGCAGATTCTTAGGGGAGAGAGGGGCGAGGAGAGAGAACATGGGATCCAGAGTCAATAAGTACATTGTGTGTTGCAAGTATTGTAGAATTTTATGGATAGGGAATAGGTAATGTAATAAAAGGAAAATGTATGGTATTTGTAGAAGATAGCAGAATATATAAAGAGGTAAATAAATCTGAAACGGAAGCCAAGGGAAGTCCAAAAGGGGGGGAGGGAGAGAGGTTTATGTAACTTGTATGTTATAAGTATATTTGTAATGAGAGAAAAGAAAGATTAATAAAATAAATTACCTCAACTTTAAAATAAAATAAAATAAAATAAAATAAAAAACTCTCTCCGTTTCTCTTTCTTCCCTCACCTGCTAGTTCCTTCCCCATTCCATTTCCTGTGACAAATCCTCACCACTCTCCTTTCTGATATTCTACCTGTCCTGTGATCTCTGTGCAGCCCTATGACTTGTTCATTGCAAAGGAAGTCTGCGCTCAATAGACTCACTCACTTCTTAGAAAGGGCGTTTAGGGTTGTCTAGAATTTGCGACAATCCCCAAGGCCCCTCCAAGCACCCTCTTCTCTCCAGGCTTTCTTCCTTACCCACAAGGTCCCTTCCAGCTACCACTCTAGATCATTTCATGCACACCCTTCATTCCCGCTGCAGACCCTTCCCAAAGGCAGCGCCTCCTCACCTCACTTCCCTTCCCATTTGCCTTCCAAAATTAGCCTCACTCTGAGAGCAATGGGATCGCATCGTTCTGTCCCAGTGGCTGCTGTCATTACCATGGAATTTGCGGAGTTTGAACTATTTCATTTGTCCCCGTCTTTCATTTTCTAACGCAGTTGGTATTGTTTTTTCAAAAGAGCGTCGTCATATCTCTGGAAAGTAGGATGGAGGGAGGGTTTTCCCTGTCCTCAAATACCCTGCTGGGTTTGGCTCTCCTTTTGTTTCTTCTGCAAGGCTCTTTTTGGATAATGACCGCTCCCCGCATAAAACGGGGGGCGCCCTTTGCGTGGACGCGCACAGCCCCTGGATCTGGAGCGGCTCCATCAGCATAGGCTTGGCTTTGCCTTTCCTCAGGTGGGATACCTGGAGGTCTCCGCCTACCCCAGTCAGTTGTCCAATCTCACCTGGGGGAAGCGTTGCCAAGGAGACCAGGCCAGGTAGGGGAGGGATTACCTGCCCACACAATAGAGGGAGGATCTTACCTGGGAATCCTCACTTAGCTCCAGAGCTTCTCCCACCCTACTCACCCTCAGTTAAGGTCTTATTTTGTAGGTTAACTTTTCTTCACAGGTTTTGCGGGTTAACTTTTCTTCACAGGTATGCGGGCGCTGCTACGTTAAGGTCGCTGTTAAAGGGCCGGAAAGGAATTTCCCTGCATTGGCAGGTTTCGCCTTTCCTGTAGCAAAACGTCACAACTTTGGCGGTATCAGGCCTTGGGCAGAATCCTTTAGTCCATCTTCCTCTTTGCAGCGGCGATACGAGGGTTCCCCATTAAAGGGGTTTCTGAAGGGAGGCACTGACCGTACGCCGAAAGGCAAATATTATATTATATTTGCAGAAACAAAGGAAGAACACTGATCTGATGGTCGGATTTAAATAAGCATTCACAATTTTATGGATAGGGAATAGGTAATGTAATAAAAGGAAAATGTATGGTATAACAAGGTTCTGATCTGGCTGCAAGTGTCTCTCTCAGTGCTGGAAGTAACGCAGTTCAACCGGGGCAGGTGGCAAAGGGACTCAGGAGCAGCAGCAGTTTCACCAGCGATACACTGCCAAGTGAAACCACCACCTGGGAGCAACATGGGTGGAGGAGGTGTTGACATCGTGTGATGTCTCTGAGCGTGAGACAGGAAGTCTCAGCCAGTTCTCAGTGTCACCGGAGAGTTACTGAGTGTTGCTTTTGCTTCTGAGTCGAAGCTGGAGTCGAGTCGGAGACTCTTGTGTTCTGCTGCTCAGGAGAGCAGACATGTTGGTACAGTCTTAATAAAGTAGCAGTAGACTACAGACTGTCTCTTTCTTCTGTGATGGATTGGCAGAAGATTGCGAGTATGCTCCTCTCAGGAGGGAGTTGTCGTTTATTGCCGGTCTCTCTGGACTGAGGGTGGATTCCAGCCAGAGAGTGACCATCAGAGAAAGGCCCCAGAGTGCCTGGGATGTTGGCAACCCTCCCCGGCAGGTGTTTTTTCAAAAGAAGCGGCATCAAGTGGCCCTGCTCCTCTTCGCGCTGGGATGCAAGGCCCCAAACTTTGCAGAGAAGCCCTGAGGTTGTATGATGATGACACACATTGTGAAAAGGAGAACCGCTAGGTCCTGAAGGGCCATTCCCTTGCCCACACGTGATTGGCCAAGTGGAGAACCAATCAGGACTTTTAATAATAATAATTGGAGAAAAGTTTGGGCCAAAAAAAGCTCTGCTCTCGCAAGTATGGGGCAATTGTTTTGTTCAGAGAGACAGAGGCAGGGGAAGAACATTAGATCCAGAATCATTGAGTCTTTTGAGTGTTAGCAGATGTAGCAGAATAAACTGGATCAGGTCAAGGGTTGTAACGTTGGGTGAAAAACAAAAGAGGACAAAGAGGAGATACAATGTGCAGGACTCACATCTTTTCTTCTCTCAATTTTTCTTCTATGCTTGCTCTATTTTAGGGAGAAGCCTAGGAACTGAACAACAAAAAGAAAACTGAGTTGTATGAAATAATAAAAAAAACCTGTTACATTACTGCCTGACCACTCTTTCAGAACCTGCTGCACACCGTCATTCATTCCTAGCCTGCTCTTATTGTATTGGAAGATAGTCCCACCCACCTGGATGAATGTGCAGTAGGTTGTACTGCTTCTCTTGTCACCAATCAAACCAAGTTTCCAGGTAAACTAACTCACTAAAGTCCCAAAAAAACCTCAATGAGAAAAAATCCCGAGGGGTGTGGCCTATGTGGGGGATTCAGTTATATTGCAGAGAACTGCACATATATGACTTTTGACTTGATAGACAGATCTTGTGGGTTTATATGTTGTTCAATGGGCTCCTCGCTCTCACAATTCTGAGTTTTGCACAGAATTCTAGCTGAGTCAAACATCTTTGTGATATTTTCCTAGAGGAAACTTGTGCTCCAGAAGAGGTGACAAGGATTCCACACGCCGTCATTCAACATGGAAATAAATACCAATGAAACTTTGCAATCTGCTGCGGTTGCTGTGACATATAAAGAGTATAATGACACTTACAATAGCTCATCTAATGACCAAGGAGATTCCCATTATAACATATTTGTAGTATTTATACTAAATGTCTTCATTTTAGTTACTTGCTGTGTGGGATTTTTGGGGAATGGAACTGTCATCTGGCTTCTTGTTTTCCACATTAGGAGGAAACCATTCACCACCTACATCCTTAATTTGGCTATTGCTGACTTTGCATTCCTCCTGAGCTTAGAGATCTATGCTTTTACTCACTTTCCTGTTTATGTTCTTCATAGTATTGTTGTATGTCTCTTATCCTTCACATACAACACTGGCCAACTTCTTCTGACAGCCATCAGCATTGACAGATGTTTGTCTGCCCTCTTCCCTATTTGGCATCGGTGTGTCCGGCCGATCCATTTGTCCACCACTGTGTGTGCCCTCATATGGGTCCTCTCCTGTCTGCTCTGCCTAATGCTCTACATTCTTGAAAACTATTACACCTTTCCATATTGGTTATCAGAAACAGGCCAATATGTCTTGACTGGACTGCTTTGCCTCCCACTTATGACAATTTCAACTGTGATCCTTTTCATCAAAGTCTGTTTTAAATCACACCCACGAAAGCGGGGAAGGCTTTTAACGGTTATTTTACTTACACTCCTCTTCTTCCTTGTGCTTGCTTTCCCACTCAATGCCCTTCTTCTTGCCATATCCACCATGGGCTGGAATATTCGTGATCTATTCCATTATGCCTTTTTGTGTGCCTCCCTCAACAGCTGCGTGAACCCCTTCCTCTATTTTCTGGTTGGGAGGAAGAAGGGAGGTCAGTCTAGGGAGAGCCTACTGGCCATCCTCCAGCGGGTTTTGAATGAGGAGGAGAATGACAGACAGGAAATGGTCCCTTCTTGTTCAAACCCACTTAGGAACCTTTCCTAAGAGTTCTTTGGTCTGGCTGTAATGTGTCCTTGGACTGCATTGATGACTATTGCTCACCAGAAAAAGGAGGGCTGGTTTTGTTGAAAATTTTGAGGTTTGTATAGCTGAAATGTATCCTACTTTACAAAGGGAGGAGTCATGTTTTTTGTTATCTCAATTTTTCTTCTGTGCCCCACCCACCTATTGTATGCAGTTTGTTTTTTGTTGTATTACAAAATGTCTTAATAAAATTTCAGTTTTAAAAAGAACACATGGTATTTGCATATATCTTGGGTGTCTGCCTTACCCAATCTCCTGTTAAGGAGGACAGCTGGCTTAAGTTAAGGTGGGCTTCAGTGACATGTAGCTAGAAAAGAACTGTCACTCTCATTGCCCGTTCACCTGTAGAAAGAAATAATAATAATAATAATAATAATAATAATAATAATAATTTATTTATACCCTGCCCATCTGGCTGGGTTTCCCCAGCCACGGTGGTGGGCTTCCAACAGAACACTAAAATACAATAACCTATTAAACATTAAAAGCTTCCCTAAACAGGGCTGCCTTCAGATGTCTTCTAAAATTTGGTAGTTGTTTTTCTCTTTGACATCTGGTGGGAGGGCGTTCCACAGGGCAGGTGCCACTACTGAGAAGGCCCTCTGCCTGGTTCCCTGTAACTTGGCTTCACGCAGCAAGAGAACCGCCAAAAGGCCCTCGGCGCTGGACCTCAGTGTCCGGGCAGAACGATGGAGGTGGAGACGCTCCTTCGGGTATACAGGACCGAGGCCATTTAGAGCTTTAAAGGTCAGCACCAACACTTTGAATTGTGCTCAGAAATGTCCTGGGAGCCAGTGTAGGTCTTTCAAGACCGGTGCTATATGGTCTCGGAGGCTGCTCCCAGTCCCCAGTCTACAGGAGTCTTCTTATAATTTTTATTAAATTTTCTGTTTTACAATTAAAAAAAACTCATTTTAACAACCTTAAGAACTGACAGCTCTTGCATCCCACTCACCTTCTCACCTATGATTTTACACAGGGAAGAAACAGCAAGACATTTCGGAAAATCTTATTTTCCCTTCTGTGCTCACCCCCTCCCTACAAAATGTGTATATTGGGCAAATGTTTTTTGCCGTTAAAGGGCAAGGATGGTTTTATCTGTTATCATGAAAGGTCCTGAGATGTTTTATTTGGCCGTTACAGATAAAGAAGCACATGAGACATGTGTTCAGTTTCCCCTTCAGTACTCATTATGGGACATAGGTCTTTAAATGACCAGAGTCTCCTCCTCCTAGGCCAGATGGCATTTATCCTCACAACCACAAAAAGAACATCATCTTGCTACATGAAGCGGGGAAACAGATTAAACCAAGACAAAGAATGGGTGGGATCGGAATGAGATTGGTAAGATTTTCCATTTTTCTTTCCCATTTCCTTGCTAAGACCTTAATACCTACCATTCTGTTGCAGGATACTTTGGCTCTGTTGTCTTCTGATCACCATATCTGAAGACTCCCAATCCATACTTTGTCAGCAAGTTGTAAAATAAGTACCCTCTGGGTGGTTGGGTGAAGCTTAGTGACAGAGCAAATTAGAAGCATGCATGGGAAAAGACGGAGGAAGAAATGGCCAAGTAGCTCAGTGATTTGCATATGGAATGTCTCCATTTTAGTCTCCAGCTGGGATCAGAGACAACCTTCTTTGAAATCCTTAGGAGTGTCTGGTAGTCAATGTGACCAATACTGAACTAGATGGACCAATGATCAGACTCAGTTTAAGGCAGATTCTTTGGGGGGAGAGAGAACATGGGATCCAGAGTCAATAAGTATATTGTCTGTTTTTGCAGGTATTGTATAATACATCATAAAATCACAGAATTGTAGAGTTGGAAAGGAACATGAGGATCGTCTACTCCAAGCCCCTGCAATGCAGGAATCTTTCAAACAAAGTGGGTCTCCAACTCACAACCCTGAGATTAAGAGTCTCTTGCTCAGCCACTCATGCTCTAGGTGGGAGCATGATACTGAATAACTATTATTATCTTCCCTGACTGGTAGTGGATCTCAATGGTTCAGGGAGGACATTCCCATATCTACCTGGAAATGCTAGCGGTCAGTTTTTGTACCTTCTGAATACAAAGCAGACATTTTCTCCATGAGCTTCAGACCTTCTCATATGGGTGGAAGAGAAAGAGGGAAAGCAGATGTGGGTGGATGGGGTGGAAATCAATATGGTATCTCAAAAGGGGTGGACATGAATAAAGGGGGACTAAATAATGAATATCTTGTAAAGCGATGATGATATATTTAAGGAGGCAAATGGAAATGAATTGGTTAGGTTCAGCCATACCTACTTTGACATTTCTCTCGCAGAGGACTGGTGATGGGTCATTGTGTCTATTGGCAATCAAAATGTTCCACCAATCTTATTCTTATAGGTTATTGGAGGGAAATGCCCCTATATAGCATCTATGCTGGAAGGATATTGAAAGGGATCTGCTAGAGTGTCTACTGCTGGGAGTGGATTTTGATCGAAGTAAGACAGCATGGACTACAATGACCTTTTCTGATTCCTTTGCAATAGCACTGCCCTCAAGTCTCTGAGCAAAGCCAAATTGAGAAGAACACATCATTCTGGGTCATGTATGGAATTCCACTTGAACTGTTCCACTTGAAATGTTCTCTGTAACATTTTATTTCTCTTAGCGGGCACTCATACTCTAGAAGAAGAGATAAGGATCCCACAAGGAGCAAGTGAGCATGATGGTAAATAGCAGCTGGACTTCCAGTTCCGATATGGAGGCTTGGACAGGTTCTGAGCATGATAATAGCTCATATACTGGCCAAGAAAATGACTGTTATAATCCATTGAAAGAAGCTATTTTCTATATGTTTAGTTTGGTTATCTGTTGTGCTGGATTTTTGGGAAATGGAACCACCATCTGGCTTCTTAGCTTCTGCACTAAGAAGAACCAGTTCACCACCTACATACTGAACTTGGCTGTTGCTGACTTTGCCTTCCTCATGACTGTAGAGATATATCATTGTATTGCTTTGACTCGTCTAGGCAAAGATGCTTCTTTAATAACTCTTCATCTCTTAATGTTCACGTACAACACTGATCTACTTCTCCTAACAGCCATCAGCATTGACAGATGTGTATCTGTGCTCTTTCCTATTTGGCATCGGTGCCACAGGCCGACACATCTGTCCACCACTGTGTGTTCCCTCATATGGGTCCTCTGCTTTCTGTTCACCATAATTCTCTACATTCTCCAGTTATTTAGCATATTTAGCTATTACTTCACAGCAAGCTTCCAATTACTCTTGTCTGCCCTGCTTTGCCTTGCACTGATGATAATTTCAACGGTGATCTTATTCATCAAAGTCTGCTTTAAATCACGCCAGCGAAAGCGGGGAAGGCTTTTAATGGTTATTTTACTTACTCTTCTCTTCTTCCTCGTACTTGCTTTTCCACTTGATGCCCTTATTGCCCTTAATCATTTTCTAGCTTTTGACATTCCTGATCTACACCATTATGCCTTTCTGTGTGCCACCCTAAACAGCAGTGCTAACCCCTTGATCTATTTTCTGGTTGGGAGGAAGAAGCAAGGTCGATCCAAGGAGAGCCTGCAGGTCATTCTCCAGAGGGCTTTGAATGTGGAGGAAGACAACAGACAGAAAATGGACCGTCCCATTTCAAATCCGCTTACGATCCTTACATAATAATGCTGTTGTCTGACTGTAATATTTCTTTATGCTGCGATGATATAGCTTGCTTATCTCAATACGGGATGAAAAGAGGTGTATGCAGAAATCACTAACTTTTTCATGGATGAAATGTAGACTCCTCTGCAAAGTCACATTGGTTGCTCTGCCAAAGATTTGCATGACTATTATGAATTTTTGACTTTTTTTTATTCTTGTGGTGCTAGTTGCCAGATATATATTGTGAGCGGAATATTTCTCTCTCATCTGTGCAGAAATAAATTCTTCAACACAAGAAAAATAAGTTTTCAAGCTTTCCTTGCTGAAACTTGGTTCCAATGTTACAAAAACAATAAGTCTTTTGCAATTGTTCCAGTCTTACAAACTCTATCTACACTGGCCCTAGTGTGATTATTCTAAACATATTTGCAGAAGAAAATATAGCTACCCAGCTAGAAACCAAAATATTCTCTCCCTCTTGTTCACCTCTGTGCTTCAGCCGATGCCCAGGGAGAGACACTATCTGTGTGTTGTTTCTGTTCATCTTTGCTCTGAGGAAAACCCTATTAGAACATGCAAACTTTGGTATAATACTCAAGTTACAGCCCTAACACTTGTGATCTAAGTCACAACACCTAGATTGCCTCACCCTTGTGTGGAAATACATCAAAGAAAAATATATTATTATTTTTACAACTCAAACATAATGTGCTTTTAAATACTGCATTTTATGTAACACTAAACATAATTCCAGCAGCTGAACTCTACTATATGAAGTGTTTGTTCCAAGAGAAGCATGGTACTGAATTATTAGATTCTATTCCAGCTAGTAAGGGTGCTAGGTTGTGGAAATTAAATGTTAGAGAACACAAAGACTTTCATGGCTAGAATCTCCTCTTAAACTCATTGATGGTTATGTTGACAGCCAGTAAAAGGATGTCTTCTTGTCAGATGTTGTTGGCCAACTGATTAAGCCAAGACATAAAGCATAACGTACATCTTTCAGCTCCTTTCATAAGATATCAGGAATAATAAGTGCAAATGCTTCTCTATAAATCTTGCCATCATCTGCCATTCCAACTAGGGATACAGTGGTACCTCAAGTTACAAACGCCTCAGGTTACAATATTAACTCCGCTAACCTGGAAGAGTTACCTCGAGTTGAGAACTTTGCCCCAGCATGAGAACAGAAATCGTGTGCTGGCGGCACAGCGGCAGCAAGAGGCCCCATTAGCGAAAGCATGCTTCTAGCTAAGAATAATTTCAGGTTAAGAACGGACCTCCGGAAAATATTAAGTTCATAACTAGAGGTACCACTGTATTAGAAATTCACTTTTATTTATTTTTTTGGAAGATTGCTGGTCTGTACTGCTGAGTAGAACTTGCATACAGGTGTGTAAGAAACTCCAAATGTTACAGCTTGAAGACTGTGTGATTTTACAGTGGCAAATTGTATGGGATGTTGTATGGGATGTTGGGGGCGGGGTAGTATCTCTGTTGGGGGACAAGTCATGCTCCTTTTGTGGTAGTTTGGCAACCTTTGGTCCCCACCCTGCAGTCAGCTCTCACCTGTGGCACCTAGAAGCTGCCAGCAAGTGAAAACAGTCACACCCTGGGAAATGGCTTCAACTGGCTGGCTAAACCAGGTGAGGGTAGCCAATGGGTCTCAAACCCTCAGTGAATTGGGACTTCCTTTGCCCTGAAAAAACAGGCTCTAGCAGATTGAGTGCACAAAACCAACAGTAGGTCCAATGGTCAAAAATGTGATTTCTGCACATCCTGCTCAGGGAACTGGTTGAGGGGTTGTAGAACAGAAAGTGCGGTCTACTAGGGAGTTTGGAGAAATAACTGCTGGCAAGTTAACGGCAAAGGGGAGGTATATAGGGCCATTATCTCAGTGTTGGGTCAAAAGGACAGAGGCACATGTTAGGACAGGCGGCCCCTGGATCTTAGAAAGAAACTGTATGGCTGAAACCCTGATATTACATGGAGCATTTAGATATGTTACCAAAGTATGAACTCAATACCATAAGAGGCTTATCTGTTCTTTCTGATAGAGAAGAAACAGACCAGGATTATGAAGGCACTTGACACCCTTAGGGTAGGTTATAGGCAGTGCAGGAGCACGACAGAAAACAGGTGGGGGCATGTCTGGTGTGCGTCCCAGGGGTGTGGTGCGCCGCCCACATGGCGCCCAGTGCGGGGGCTGAGCGGTGCACATCAAGGTGGCATGCGGTTCATGTCAGGGGTGGCGGCCATGATGGCACCCCACCTGGGATGGTACCCAGAGCAAACCACTCCCCTGCTCCCACCTTCCTCCCCCAGTGGTTGTAGGTAACAGAAAATCAGGGATGATGGGAGCTGGAATCTGATATCTGAAGGGTCAAAAGTTAGATACCCTTGTACTAGAGGTTGAACATTGTGTCCTTGCAGGAACTGAATCCACATCTGCCTTGTTTCTTATAGCAAGATTGTCTCAACATCAAGGGAAGGAAACCTTTTCTGGCTGGCAGGCCAGATGCTTCTCTACCACCAATGGCAGATCACATTTGGCGAGTGGGCAGGGCCTTTTGCAAACATCCCTGTCCTGCACTTTGAACCTCAAATTTTCAGAGGTGCAAGGAGCAGTTCTTGGAATGGGAAGCAGGTTCCATTCAACTGAAACAGCTTCTCTCTTCTAGAGCAAGTTGTGCTCCTTCTGACAATCAGCTAATAGGTGATAAGAGTGCACCTCTAGATTCATCAATCCCTTACTCATTACTCTTCTCTGTGCTGCACTTGCAAATATGCAAAACGTTTCCTGACATTCCACCCTCACCATATTCTGTTTTCTCTCGAAATGCCTCAGATTCCTTCACCAAGGAGGAATCTCTCGATCTGCTTAGAATTTCCCTTTTCCTTCACCTTCCTTCTATTACACCTGAAGTCGGCTGGATAAAAACTTTCAAAAAAACAGCAACAACAATTTGAGTTGTATTTGTAGAAATTTGCCAAAATCACTGAAATTTGCCAAAATCACTGAAAAGTGGAGAGAGGCTTTAAACTGCTGCATTTATTTATTTATTTATTTATTTATTTATTTATATGCCAAAACACATTGTCTTTCCACACATTGCTAGTTAGCATATTTGCTAAAGAAATAGTCAGGAAAATGTTCTTCTCAGAGTATGAGGAACAACCTAGAAGTCCTCAGAGCTCCCACTTAAAGCTTCGCATAAGTGTTTTATCATGCCTTGGAAGCACGCACAATTTTCTCAGGTCCAAAGTGCAAATTTCTCTTGAGACCTACATTTCAGGAGACAATTTGCCCCACGCTTAGAAGGTTGCCAAATCATCCAGGAAGAGTGAAAGAACTCTGCCCATTGCTAATGGAGCATCCACTAATGCTCTGGTTGGTAATTGCACTATGATGTGTGTTCTTTGCTCCACCCTGGCTGAACCAGATGCCATGCTGACTTTCTTCAGAGATGTGCTCTATGCTGATTGAGGGGAAAGCATTTTGAAGCCAGAGGACATCTTGGAGACTGGGACTATGAAATTGTGGAGTGCATTTCAGACCTGTTTTCTCCTTGTTTTGAAAAGTTTGTATAAGTAGAAGGTAGGAAATTAAATATTTTATTGGGATGTCTTCTCTGCTGTGGTGCCATATCTCTCTCCCTCCTCCTCCTCCTCCTCCTCCTCCTCCTCCTCCTCCTCCTCCTCCCCTTCTTCTTCTTCTTCTTCTTCTTCTTCTTCTTCTACTGCTCCTTCAGTATAGGCTAACCAATGTGCTGCCCTCCAGATGTTATGGACCTCAATTCACATCAGCTCCAGCCATCATCACCAATTGTCAGGGATTATGGGAGTTGTCGTCAAGCAGCAACTTGAGGGTATATTGTTGACTACTCCTGGCATAAATCCTGAGGGGCCTTTAGCTTGAAATCATCTTAACCGTAATGAAGCTCAGCTATTTCCAAAGTTATATGTTCGATGTTATTGCTTATGTTTTGTTGTTTGTTACTCTAGTCTCTCCTCTTCCATTCCTTTTCTTCTGCTACCCACTTTTAACAGTTACACTGTGTGTTCCTTGGAACAGGAAATGGTCTATTTTTCTTGTGCTACTCTATAAAGCTCCATAGGCAGATAACCTGTGGCACTTCAGTTGGAGAACGCCCATCATCACTGACTGCTGACCAACAACATCTGTAGGGCCACCAGTTCCCCACCCATGATGTACTGTGATGCCCATCACAATGCTAGCACTATCCAGAGGCATTGGGAGGGGATATATAGCAATGGTCACCTGCACAGGCAGACAGACTCTGGGGTTTAAAATTATAGACAGTTTGGAAAGGGAAATAAAGAGCTGGTTGCGACTCCTGTGCCACTCCTGATGGCACAGACAAACAGCCATCAGGAGTGGGAAGTAACATTTTTCAGGAGTAAAGGTAAAGGTAAAGGTACTCCTGACCGTTAGGTCCAGTTGCGGACGACTCTGGGGATGCACGCTGATCTCGCTCTATAGGCTGAGGGAGCCGGTGTTTGTCCGCAAACAGCTTCCAGGTCATGTGGCCATTGTGATTAAGCCGCTTCTGGTGAACCAGAGCAGCACACGGAAACGCCGTTTACCTTCCTGCCAGAGCAGTACCTATTTATCTACTTGCACTTGACATGCTTTTGAACTGCTAGTTTGGCAGGAGCTGGGACTGAAAAACGGGAGCTCACCCCGCCGTGGGGATTCAAACTTCCGACCTTCCGATCGGCAAGCCCTAAAAGAGAAATGAAAAATCTGCACACTCCACCTCTAAAGTAAGCACTGAACTGATGACCCCCAAAGGCACCCAGTGCTGCTCAGCGATTCTAAGGAACAAACAAAAATACTGAGATTGCAAGCAGAATGTTCAATGTTCCTCAGTTTGACTATGCACATGTGTTCTCTTGCTGCGAACAGGCACACACAGCCAAAGTGCAGTATAGGGCCTTTTGAAAGCCCTCTTTCAAGCAGCGCAGCACTGCTGGGTATAGGGAAATGCTTTTCTAGCTTGTCCTTCATAGGGTATGTTCGGGCAAGGCAACATTGAACAACTCCTGCTCTCTGCAGCATGGTTGGAGGGGGAAGGAAATGAAGTGAGCATATAGGGTTAAAAACACACACAATCAAACATTTCATCTTAAGTAAAATGCATTAATAATGCATTTTTCAGATGGTCTCAGTGCATGAGGTCACTTATACCAGCCTGGACATTTTAGCCACATCATTGCTTATTAAGCACCATGCCAGGAAATTAATAATTCTCTCTCTTCTTTTACCTTAGAACCAGTACTTGTCTCAGAAGTGGGGAAAACAATTGAAGCAGATATTGAACATGGTAACCAGTATCAGCCATGTGCTTATGTTCCCAATGGATGTGGAACTGAGTTATTACGGAATATATACCACTGCAATTCCAGCCAAGAACCCCTCTGATAATAGGACAGAGGGGATCTTCTACGACAATTTAGGAAGGATTGTTTTTTCTGTCTTCATCTTTTTAATCTGCATTTTTGGACTTCTGGGCAATGGAACTGTCTTTTGGTTCCTTAGCTTCCGCATTGCAAAGAATCCTTTCAGCACCTACATCCTGAACGTGGCTGCTGCTGACTTTGGGGTCCTGGTATGCCTTATCACATTTCTTGCTGTAGGATTTTTTAATGAAGGCACCTTCGTTCTTTCAATTATTTTCCCAATAGCTCTAGAGCTTTTCCTGTTGATGTACAGTGTCAGTCAGCTTCTAATGATGGCCGTCAGCATTGACGGGTGTGTGTCAGTCTATTACCCAACTTGGCATCATTGTTACCGCCCCCTACAGTGGTCCACTGGTGTGTGTGGTGTAATATGGATCTTCTCCTTCCTGATTTGTGCAATTGTCCTTACTCTCCATACTGAATTTTATCCCCAAATGTACTACCAGTTTATTGTGAGTGTCTTGGTTTGTACCCCGGTCATGATTATCTCTGCTCTCAGCCTCTTCAACAAAGTCTACCTGAAATCACAGCAGCAAGAGCCACGGAAACTTTTGACAGCCATCTTATTTATCCTCCTTTTCTCTCTCTTCTTTGATTTGCCACTGAATGCCTTATACATCACGTATTTCCCTGTTCCACATGCCCATCACATGGAGTTGCGTTTATTTTCTGCCTCCATCTACAGCAGTGTTAAGCCACTGATTTATTTCCAGGTTGGGAAACAGAAGGTAGATCTATGTAGAGAGAGCATAAAGGTCATTCTCCAAAATGTTTTTAAGGAAGAAGAGGTCTGTAGAGAGGAACTGGAACTTCCAGTTCAATAACAGTTGTGATACTTCCATAAGCATGGAAAGCTCCTGGCAGGCTAACAGATAATGAGTGACGTCTTCTCCCTGAGTTTGACCACAAATACAAAGTAGGTGTGCATATGGGACTTTGTTATAATTGCCATCTAAGACTACAGTGGGCGTCACTTAGAAACAATAATAAAGGCATTTCTTAAGAAAGTTAGTGAGAGTTCTCAGTTCTGTTTGATGCAATGAGCATATAGATATTGACCAAAATCCAGATCCACCTCACAAATAAAGTCAAGTAAAAGTTTAGTAAAAAGAACTGACAAAAAATTGTAAGTATTCAAAAGTATGATACAGAATAGTGAATGGCATGAAAAGGATTGCAGTATAATAGATGAGCATTTACAACTGAGCTACTAGGAAGAGTGAAGAAAGAAACATAAGACCATTTGCATCTATTGCTTCAATTAAAACAAAAAAATCATAGATGAAACCTGACATAGAAGAAAGCAACTGTCTTTCTAATACCTTCTCTGCAGTTCGTACATGTATCTTCTGATCAAAAGCGTGAAGACTGTTTTACTACATTGTAAAGTCATCTATGCAATATGTTAAACGACAGAGGAAAAGTTACATAAAATTTTAAAGAGAATGCATGATATGTATAATGTTTATTTTCTCCTAATATTGAGATAGATTTAATGGATTTGAGAGATAATGAGAGCAGCTAATTGCAAATTTAAAATATTGACCATATAAAGGTGCAGAAGAAAAATAACCAAGAAAATGGTAGTTCCCTGACAAAGCAACCAATCATGGAAAAAACAACCCAAAATCTTCCTTCCTCCCATTGCTTCCATGGAATGTTCAAAAAGCTCCTTATCTACCAAATTTCTTGTTAGGTCTGCTGTTCCAGCTGGGAGAGTTATGTGTGTGATTGATGTTATATGACGGGTATTAAGAAAATTTTAAAATAAAGGAAAAGAACTGAATGAAAAGTCTAGCCCCTATGAAGTCCTGGGAGAATACTAGCTGTTGCTAGACTATGGATGGATGTGTATACAGTACAATACAGTTGTTCATATTATTTGTATTGTCCACACGATGTTGTCCCCACCCAAGTGGCAGACTACGCTTGCTTCAATTTAATTCTGATTTTTCCAATGCATGCTACCCAGCTGTGGATGCACTGCAGTCCATAGTGTGGGTAGGTGTTGTTGTTGTTTTTAATAATGTTTATTAAATATTTCTTAGTTTACAAAAATGTGTGCATTGTCTCTTTTTTCAACTGGTGTTTTCTACAGATCAGTTACATTTGTTTTGAGACATTAGTGTTGCATGCAGTATTAGGTTGGGAAGAAAAGAGGGGTGGTGTGGCAATGCTTCTATTTTTCTACTTAGTGTATGTGTGTGTGGAGTTTTGTGTCAGCATCACTTGTGTGGGTTCTCGTTCTATTCAATTGTTATATTTCCTTGGTGGTGAGCAGGGATGGACCGCCCCAGGTGTCACTACTGAGGGGAGTGACAAAATGGCGGACATTACTCACTGTGGGGCCTGCAGCACACCTGAGACACGTGTCTCTCCTGGGAGTGACATGGGCACCCACAGGCTCCATGCTCCCCCAAATGGTCCACCTGCCGCCTCCCCCTCAGCTATAGGGTGACTGAGTCCTCGGAGACTCCTCGGAGGCCAATCAGAGTATCCTGCCACTGGGCACAGGGCACGTGTACCGCCCCAGGCACCCGATCGGCTTGCTCCACCACTGGTGGTGAGAGAGGTTGGGGTGGCCTAGGGTGTGGTCGATTGCCTTTGAATGGCTGTACTGAGATTCCCCCCCCCCCAGTGTGTTTGGTCATGATTTCCACCACCTTCTGCTTCCATAGGTGAGACACTCTTCTGTTTGGGC
The DNA here is from genome assembly GCF_964106645.2 of Podarcis pityusensis. Classification (NCBI taxonomy): domain Eukaryota; kingdom Metazoa; phylum Chordata; class Lepidosauria; order Squamata; family Lacertidae; genus Podarcis; species Podarcis pityusensis. The sequence goes on along the minus strand of NC_138031.1, from coordinate 7,725,564 downwards.
ACAACACACTTAAAAAAAAAAAAAAAAAACATGCTACTTCTTCAAATCTGGTATATTGAAAAAATGTGTATTACAAAAAAAGTAAAAGAAGAGCTAATTATCAACCCATCTAGACACTCAGAGAGCTTACTATATCCCCATGGAAAATCCCCATGTTAAAGCCTTCCGCAGCACACACAGACATTCTTCTTTTCAGTGTGAATTAAACAATTATATTTAACTCTCTGTTAAACTGGACACTTGGACTGTCTTCTTTTTCTCATTTAAATTTGGATTATTGAAGCATCTGTGGTGAAAAACAGCACAACACTTCTTAAAGCTACAGAACCACCGTCCCCTGTCTTCCTCCTCCTCCTCCTCTGCAAGCCTGGCAGCAATGAGTGTGTGTGGCAACGAAGATGTGTGGCAATAGACAGGTGGATAGTGGGCATGGAGTGGAGGAGTAGTTTGTTGAAGAGTGCAGGAGGCAGAAAGTGGCATGCCCCGTGGAAGCCAGATCTGCTGTCTCTCATGGCTGACCAAAGCCTACCTCCCTGTGAGGCTACTGCCATACCTCACCTCACCTCATGGGTGGGGTGGACCTGTTCAAGAGGATTGAGTCATCACCCCTGCACCCTCCTAGCTATGGAGCAACCATGTAGACTGTAAGGCAAAAGCTGGTTGTTCTAATATATTTGAGTAACGAGCATACAATGATCATTTTCAGCTTTTGCCTTCTGGAAGAAGGTATAGGGTTATAAAGGCCAGGACTAGCTGCCTGAGAAACAGTTTCTATGCTAATGCAATTCTGGTTCTAAACGCAGCATAAGGGGTCTCTGCAGTATATTGTATTTTAAAATGGGGTTTTAGAGTTTTTAGGGTTTTTTGAATGTTTTATGTTGTTTTTATGTAGTTTTATGTAGTTTTTATGTAGTTTTATGTAGTTTTTCAATTTCATTGTTCCGCAAGGGACAATGACAATAAAGATATCGTAATCGTAATCGTAATACAACTATCAGATTCACTGGAGCTACGATGTCTAAGCAAGAAACATGTTGATTTTATAGAAACATTACGTCTTGGAAACAAAATATTTCCTATGCAGGAGGAGAGAGAGCATCACAAATCAGGAGAATTACCCTTTTAAAATACCGTGACAGAGTATGCCCTTCCTTCTTCCAATCCAAACATTTGCAACTGGATCACGGCTGCAATCTCTTTTCTGAATGAAAAAGACTTTCTCCAGCTTTGAGCTCCCCAACCTGGAGAGAGAATGTTTCAGACATATTTCAGACATCAAGGGTGGGGCACAGACACCACCTCAGGACAACATTTACCATTCCATTGAGTGGCACCCCATTACCCATGAGTAAATTTGTTGGTATTCTAGAATGGTGCTTCAGTATCCCCTTAAGTGCAGAAGAACTTTCCTCTCATACATTATCAGGAGAAATTTTGCCCTTATTAAATGCAATAGCCTCCAAGCTACTGTCTCGCAATAATATACGTCTTGAAATCTGAGCTCTGAAGCACAGGATTTTGTTTTCGCCTTTCAATGCACATTCATTAGGGCTGTGCACTGGATTTGGCTGAAGCCGAAATCCTGAACTGTACCAGGGTAAATTGGGAGGAACCAGGTTGGGCTGCCCAGAACAACCTGGGGCTGTCAAGGAGTGGGAGAGAAGAGGCAAAGTATCTCAATAAAGTCTACTGTATTTGATTAGCAGCCTTAAAATAAAAGGAGAGGCTCTCTTTTATTCAGGAACTGGTTAAGAAATAGAGCTGAGAGGAAATAGAGCCGAGAGGAGTGTGTGTGTGTGTGTGTGTGTGTGTGTGTGTGATGCTTCAAATAATCTTTTATAGATATTTGTAACTGTTTTGAGAAAGAGAAGCCTATCTGTGTATCTAATCACAAAATGATTGGTCCAGTTGACTTCCTTTTTTCTCACCCAATGCATAGCTGTTCATCTGAATATTATATCTTAGAATATGGAGTCTTACACAAGAATAGTTTCCTCCTCTTAATGAGTTGAATTGCAACTCATTACCAAACTTAAAACCATGGAGAGACCTGGTTTGAACAAAGACATTGGATTCTTATCCCATTATACATGACTAAGCCATTTCTCACCTTCTCACCCCTTGCCTTTTCCTGTAAGACCTATTACAGTCATTAAGAGTCGTCAACAGGCTCATCTCAGCTATCTGCCAATCACCCATTCCCACCACCCTTCTTAGTAATACCCCTCCCCACCTTCTCACTATATAGAAGGATCTGGCAACTTCTGTTTCAGTGTATCTGAAGAAGTGTGCTTGCACACGAAAGCTCATACCAAGAACTAACTTAGTTGGTCTTAAAGGTGCTACTGGAAGGATTTTTTTTATTCCTCCTCTTAAGTTCACAGAAAATTATCTTGATGACCAAAAAATAACATTTTCTTCTTGTGATAAGAAACTGGCAACTAAAGCTTTGATGAAAGTTGGACAGGCTCTTCTACATCTTGCAGTGAGCTATAAAAACAAGACAATTTCTCACCCCTCTTGGACTTGAGGGGCACAAGGATTTGTCTGCATGTCCTCCCGGTACCTGTATTTCCAGCACACAATATTGTTCAGCACTTTCGTGTTGTCATCATCCTATCTGAAGACTGTTGATCGGTTCCTCCACTCAGGTACGTGAAAAGAGGTGAAATGCCATCACTCACCAGCAGCTTGCATTCATCGGATTGAGAAAGCCCCAGGTTATTTCTCAGTAATGTGGATCAGTGAATTTTATTATTTCAGTCACAGACCAGTTCCAGCCCACATACAATATCAAGGAAGTCATAAAACACGAAAGGGATACATTTGAGTTTGCAATTAGTTTTAACAGGGACAATACAGATATAGCAACAGTTTAAAAATATATAAATTAAAACTTAGTCCAGTAATGTGGATATTGCAAGTTTAGCTGCGAAAGGATGGCTGCAACTTTTGGGTTCTGAGGAGAAAAATTCAGGACTAAACTGATGAAAGATCTGAATGGGGGAAAGCCAGCTTCATATGTGCATGTATGAAATACAGTGGTACCTCGGATTACAAACGCTTCAAGTTACAGACACTTCTAGGTTACAGACTCTGCTAACCCAGAAATAGTACCTCAGGTTAAGAATTTTGCTTCAGGATGAGAACAGAAATCGTGGTGCAGTGGCAGCAGGAGGCCCCATTAGCTAAAGTGGTGCCTCAGGTTAAGAACAGTTTCAGGTTAAGAACGGAACTCCGGAACAAATTAAGTTCTTAACCAGAGGTACCACTGTATAGCTTTGGCTGTAACAAGCAAATTATTATTTCTAGTTGGCGGGGACATTTTAAGATGAAGAAGAAGAAGAAGAAGAAGAAGAAGAAGAAGAAGAAGAAGAAGAGTTTGGATTTGATATCCCGCCTTTCACTCCCTTTCAGGAGTCTCAAAGCGGCTAACATTCTCCTTTCCCTTCCTCCCCCACAACAAACACTCTGTGAGGTGAGTGGGGCTGAGAGACTTCAAAGAAGTGTGACTGGCCCAAGGTCACCCAGCAGCTGCATGTGGAGGAGCGGAGACGCGAACCCGGTTCCCCAGATTACGAGACTACCGCTCTTAACCACTACACCACACTGGCTCAGATGCAATCAAATGTCAAATATATCACCATAGTCACAAAGCTGACATTTTATATAAACCACCCAGTTGAATTCTTCAAATAGGTATATGATGACAGAAAGACTGTTTCATGGATGGCCAACAGCAGATGGAAGAGGTCAATCATTCATTGACATCTATTCCATAGTCACAACTTGGGCTTTATGTGTTTAAAATGCATTTTATGTATAATACAATATATGCAATGATGGGGCTTTATCGCCCCAATCTAATTTCATTTTCTGCTATATTCTACTGAGTGTAGACCCATTAAAATTAATGAATCTCTATTAGGCATGTCCATTAATTTCCGTGTGTCTACTCTGAGTAGGACTAGAATTAAATACTACCCTTTGAGTGGTTTTCCCTACTCCTTTCCTAGGGAAATCCACTCTTTAGTGCTAAATTGACGCAAATGTCAATCTGGAGAAAATCCAAATTACAATTTGCTCCGAGTGAGCACTTAAATGCTATTTTCCCTGGTGAAAAGCAGAGGGGCAAGCAAAAGTCCTTAGTTAAGGTCATTTAAATCTACCAACAGATTGAGAAGACAGTCTTTATGAGAAATCTCTCATATTTCCCTGTATCTATATTAATTCTATGTATGCTTCAACAGACTAGGTTGGAAGGAGCAAATATTCTGCAACTCACTTGAAATATATTGGCTTGTGTTGAAGGTCATGCTAAGTCAGTAGTTCACTCATCACAAGATTTTTCTTTTTTCAACGTATTTTTCTATTAAATAGGACTTCCGGGTTGGCGCCATCGCCGAATGGCGGACTCCCTCCGAGCTCCGGAGGGAGTCTGCTCGGCAGGGGCTGGGTCCGACCGCACCGGCGATGCGGGGACCCTTAAAAACCACGGCCACGAGGGCCGTGGACATGGAGACTCGGCTGGCACCGTCAGCGCCCTCCCGACTCGTGAAGGAGCCTTTTTAAAGGCTACGGATCGGGTGCCGGGGAGAAGCGTGGTGCTTTGAGTCCTCTGCTATCCCTGCCGAGCGCAGCCGCATGCCATCCGGCGGAGAGCGCTGACTTCTTCCATTGAAAATTCGGACTTTTTAACAACAACCCGTGAGTAATTTGGAAACTGGGTTTAAAAGGAGGGAAAAAAAAGAATTTCTTTTTGAATTGGATACGAGCGGGGGGGGATCCAAAAAGGAAGTCAGTCCCCCCCCCTATTGTAAACCTTCCAAGACAAGGATGGGGAAACCAAGGTCCAAAAAGATTTGTATTGCTGATAAAAACTAAGAATTCCACGATGGGGAATTATAAGAACTGTGCTGGAGGACGAATTGAGGGAGAAGAAACGTAACCCCCCCCCCTGGGAACCGGGGTGATTGAAGAGAGAGCCTGGTGAAAAGAGTCGGAGATTTTGACAGCTGTCAAAGTAGCTGTCAAAGTCGGAAAGCAGAGAGGATTTTATTATGAGAACTTTGCTGGCTAAATTTGATACAATTTGTTACAACTTGTTAAAACTTGGATACAAAATGGCGAAAATATGGATAACAATCAGACTTTTGGACTAGAGAAAACAAAGTTACAACAATCCCCCTAGAGGAGTTTTGGGATATTACAAAGATGGTCGTAAGTGGAAAAATACCATTGGAATTTTACAGAACTGGTTATCTTCTGGGAAAGCTGCAAAACGGAAATAATATTTTGTCTACAGGGTGTTCAGCTAAAGGAGACAATAGAATTTTCTATTGAAGAAAGGAAGGGACTGAACGCAAGTTTTTGTTCCTGAATAACAATAATCCCTGCAGACTTACTAAGCTTCTGAATTAGAACGTTTCAGCAGCGGAACAAGAGGAAACTGGACTACAATTTGGAAAGAACAATGGGGGGAGCTTTATTAAAGATCTGAAGTTAAGTGTTTTAAAAAATAATTATGAAAGGAAAAAAAAAAAAAAAAAAAGCCAGCAAGGAGTTGGGGGAAATAGGCGATTTATGGATTGTAAGAATTCCAGGCGGATAACATGGTTTGGTGGTCTGGGGGAAATTAAACCGGGGACAGAGGGGGAGAACTAAAATCCAAAGGCTTGTCAACTTCTTTTTTTTTTGAACTGGCTTTGTTTCATCTATTATATCTTTTATTTCTTATTTCTGATATTTCTATTATGTGGGGTGTCTTTATTACTAAAAAAAAAGGGAAATTGTGGAATGAAAACGGGGTGGGCCCTGGGAAAGAAGTTTTTGGTTTTTTATTAAGGGTATTGATGAGGAGTGTAGAAATTTTAAATTCGAATAATGGTTTAAACAAATTATGTTTTTAATCAGAACCGAGAGCTTGTGGAGCCAACAACATGAAAAAGGAATATGATAGGGGTGGGGGAAGGGGGGAGTCCCAGAAAGTGGATATATGAAAAAAAGGATCTGAATGTATTTTAATTTTTACTTTCTGTATTTTTGAAAATTTTAATAAATATTATTTTAAAAAAAAAATATTTTTCTATTAAATATTTCTTGGTTTACAAAACTATGTGCAATATCTCTTTTTTCAAGTTATGTTTTCTATAGATCAGTTTCATTTGTGTTACATTAGGAAGAAAAGGGGGAAAGAGGTGGAAGGGACCATGGTGAGTGGGGATGGAGTCGGGTGGCGATGTTTCTATTTTACTTAATCACAATATTTTTCTGTTTGTGTCACATATCTTTTCTACCCTCCCCTCCCCTCATATGCCCATAAATCAGTTATAGGGTTTCCCTAACACCCAGAAGAAATTGGTGGAGTAGGGGGACACCCATGGATGGATTTTTTTGGGGGGGAGGGGAGTCCACTGCACTAGCAGTAATCCTTGGTTGACTGATGGTTTAGTTGAACATTGCCCAATGATTCTGTCCACAATCCACTTTATCTATATTTAATTTCAATTATATATACTCATAACTGAATCCACCCATCTCATTTGTCTTACCAGGTGCGTCTATTATATAGGAAGAGAAATTAAGGCTTCCCCAAAGAAAACACCGGAGCATAATGAGTAGTTTCAACATTGATCCCATATTGTTCTCTTGTATCATTGGGTACATTAGTTTGTTTACCATTTTTGGACTTGTGGGCAATGGAATAGCCATCATGGTTCTTCAGTTCCAAAATGAAAAGATTCCTTTCAAGACCTACATGTTGAACTTGGCTGTTGCTGACTTGGAGTCCTCATGTTGTACTTTGTTTTCTGGATGCTGTGCATTGTGGATAGTAATACACCAGATGATCTTAACTTCCTTGTTTTTTCTGAAGTTTTTAATGGGCTTATTGGGTTTATGTACCTGACTGCTCAACTACTGTTGACAACCATCAGCGCGGACCTCTGTGGGTCTTTCCTCTTTCCAGTTTTGAAAGGTGTCAATCAGTCATCACCCTCAAACACCAAGGGATGTGCCATCATTTGGGTCCTCTCCTTCTTGTTCACTGGGATTCAAACTGTTTCCGGTGTTACTGATGACCCTGTAATTTTTTTCCTAAGACCCAGTTTCATTGTCAACGCCATCTCCCTGAAGATCATGACTATCTCGACTCTGACAACTTTCATCAAAATTTCATTGAAATCACAATGGCAGGAACTGGCAAAGTTTTTAAAAGTGATCTTGCTCACTCTTCTCTACTCCCTTTTCTTTAGTTATCTGTGGACTGTCATTTTCAACATTGACGTATTTGGGCATCCTTATTTTACATCATCATCATCATCATCATCATCATCATCATAATTTATTATTTGTACCCGCCCATCTGGCTGGGTTTCCCCAGCCACTCTGGGCGGCTTCCACAGAGACCAAAAATACACTTAAATGTCACACATTAAAAACTTGCCTGAACAGGGCTGCCTTAAGATGTCTTCTGAATGTCAGGTAGTTGTTGTTCTCTTTGACATCTGGTGGGAGGGGGTTCCACAGGGCGGGCGCCACTACCGAGAAGGCCCTTTGCCTGGTTCCCTGTAACTTTGCTTCTTGCAATGAGGGAACCGCCAGCGTCCGGGCAGAATGATGGGGGTGGAGACGCTCCTTCAGGTATACTGGGCAGAGGCCGTTTAGGGCTTTAAAGGTCAACACCAACACTTTGAATTGTGCTCCGAAACGTACTGGGAGCCAATGTAGGTTTTTCAAGACCGGTGTTATATGGTCTCGGTGGCCGCTCCCAGTCACCAGTCTGGCTGCCGCATTCTGGATTAGTTGTAGTTTCCGGGTCACCTTCAAAGGTAGCCCCACGTAGAGCGCATTGCAGTAGTCCAAGAGAGAGAGAATTAGAGCATGCACCACTCTGGCGAGGCAGTCCATGGGCAGGGAGGGTCTCAGCCTGCGTACCAGGTGGAGTTGGTACACAGCTGCCCTGGATACAGAATTGACCTGTGCCTCCATGAACAGCTGTGAGTCCAAAATGACTCCCAGGCTGCGCACCTGGTTCTTCAGGGGCACAGTTACCCCATTCAGGACCAGGGAGTCCTCCACACCAGGCAGCCCCCTGTTCCCCCAAAACAGTACTTCTGTCTTGTCAGGATTGCTTTACTTCCTAGCTGCTACCTGCAACTGCAGTACTAGGCCATTACTTTATTACCTAGTTGGGAGACAAAAAATGGATTGTTCTTGGGGAAGCATGAAGGTTGCTCTCCAGAGGGTCTTCCAAGAAGCAGAACCTACAGATGAAAATGCATACAATGAGAATCATGCATTTATGTAAATTGCTCTGTGGCCTTAGAACCAACTTCCCAGTGAGATTTTAAGCCATTTCTTCATTTTGTCTTTCATTTTCCCCCCTAGTTAAAATATTTTATTAACATATAGAACACATACGTTTACATTTACACAGTACATATACACAACACAATACCTTATTTTCATAACTTGAAGCATACCTGCATTGCTCTATATTATACCTTTCAACTCAACTGGCTAGTTTAGAACTGTTCATCCCTTTTGGGGGTGTGAGCCTTTCAGGCATTAGTTATTTCCATTTGGGACTTATTTCCTGAGCCCTGTGGTGCTGTAGAGAAGAAGCAGACCACCAGAATCATTTCAAAATTCAGGTCTTCCCTTCAACTCCCTACAACTCCAGTTCCCCAAAAAGGGAAAGGGAGAACCATAGCATAGTTAACATATTATATCCTTCCAGGACATTGTTTATATGGGTGAGATGTTTCATGGGCTCTCTTTCTCTTTCACATGTATGCATTCTACATATTATTTACTTTTTAAAATCTTACATAAATATTCCTGTGTTGCTTAATACATTGCATATACGACTTTACAATGTTGTAGAATGTTCTTACTGCAGTCTTCAGGTACATGAACTGGATGGAAGGTAATAGAAGGATATAATAAAATAATAAGCTTGCAGGGCAGCAGCTGAAGAAGGAGCAAAAAGGGTTTTCTTGTGTGTGTGTTTCTTTGTGGCTGATTAGCTGCTCTCCCTGTGCAAAGGTCAGAGGGGGCAGGGTTTCTGTTGAGGCAAGTGATTAGCTGTGGGAGGAGCTTATCAGAGCTTGCAGGGCAGTGGCGCGTGCCTAGGGGCGCGCGCAGTTTGATCCATCTTTTCGATTTAGGGGAGCTAGTCTCAAACGTTTGTTGGGGGAGTCCTAGGTTTTTTTTGGGGGGGGGTTATTTGTCCTGTCTTCACGCTTTTTATGATGGAGGACCATTGTAACCCCCAACGACACGTTCTCAAGATGGAGGGGGAGGGAACAGCTGCAGTTGCCTGCGGTTCCTGCACAATGTTTGCCATCTTGCCAAAGGTTGCAGGCAGCTTTACCTGCAGCAATTACATGTTGATTGCCCTCTTAGAAGACAAAGTCCAGCAACTGGAGGAACGTGTAGCTACACTCCAAAGAATTAGAGAGCTGCAGCTCTTCTTGGAAGAAACAGAGCACACCGTCTCCACCAAGGAGGAGACAGGGGACTCCCCTGAGAAGGAGGCTAGTTCACCAATACAGGAGCCAGATATATGGAGAAACGTGACTCAAAGAAGTAGGAGGCCCAGGGTTCGCTCTGATTGTTTAGAAATACACAATCGCTTTGAGGTCCTCTCCCCTAGCATGGAAGACGAAGAGCAGACTCCATTTGAGGATCTCTCCCTCATTACAGTCGATCAGGTATATGAAGACGAGCAGCAAAGTCAGTCCTCAGGGAATGTGCAGGCGACCTTGGAACGGACAGCTCACGGAAGAACCCCGACCAAACCTAAGAGGAGGCGTGTAGTGGTGATAGGGGATTCCCTACTGAGGGGAACAGAAGCAGTGACAAGCCTGACAAGATGTCTCGGGAAGTGTGCTGTCTCCCCGGGGCTAAGATCCAAGATGTAACTGAACGACTGCAAGGAATCATAAAACCCACTGACAAATACCCCTTCCTCTTGGTTCATGTGGGAACCAATGACACTGCAAGCAATAGCCTCCAGAAGATCAAAAGAGACTACGAGGCTCTGGGCAGGAAATTGAAGCAATTAAATGCACAAATTGTCATCTCATCTGTCCTCCCGGTTGAACGACGTGGCCCAGGGAGAGAGGGAAAAATAGTGGAAGTGAACAGCTGGCTTCGCAAATGGTGTAAACAGGAACGGTTTGGATTCTTAGATCACGGACTGCAGTTTCTTGAAGATGGACTTCTGGCAAGCGATGGGCTGCACCTCACAACGGTTGGGAGAAATATTTTTGCCAAAAATCTCAGAAACCTCATCAGGAGGGCTTTAAACTGACTAATGTGGGGGAGGGAGACAGTGCTCCTGAAGGTAGGAGTCTATCGATTGATGAAGATGATCATCCAAATGTCATAGACCAAATGGAGCAAACAGCACGCAGACCTAGAGGTGGGAGGAAAAAATCCTTAAATAAGAGACACGGGGGAATGATTAATGGACTTCAATGTCTGTACACTAATGCGCAAAGCATGGGAAATAAACAAGATGAGCTTGAGCTCTTGGTACAGCAAACTAAATATGACATAATAGGCATCACTGAAACCTGGTGGGATAAGTCCTACGATTGGAATGTAATAATGGAGGGATACAATCTATTTCAGAGAAACAGACCAGACAAGAAAGGAGGAGGAGTGGCGTTATATGTCAGGGATGTGTATACCTGTGAAGAGATCCAAGATTTAGAACCTAAAAGCCAAAGTGAGAGCATTTGGGTCAAAATTAAGGGAGAGAAGAATAACAGTGACCTCATTGTGGGAGTTTACTACAGATCCCCAAGCCAAACGGAGGACATAGATGATGCCTTCCTGGAACAGATGGCCAAGCATGCAAAAGGAAGGGAGATAGTAGTAATGGGGGACTTCAATTACCCGGATATTTGTTGGATGTCAAACTCAGCCAAGAGCATAAGATCAAACAGATTCCTCACTGGCCTTGCAGACAACTTCATTGTCCAGAAAGTGGGAGAAGCAACAAGAGGAACAGCCATTTTAGATCTGATCCTAACCAATGTTGATGACCTGGTTAGTGGGGTAGAAGTGGAAGGATCATTAGGCGCGAGTGATCATGCTCTTCTGAAGTTTACTATACAGCGGAAAGGAGCAGCCAAGCATACTAGGACTCAATTTCTTGACTTTAAGAAAGCCGACTTCATAAAACTTAGGGAAGTGCTGGGTGAGATCCCATGGACAGTAATACTAAAAGGAAAGGGAGTTCATGATGGCTGGGAGTTTGTTAAGAGGGAGATAGTAAAAGCACAACTTCAGGCAATACCAATGAGACGGAAACATGGAAGGTGCCTAAAGAAGCCAGGGTGGCTATCTAAAGAACTTTTAACTGAGTTAAGATTAAAAAAAGGATGTGTACAAAAAATGGAAAAGGGGGGAAACCACCAAAGAGGAATTGAAACAAATAGCCAGCACTTGTAGACACAAAGTCAGAAAAGCTAAAGCACAGAATGAACTCAGGCTTGCTAGAGAGGTTGAAAGCAACAAAAAAGGCTTTTATGGGTATGTTCGTAGCAAAAGGAAGAACAAAGAAACAGTGGGGTCACTCAGAGGAGAAGATGGTGAAATGCAAACAGGGGACACAGAAAGGGCTGAACTCCTCAATGCCTTCTTTGCCTCAGTCTTCTCCGATAAAGAAAACAATGCCCGACCTGAAGAATTTGGAGCAAATGATTCAGCAGAGGAAACACAGCCCAGAATAACTAAGGAGATAGTACAAGAATACTTGGCTAGTTTAGATGTATTCAAGTCTCCAGGGCCAGATGAACTGCATCGAAGAGTATTAAAAGAACTGGCAGATGTGATCTCAGAACCACTGGCAGTCATCTTTGAGAATTCCTGGAGAACAGGCGAAGTCCCGGCAGACTGGAGGAGGGCAAATGTTGTCCCTATTTTCAAAAAGGGGAAAAGAGAGGTCCCAAATAATTACCACCCAGTCAGTCTGACATCAATACCAGGGAAGATTCTGGAGCAGATCATTAAGCAAACAGTCTGTGAGCACCTAGAAAGGAATGCTGTGATCACCAATAGTCAGCATGGATTTCTGAAAAATAAGTCATGTCAGACTAACCTGATCTCGTTTTTTGACAGAATTACAAGCCTGGTAGATGAAGGGAACACAGTGGATGTAGCCTACCTTGATTTCAGCATCTAGTCTTGCACAAGAAGGGTCTCTTCCTCCTCAATTCATCGATTGTTATCTTGTGGACCAGAAAAGGAGCATTTTCCTCTTGTGGTATGAATCTGGCAACTGATAAAGTCATGATGACTTTCCATTCTACATCTTGCTGTGAGTTTCAAAAACAACACAATTTCCTCTCCCGCTTGGGACTTGAGGTGCACAGAAATATTTCTGCATGTCCTCCCTTTTCATCACAGGATATTGTTCCATACTTTTGATTCCTCATCATCCTTTATGAAGATTGCTGATCTGTTCTTGATCTCAGGCACGTGAAAAGAGGGGAAATCCCATAACTCATTGGAAGCATACAGTCCTTGCGTGGAGAATGTCCCAGGTTAATTCCAAGTTGCTGGATATAGAGGGGATTAGCTTGAAAAGGATGGTTGGGACACTTGGAAGTCACTGCTGCTCTGAAGAAAGGAGACAGATGCAAGGTTAGACTGATTAACAGTTTGATTATATCACAAGGGGAGTCTCCTTAAGCCAGCTTCATATGCTAATGTCTGAAGGGTGATTTATGGAAGCCTGTGATGGGAACAGCCTTGCTTCTAGATGCTTTGGTGTTGACCTTTAAAGCCCTAAATGGCCTCAGTCCAGTATACCTGAAGGAGCATCTCCACCCCCATTGTTCTGCCCAGACACTGAGGTCCATCTCTGAGGGCCGTATGGCAGTTCCCTCACTGCGAGAACCCAAGTTACAGGGAACCAGGCAGAGGACCTTCTCGGTAGTGGCACCCACCCTGTGGAACACTTTCCCACCAGATGTCAAAGAGAAAAACCACTACCAGACTTTTAGGAGACATCTGAAGGTGGCCCTGTTTAGGGAAGCTTTTAATATCTGAAGGACTATTGTATTTTAATATTTTGTTGGAAGCCACCCAGAGTGGCTGGGGAAACCCAGCCAGATGGGTGGGGTATAAATATGTTGTTGTTATTATTATTATTATTATTATTATTATTATTATTATTATTTGCTGAAAGAACACAAGAAGCAAGTTTTCAGAGACATACAGAGACAGCACCATTTTCAAATGCCAAGCAAACATTGAATGTGTCATGGTAGTCCCTTGGGTGAGACGTCCAGGTACATTCTGTCAATACATAAGAGAGTGAGGTTGCAGTTGCAGCAGCAGAGCAGAGGTTAGGAGAATGAACGAAAGCATCCTTCTAAATAAGCCAATTACATTTTCAGCAGCCAAGAAACAGCTGTATATTTCTTGAGGTTGGGAACACACCTCCCCCTGCCTCAAGCAAAGGATGATTTTGTAAAGATTTGCTGTTTGGTGGGAAAATGTAAGAAACAAGCCGTAGGGGAGAGAGAGAGAGAGAGAGAGTGCTAAACCTGGAGTTGCAAGCTAAAAGCATATATGGGTGTTACAGCCCCCTGAAGATCTAATGCAGGGGCAGTGATTTGCTGCCAGAATGTGTGCTCTACCATTTTTTTCTCCAGTTCTACTCAATTTGTGTATTTGCAGAGAAACCCAAACAGTTTGAAAGCCATGCTTTACGAATCTAGGGTGCATAGGAAGCACAGTGAGCCAATAATCTATTATACATAATTGTATATAACAAATGCTAATAAAAAGATTAATTAACAGTTAAATTTGAAGGAAGAAATCCTATGGCAAGAAGTGTATATTATGTGAGATCTGCAGCTCATTCATTTGTGGGGCTGCTGCTGGAGCTCTGCCTTAAGTCTGGCAGAGGGAAAACGAGTGTTTAGAATTTGTGTTCTATTCTGGGTTTCTGTGCCATGTGACCAAGCTGGATGGGCTTAGGAGCTATCATATGTCTTTCTAATCTGGTCCTGTCCTCACCAAACCCCCAGAATGCTCCCTTGGGGGAACTTATACTGATCTCTGCTAAGCCACCTTTTGCTCCATTGGCAGAGCCTTGGCAAAACCAGAATAAAAAAGTTACACTGGCATATCTTCAGCTGACCTGGAGTTGGGAACTAAATGCCAGCTAAGTGAGAAAGGACTGACAAAACCCGAGACCAGGAAGAAGAGACGATGGATGAAGATTGGAAGAAAGTTTTAAAAATTTATTTAGAAAAGTATCGTAAAATTATGAGTATTAGAAAAATGTTGGAATGAAATTATTGGGCCTTAGTAGAAATGTCAAAAAGAATTATGTAAGAATATGTTATGGTTAAAAGAATTTGGTATATATAAGATTTAAGTTTTAAGTTTTAAGGTTTTTTAGGGTAAGATAAGGTTAAAATAGATTAAGGTAATTTAAATGATAGAATATTGTGAAAGATGGAAAGGATTTGCTGAGATAATGAATAACTAGAATACAAAAAAGGGAGGTGTGAGGAGGTCATTGAAATAAGTTAATGAAAGTTAAGGATTTGGGAATATTGGATTTGTTTTTAAATTTTTTTGTTTATTTTTGACTTGTTTTTTAATCTTTTTTGTTTATTTTTGTTTTTTGTTTTTTGTATTTTTGTTTTTTGATCTAGATGCATTGTGTGTTTCGTTATCTTTTTTGACTTTGGTTTTTATTGAATTGTATTGTTTAATTCTTATGTTTATCTACTTCTTTCTCTCTTTTTTCCTTCTCTTGTCTTTTCTTTCTTTTTTCTTTGTAACTTTAAAATTCTCAATAAATATCATTAAAAAAAATAAAAATAAAATGCCAGCTGAGCCAGGAATCAGCCACCTGAGCCAGAGATCCATTGTCTCCTCAGCTGCTTATCCCTGAAGACCTTGAAATAGGATTGCCCCCCAAAATGACCTGAATAACTAAGGAGCATCTAAACATGGCCAAACATGTTTTGACCTTCAAGTCTTCTTCAGTGGTCTTGACTGCATGTCAGGACCACACACACATCCCCAGTGTAACCTATGTTTAAAATATCAAAAGATAATTTCTAAACCAATAAACGGTAGAAAGATAAATTGCAGAATATGTGCAGTAACAACACTTGCATTTTTTTTTAAAAAAAAGATGAGACAATATTACTACATAATAAAAATAACAAATCTGGATATCATCCAAATGTAAAATTATATAGGCAAAACCACTCACCCGTCATGGCTAATGATAATTGTCCATCCATAGAATGCCTCTTGTATGTATCTTATTCCAAAATGTGAACTCAGAGAATTGTGGGTTCCTTGATCAACAGGAACAGACAAAGCTGTAAATGAATTTCAAGTACAGTGGTGCCTCGCAAGACGAAATTAATCCATTCCGCGAGAGTCTTCGTCTAGCGGTTTTTTCGTCTTGCGAAGCAACCCTATTAGCGGCTTAACGGATTAGCGCTATTAGCGTTTTAGCGGCTATTAAAGGCTTAAAGGCTTAGGGGATTAGCTGCTAAAAGGCTATTAAAGGCTATTAAAGGTTTAGCAGATTAGATAAAGGGGGGGGGGAGCGAAAAAAAAATCTCTAGACTCGCAAGACATTTTCGTCTTGCGAAGCAAGCCCATAGGGGAATTCGTCCTGCGAAGCAACTCAAAAACGGAAAACCCTTTCGTCTAGCGGGTTTTCCGTCTTGCGAGGCATTCGTCTTGCGGGGCACCACTGTATTATAATTTGGAATGATCTGTGTGTGTGTGTGTGTGTGAGAGAGAGAGAGAGAGAGAGAGAGAGAGACTGGTTTTGCAGCTGCCAGCAGGATTGATTAGCCTAGCAGAAAGCAGGCACCCTTCTCTCCTAGCAATGCATGCAGCCGAGGAATTAAAAGGCAGTTGGCTGCATTTCTTGAGAGTCAAGAGGGAGCACACATGAGCAAGCAGGTGTATAGATGAGAATTTCAGGGACCAGGGAGACAGAAAGGTGGAGGATACACAGTAAAATTACTGCAAGAGACAGTGGCTGGGGGGAGAAACACAGGGAACTGAAGACAAACAGAATGGGAAGCCTGGCAGAGGGGAATCAAGCTTTGTAACTATATAATAAGTAGGTACATAAATATGGGGAAAGCAAAATGTCACTTAGAGAAGGATCTGAAATATTTTCCTTGAAGCTTAAGTTTGTTTTATTCTGGATTGCTTTATTTGATGTTTTAATGTGTTGTAAACCACTTTGAGAATTTTTTTCAATAAAATTTAAAGTGGTATAGAAATGATGATGATGATGATGATGATAAATTCATCAAGGGGCGAAAAGGCGCCTATACTTTCTATTGTGGTGACCATAACCTAGATTAAGGTGTCATTTGGTGAGTAGCTTAGATACAGTGGTACCTCGGGTTAAGTACTTAATTCGTTCCGGAGGTCCGTACTTAACCTGAAACAGTTCTTTTTAAAAAAAAAAGAAATATTTATTAGGGTTTAAAATAGAAATAGATATAATAAACAATATAACATATGTCTTAACATAATTTCACATTTTCTTTGGACTTCCTCACATCTCCCGCTCCCACTTTCATCGTTGTAACTTTTTGCCAGCAATTTATTATCTTATTTGCATTCTTATTTCCCATCTGTATATTTATACTCTTGTGATTCTCAAAAAAGTTTATATTTTCTCAATCTCACTTATTATCTTAAATCATCTAATTTAGTGGTGCTCAATTATTTATGATCTAGCATCCTGCTTAACATTCACTCAAATTACAATGTTTTTGTAAATAAATCTTGAATTTCTTCCAGTCCTCCTCCATCTTCTCCTCTCCCAGGTCACGGATTCTGCCGGTCATCTCGGCCAGTTCCATATAGTCTATCAGTTGCATCTGCCATTCTTCCAGTGTGGGTAGATCTTGAGCTTTCCAGTGCTTTGCAAGAAGTATCCTTGCTGCTGTTGTTGCATACATAAAAAATGTCAAGTCCTTCTTTACCACCCCTTGGCCGACAATACCCAAAAGAAAGGCCTCTGGTTTCTTTGTGAAGGTATACTTAAATACCTTTTTCAGTTCATTATAAATCATTTCCCAGAACGCCTTCACTTTAGGGCAGGTCCACCAGAGGTGGAAGAATGTCCCTTCACTCTCTTTACATTTCCAACACTTATTATCAGACAGGTGGTATATTTTTGCAAGTTTGACTGGGGTCATATACCATCTATATATCATTTTCATTACATTTTCTTTCAAAGCATTGCATGCAGTAAAGTTCAACCCAATGCTCCACAACCTTTCCCAGTCCTCAAACATGATATTATACCCAATGTCCTGCGCCCACCTTATCATAGCCGATTTAACCATTTCATCTTGTGTATTCCATTTTAACAGCAAGTTATACATCCTTGAAAGTACCTTAGACTTTGGTTCTAACAGTTCTGTTTCTAGTTTCGATTTCTCCACCTGGAACCCTAGTTTCTTATCATTTTTAAAAACTTCTTTAATCTGAGCGTAGTGTAACCAGTCTCGCACTTTATCCTTCATTTTCTCCAAACTCTGCAATTTCCAATTGTCTCCATCTTTTTCTAGTATTTCCCAATATTTTGGCCATTTAGCCTCCATATTGGGTCTTTTTCGGGCCTTAGCTTCCAAAGGTGAAAGCCACCTTGGAGTTTTATTTTCCAACAAGTCTTTATATTTTGTCCAGACATTAAACAGTGATTTTCTGACAATATGGTTCTTAAAGGCCTTATTAGCTTTAACCTTGTCGTACCATAAGTATGCATGCCATCCAAAAGTATTGTTAAACCCTTCCAAATCCAACACGTCAGTGTCTTCAAGAAGTAGCCAGTCTTTTAGCCAGCAGAACGCTGCGGCCTCATAATACAACTTTAAATCTGGCAGGGCAAAGCCCCCTCTTTCTTTCGCATCAGTTAATATCTTAAACTTAATTCTGGGCTTTTTGCCCTGCCAGACAAACTTAGAAATATCTCTCTGCCACTTCTGAAAGCACTCCGTCTTATCCAAAACCTGGAGTGTTTGAAACAAAAACAACATCTTTGGCAATACATTCATCTTGATAGCAGCAATTCGGCCTAACAAAGAAAGTTTCAATTTTGTCCAGCTGTCTAAATCTCTCTTAATTTCTGCCCAACACTTTTCATAGTTATCCTTAAATAGACTTAAATTTTTTGCTGTTATGCTTACCGCTAGGTACTTTACTTTTTTAACCACATTTAGTTCTGTCTCTTTCTGAAACCGTTCTGACTCTGTGTCTGTCAAATTTTCCCCCAAAACCTTAGTTTTCTGTTTATTTAATTTGAATCCCGCCACCCGACCAAAGTCAAGAATCAGTTGTAATACTCTTTTCGTACTAGACTCTGGCTCCTGCAGGGTCAAAACCAGGTCATCTGCAAAAGCTTTTAGTTTATATTGTTTCTGTCCGACCTGAATTCCTTCCACCAACCGGTCCCCTCTGATCATATTCAATAGCACTTCCAGAACCGAAATAAATAACAAAGGGGAAATAGGGCAGCCTTGTCGTGTTCCTTTTTCAATTTTAAACTCTTCTGTAACCACATTGTTAACTATCAGTTTAGCTTTCTGCTCTGAATATATCGCCTCAATCCCATTCTCAAAACCCCGTCCCACTCCCATTTCTTTTAGATTTCCCTTCATAAATTTCCAGGAAATGTTATCAAAGGCCTTCTCCGCATCTATAAAAATTAAGACTGCTTTTGTGTTTATATCTGTTTGCAAAAGTTCCAGAATGTCAATAATGTTCCTTGTATTAGCAAACAAGTGTCTGCCTGGGAGAAAGCCTGCCTGGTCCTTGTGAATTACTTCATTTAAAACTTTTTTAAGTCTACTTGCCAAAATGTCTGCAAATATTTTGTAATCCACATTTAAAAGAGAGATGGGACGATAGTTCTTAAGTTGTGTCTTTTCAGCTTCCGACTTTGGTATCAATG
This sequence comes from Podarcis pityusensis, assembly GCF_964106645.2. Lineage (NCBI taxonomy): Eukaryota > Metazoa > Chordata > Lepidosauria > Squamata > Lacertidae > Podarcis > Podarcis pityusensis. The sequence goes on along the minus strand of NC_138031.1, from coordinate 7,706,579 downwards.
TGATAAACGCTTCCTTCCACGACTCCGGCGCCCTCTTCCCCTCCATAATTTCGTTGCTGACCTCCATCAAAGGTTGTATCAAGTAATCTTTAAGTGTCTTATAGTACTTGGAGGTCAGCCCATCTGGCCCTGGAGATTTGCCCAATTGCATATTCTGAATGGCCTGTTCAATCTCTTGTCGTGTTATTTTGCAATTCAGGATTGTCCTATTTTCTTGTGACAATTTTGGTAATCCATTTTTTGCCAAAAATTGTTTAATCTCAGCCTCGTCTTGCGGCCCTTGAGTGTATAATTTTTTAAAATATCTCTGGAAACACTTTCTAATGTCCACAGGATTCTGGATATTTCTTCCTTCAATCTCTAAATTTGTAACCGTATTTAATCTTTGTCTTCTCTTCAACTGCCAAGCTAGCAGTTTTCCACATTTATTCGCCGACTCAAACGTTTTTTGTTTCATTAATTTGACCTTCCACTCTATTTCCTGGTTTATCAATTTGGAATATTGTGCTTGATGGAGTTTGATTTCTCTCAGAGTTGGCTGTGACTTCGGGTTTAATCTTAACTTCTTCTCTAATTCTTTTATTTTGTCCAGAATCTTGTCTTTTTTCTCATTTTGTGTCCTTTTCTTTACTGCATTCTGTTGTATCAAGAATCCCCTCATAACGGCTTTGCTTGCGTCCCAGACGATTCTTTTTTCCACCGTGGTGTTCATATTTATCTCAAAATAGTCCTTCAAAGCTTTTTGGGCCTTCTTGGTAATCTCCTGATCTCTAAGCAAGTTGTCATTCATCTTCCATCTAAAAGAGCCGGTTGGTAACAGTGTCATATCCATCTTTACTGCATTATGGTCGGAGCAGGTCTTTGGGCAGATTTCCACTTTTCTAGCCTTAGGTGCCAGACCTCTAGATATCCATATTTGGTCGATTCTTGTCCAGGTCAGTTGGGCTTCAGAAAAGAATGTTCCCTCTCTTCCCAGGGGGTTCTTTGTCCTCCAGATGTCAATCAAATCCATATTGTCTGTCATTTCAAAAAAAGTTTTAGGTAGTCTGCCGTCTTTTGTAACATTTTGACTTTGTGACTTGTCCATGTTGGTTGATACGACCCCATTCATGTCTCCCATCATAATGATGTTGTTATAGTCCAGATAATCCAGCATAGTCTCATGCAACTTCTTGTAGAATTCCGATTTCCCTTCGTTTGGTGCGTAGATTCCTAATATCAAAAGTTTCTCTCCTTGGTGTTGTATCTCAATTGCCAAAATTCTTCCATGTTCATCTTTAAATAAGAATTTGGGTGACAGGCTCTCTTTCGCATATATCACCACACCTCTCTTCTTTACTCTGTCCGAAGATATAAATTCCTGGCCCAGTCTTTTGTTTATTAACACTTTTCTGTGGAGCCTTGTCACATGTGTTTCCTGTAAGCAAATAATGTCCAATTGTTCTTTTTTTAATATATGAAATATTTTCTTCCTTTTTTCCGGAATGTTACAGCCATTTATATTCCAGCTCAAAAGTTGCAGAGACATCCTGAATAAATCTGATTATTTTTCTAGGGGTGGTATCTTATTCACAGGATCTTCAGGTTCCACAGGTGCCGGTACTGCCGGTGCTCCAGGCCCAGGGGGTAGTTCAATTCCTTTTTGGAGGTCCTCTCCGTATGTAGACAGAAATTTGTCTCTATCTTCCGGTGTTCTAATTTTGACCTTCTTCCCTCTAAAGGTAAAGGATATTCCTTGGGGGAATTCCCACCTGAAAGCAATTGAGTTACTCCTTAATAGTTTGACAAGTTCAAAATAGGCGGATCTGAGGTCCAGCAGTTGTCTAGGAATATCTTTGTAGATTTCAATTCTTCTGTCCAGAATGTCCAGTGACTTTCCGTAGTGTAGGCCCAAAATCTTATCCCTTTCCTCCTTTGATCTCAATGTTATCAAGCAATCTCTGGGCCTCTCCTTCTTTGTGAATCTTCCAAGCCTGAAAGCTGACACAATTTTAAAGTCCTTTTCCTCTAAATTCCAAAACTTGGAGAATTCTTTAGTTAAGAACTCAGCTAGGTTGCCTCCTTCTGCTTCTTGTACCTACCTAATCCTTAGATTATTCTCACGGTTTCGCAGTTCTATCATAGAAAGATAAATCTGATGTTCCCCTACTTGTTTGCAGAGTGGTCTTACCTCTTGTTCTAAATTTTCAAGTTTTTGACTAGTGTCCTCAGCCAATTTCCGATTTTCTGCTGTGGCCTCCGTCAACTGTCCAATTGCCTGTGTGTTCTGTGCGACTTGTCCAGTTAATTTATTTAAGCATTCTGTATTATGATCAATCTTAGCTGTTTGCTCATCTGCTTTCTTATCCAAAGCTTCCACTTTCTTATCCAAAGATTCCAATTTTTCATAGATTTTCTCTAGAATAGAAGCAGATGATCCTGAGGCCATATCTTCCAATTGTAGCTGCTCTGTTTCTCCCTCCCTTGCCTGTGGCAGAACGACTTCTTCTACTTCTGAGGGCAGAGTAGGTACAGATGATCTACGTATCTGCGAGGCTGAGGTTAGGGTTGTCAAAGTTGTTTGTCTAGTTCTTCCTCTTCTTCTTGTGCCACTCATTCCAACGTTATCTAACAGTCAAGGTCACGCTGAGTTATTCCCATGGGAAAAGAGAGGCCCAGATAGAACAGGCGGCCGGGAAATAGAAAGTAAATGTAAAGTCACTGTTGTGAATCTCAAATCCTCTAGAGGGAGCTTAGGATGTCTTTAGGGAAGAATTCTAATGTAATTAGAGTCTAATTTAGTGTCCAAGAACCTTCAAATGCAAATATTTAGCAGAGTTGATGTTAACAGTCACTTTGTTTCAACCAGTGCTTACTGGTCTTTCAAAAGATGTTTCAAAATAGCAGGTCCAAATACCCTCAGATTGTTACAAGTTCTGATACACAATAGCCAAATCTGCAAAACTGACAGCTCAGTCTCTCAAAGAGCTCAGGCAGCTCCGGACCCTGGGTTTCTCATTCCAATTGTAAATCCAATAGAAGAAAGGTAGATCAATATAATAAATGGTACCAAATCATAAACTTAAAGTCTTTACTTTGTATAGCAAATTCAGAGGGTGCTCAGATCAATAAGGTTGAAAGTTCTTTTTAAGCCTCCACTCCTCCAGCTCTTTGCTTTTTAAAGTTCAATGGCAGCGGAAGACGGACTTCCTGTTTCCACGTCTCTCCGCTTTCAGCCAAGTTCAATATTTTGATTTCAGCTTTTAGTCTCAAATTTAAGGTGTTCAGTCTTTACTCACAAGTAAGTTGTTGCTTTCTTCCGAATCAAGAATTTGCAGGAAAAGGGATCAGCGCTCACCGGCAGCAGCAGCGCGGCTTCGCTCCGCAGATCGCGAAACGGCTCACAGCGCCGCAACCCCCCTCCACGTTCCGGAGCCCCTTACGGGGTTCCTTTCCCGTTTAGGAGGTCGCTTCTGGCGCCCACCGAGCCTCAAGACCACAGGCTACCTGAAACAGTTCTTAACCTGAAGCACCACTTTAGCTAATGGGGCCTCCTGCTGCTGCCGCGCTGCCAGAACTCGATTTCTGTTCTCATCCTGAAGCAAAGTTCTTAACCTGAAGCACTATTTCTGGGTTAGCGGAGTCTGTAACCTGAAGCGTATGTAACCTGAAGCATATGTAACCTGAGGTACCACTGTATTTGGGTTTCTAACACTGTATGCAACATGTCCTGCACACTCCCCAAATCTGCTCCAGAGCATTGGGGAAACTCCTAGAACAGATCTAGGGCACAAACAAGGATGGAGAGGCAGGGGAAAATCCTGTTGGACAAAGTGAAATCCTTGTAGTGACATGACTGTGACTTAGCACCAACCATCAGCAAAGTGGTGGCCTCATATTGTTTCAGACCATGCCCTAGGAACAATTCTGTTTGATTGACATGTTGCTTGAATCTTTAGGAGCCTAAATAATGATTTTCAATCAATAGTAGTGCTATGTTAAGACACACATTAGCTCACAATGATAAAGTAATCTCAAACCCTACACACCTTTTCTTTTTTTAAGGAAAAACAATAGTGCCTTGAGGAAGAGGCATTGAAAAGGGATCCCCTTAACGTAGGAGCCAACTCCTGTGGGCCATGGGTGCTTGGGCACTGACAATAATATAATCATGGGGGCTGGGCACCCACAAAGTCAATGAGCAAAGCTGGCAGGTGGCGGCAGCATTGCCTCCGAGAGACAGACAGACAGTCAGCCTCTGCAGTGTTGCCTTTGAGAGAGATGCAGTTCTTGACTGGAAGAATCCGTGACCAGAAAGTTTCAAGAGGACTGGAGGAAATTTAAGGACTATTTGAATAAATATTGTAATATAAAACATTAGAAATTACTTGAAAGAAACAAATAGGGGTAGGATTAAACTAAATTATAATTAAATAAATAGGATTTAGAATATTAAGAAATGTGAATAAGATGGACTATAATTGGAAACTGTTCTAGTTCAATAATGATATTGGAAAGCTGTTACTTTCAACTACAAGGAAACTCAGAAGGGAGGGATGTTTAAAAGGTTGGATTTGTAAAGAATTAAGTTTATTGTTATTGTTTATCTGTTTATTGTTCCTTTTTTTTCTTTCGTTCATTGGTGTATTTTTCTTTTTCTTTTTTCTGTTATTGTGTGTTATTCTGCTTTGTGGTTTTTGTTATTATTGTGGAAAATATATTAACTTTTTTTTAAGAAGAGAAAGAGAGAGAGAGAGAGAGAGAGAGAGAGAGAGAGAGAGAGAGAGAGATGCAGTTCAGCTCTGCCCTCTGGAGCCAGCGAGCATGGTGTCAGAGATGTTTCCTTTCTGACAGACAGAGAGGATTCAGAAGGGGAGGGGAAGGAACCAGAAAGTAGTAGGAACCACTGGCGGAGGAAGAGGAGTGTGGGGTAAGCGCACCGCCCCAGGCAGTGCAATTCCAGTGGGGTGCCATCGCGGCTGCTGCCCGTGATGGGCGGCACAGCCCCGCAGACGGCGTGCCACACCCACAGGATGCATGCCCCACCCCTGCAGGCGGTGTGCCACACCCCCGGGACATGCGCTAGCCCCATCCCCACCTGCTCTCCCCCCCCCCCGGTGCCGGAGCATGAAGCTGTGCCACTGGTAGGAACCTGATTCCTTCACACAGTGAGAATGAGATAGACTTATCTCACTCAGGAATGCAACTTGGCAGCTCTGAAAGTTGCACAGAGCAGAGAGAACTGGATACAACAGAGGGGGCGGGGCTCAGAGGACCAGAGTCTCCCAAAAGCCAGAGACTGAGTCGTTTAGCAGAAAAGCGCATGACAGAGGAAAGGAGGGGGAAGAGGTGGAGAGTATCATGTTTCCGCCGGAAAAAGAAGCTAGATCCGGCAACTGACTCGGAAAGTGATGAATGAGTTAATGAAGCTCAGACTGCTGTTAATTGCTGAATAAATCTGAAGTAATAAAACTGTCAGAGGTCGTGTCTTGTTTGGGAGAGACTACCAAACTTGACACATGGCACCCTTTTCTCTCTGCCTCCAAATCCGAGCCCCTCTCCATGGAAAAGGGTGCCTCACTGGCTGCAGAGAGGAGGAGGAAGAGGAGCCAGTCACCACTGCCGCTATGCAGATGTGTGATGCCACAGGCAGACAGCTGCATGTGGTGTGTTTGACATCATATGCACTAACTGCAGGCGTATGCCTGTGACATCACATATCTGCGCTACGGTGATGGGCACCCACAATGCTGAGGGCTAGATGTCACCCCTGCCCCTTAATGGGGGTGAGAGGAACAGAGAATTTGGAGGGCAGATTTGGGCAAAGCACTAATAAATAGATTGCTAGAGCCTTGTGGTGCATTAATTTGTTAGAGTGACAGCAGGAACTGAATTGAACCATCTCTTTTTTCATTGCAGGACTATCTATAGTGGAAGAGGAATCAACGTGCCAAAAGAAAACATCTGAGGATAATGGCCAGTTTTAAAGCAGTATAGGTCTGCATGAACATCACTATTTTCTTGGCTTCATTGTATATTTCTATGAGAACGTGGCAGATTTTTCTATCTGGATCATCATTATTATTATCTGCATTTGGGGACTTCTAGTAAATGGAGCCATCATCTGGCTTCTTGGCTTCCATATAAAAAGGAATTCTTTCAAGACCTACGTGATGAATTTTACTGTTGCTGACTTGCTTGTGCTCCTTTCCCCCCTTTCTCATTCTTATACCTCGTGTTCTAAGTGTTAAGTTGTGGGTGAACATATCAGACGACACTGCGATTCTTCAAACAGCTCTTGTTTATTCACAGGCCTAGAACAGAACTGGGCTGAAGGGTTCAGCCAACCTGCTTATATAGAGCTCAACTACAAAGCAACAGTAACAACTTTCTGTAACTATCCAATCACTGAACATCACTTTCAGTTCCTTATTTGCATATGTGGACCTGAGTGAAAACTATTTACAGTATTCTCCTGCTGGCCCAGGGTGAGAAATTCAGTACATAACACTAAGTATTTACAAAACAAGTTATGTTGTCCAATCTGTGTTTTGGGAGCTGTTCCAGTCTCTGTACACCATTGGTCAACTTCTACGGACTGGCATCAGCATTCACCTCTGTGGGTCTGTCCTATTTCCAAATAGGCACAGTCTCAGCCTGGCCTCAGAGTCGTCCTTCAAAGCATGTGCCATAATATGGGTCTTTGCTTTCCTACTCTCTGGAATCCAAGTTGCTCTGGATATCACTGATCCCTTTGCCAGTTCTTTCCTAACGCTCTGCTTCATGATCAACATGTTAATTTGCACAAAATTCATGATTGTCTCCACTGTGACACTTTTCCTCGGAATGTCTTTTAAATCACAATACCAGCTGCTCTTAAAAACCTATTTGTTCACTCTACTCTCTTACCTCCTCCTTACGTTTCCAGTCATCCCCTTTCACTTTGCAGAAGTCTATATGAGCTGTTACTCTGTAATAGAGTTTGGCTTCCTAGTAAAGGTAAAGGGACCCCTGACCATTAGGTCCAGTCGTAACCGACTCTGGGGTTGCGGCGCTCATCTCGCTTTATTGGCCGAGGGAGCCGGCGTACAGCTTCCGGGTCATGTGGCCAGCATGACTAAGCCGCTTCTGGCGAACCAGAGCACCACACAGAAACGCCGTTTACCTTCCCACCAGAGCGGTACCTATTTATCTACTTGCACTTTGACATGCTTTCGAACTGCTAGGTTGGCAGGAGCAGGGACCAAGCAATGGGAGCTCACCCCATCGCGGGGATTCGAACCACCAACCTTCTGATTGGCAAGTCCTAGGCTCTGTGTGCTTGCATTAACTCCAGTATTAAACCATTGATTTATTACCAAACTTGTAGAAAGAAGAGTGGTTGTTCTAGGGAAAGCATGATGGCACACTTTTCCAGGAAGAGGAATGCTGTAGAGAGGAAGGATTATTCCCCATGTCATCTTTGATGCCCTTCACAGATACAACTTCAAGCTTTAATGCTATACAATGGTACCTTGGTTTACGAACTTAATGCTTTCCAGAAGTCCATTCTTAAACCAAAGCATTCTTAAACCAAGGTGTGCTTTCCCATAGCAGTGGGGGACTCAATTTACAAATGGAACACACTCAACAGGAAGCGAAACATGTTGTGTTTCACAAGCTGGTCTCCGACCGTAATAAATAAATTCAATTCATTGCTGCATTAAATGTGCATTCTGTAGCTGAGTTCCTTTGCAATGTTTTATTTTGAAATCTTTAAGATAATATATTACTTTTCTGCTAATTATGTTGCTTTGAATGTATCCCTTAAAAATGAAAGTATTTCAATGAAATTAAAATTATTATGATCCAAGTATGCATGTGGTTATTTATAACCTACTATATTTTTAATAGATGCATTCCAAATAACATTATATTTGTCCATACAAAATTTATGTCCATAAGCAATCCATTCATAAGTTGCAAATGTTGTCATATATGCAAACCATTCACTAAAGAGGGACGTAGATTTCTCTTTCCAGTGCATCAATATCACTCTTTGGGCATGAAGAATAAATTTACTTTGTACACTTGTAGTGGTGGAACGTTCCTCAATGGTACCCCGGATGGTGTGCACCATTGAAGTGACCCCCACCCATGGGATCTATGCTGGACAGTTTTAATGTGGGTTAGAAACCACTTAGATATTTTTTCTTTAAAAATATAAAGCAGTATAGAAATGAAATTAATAATAATCCTAATATAATGATGCAGATTCCTAATGCTACCATTAAACCAAGAATGTTATATGACTTCAGTTCCAGTTTTGCCCATCTCTTGGTGGTCAAATTTGTGGTTCATTTCTCTTCCGTGCCATCAGAGTTTAAAAGTGGACATTTGTATGATTGAGCTTTCTACTTAAAATTTGTGTTTTGCAGAGCCCAGAGATCAGATCTATGTGCTAAGAGCACTATGTTCAAATTGCGCAAAGTGCTGGAAAGCACTTTGAATGAAGTGCATGTATAAAGCACACACCACTCTTGAGACTTTGGGCAGCAATTTCTCCTGTGCACAGGCAATTTCTGGAGCACCCAGGAAAAGCAGAAGAGCCCTGGCTTTGCTAATTGGACATATACCAATTATTTGCACATTCATCATGATGTAAATGCATAAAGTCTCTTCCCGAATTCCTCTGCTCAAGCTTGTGTGCTCAGATCTGGATGGAAAGAGGTGGATAGACAAGTGCTTTTGGAAGAAGAGAGGGGACTTATGACTCAAGATCCTGTCATTCTAGGAGGAGAAAATCAAACTCTTGTGTACTCCCACTTGTCAGCAAACACATGGTTACTGAAGAAGATAGGGTATTCTTTGTGAGGCATACAGTCATACCTCAGGTTAAAGTAGCTTCAAGTTAAGTATTTTTGGGTTACACTCTGCGGCGATCCGGAAGTAACGGAACACGTACTTCATGTTACGTTTACTTCAGGATGCGAACGGGGCTCCGGAACGGATCCCGTTCGTATCCAGAGGTACCACTGTATTTTATTTATTTATTTTAAATCAATTTTATTGAAGGTTTTCAACTTATTATACAATAAAGAACCAAACTAGTCTGGAAAGGAATAATAAAAAGGGAAAGGAAAGGAAGGGAAGGGAAGGGAAGGAAAAACAAAACAAAACAAAACAAAACAAAACAAAACAAAACAAAACAAAACAAAACAAAACAAACAAACAAAACAAAACAAAAAACACATATGTATATGTATGCCTTTATCACCATTTTATCTTCATCGCCAATCCATATATGGAGGCTTGAATCCTTTTACCTCTCACCTGAGAGAGCTGCGCCCTTCCTCAGCCTCACATCCAAGTTCCACCGGAGGCAGTGATGGCCTTCAACCAAGATGGCGATGTGATTTATTTATTTTTTGTATCCATTGATTAGTCAGTGGTTATATCTGCAAAGTTTGGTTCTATCCATTATTTGATATCAACATAACCTTCTCTCCTCTCGAATGTGCAGAGAACTTGAAACAAATGAGGAAAAGATGATCCTTTGGGATTACAACTGTACAATTCTATGATTCTGTGACTGCTACAATTCAGATTATAGTGTTTATTAAAAGGGAAACATAATTAAGATGAGAAGCTCTAAGATTTTATGTGCTGAAATTAGTTCTTACTTCATGGTCTATCCATTATTTAATGTTGCTGCGAAACTTCGCTTGTTGAGTTTTGGGGGGTTTGAAGAGAAGTCGGGAAGGCAAACGGGAGTTCTTTCTGTGGCCTCGTACAAGGTTTTAGCAGAAGTCATAAGCAGAACTTGCTGCAACTGGCTTCTGCAAAAGTAGAATGGGGTGGGGGAGAGAGGAATTCATTTATGTGCTGCACATTTAATGGGAGAAAGAAGTCAGGAAATACTTACATGGTGGAATTAAAATCATTTCCTCCCATAATGTATGAAGGAAAATATCAGTAACTCAGAACAATATACCAGGCAAAGCATGCTAAAGGGGACATGGTATTCTAAACGAAATTTGTGCGGTTCAAAGGGGGTAAAATGATCTTAATCCAATGATAGAGCAAAAATGTGGCAAGCATAATTTCCTGGGTTCGCTCTCTAGTTAAAAGGATCTTAGATAGCAGCCCCGTAAAAGACAATATTGGGCTGAATGATTCAGCAATTTGCCTCATGATAACACATCTTCGTTTGGGAGTCAAGGCTGTACTTATCTTATTCCAAGCATTCAAGCATAGGTGTTTGCTTTTGAGAGCAATACTTCTCAAATGCTCACAATTTTCTTCATATGACCACGTATTAAGTTTTCTCCCCACACAACCATTTTTTTAAATCAATGGGCCTACGTGATTCGATGATATAGAGAGAGGGTGGAATGAAGTAACTGAAAGGAACAGATAGCTGTGCAGGAAATAGTGGGGGAAGTTTAGAGATCAAAAACAAGAAACTAGACAAGGCAATTCAGAACTCCAGTATTCTGAAAGAAGGAGAATTTCAGATGCACGTCATGAAGGGCCCTTTGTCCATGAATAAAAGATACCCAGGTAATAAATACAGGGAAAGGGGTCATTGCCAGTTTATCAGGTGCACGTGTGGGGGTCTTAGGGGGTCTTGTCTACTCTGAGATTTTCAGAATGTGCAATTTGATTGAATAGGATTGAATAATATGATCAAGCAAAATTCATTTCTTTGTTAGGGCATGGTGGTCAAAATCAGGGTAATACAGTGGTACCTTGGGTTAAGTACTTAATTTGTTCTGGAGGTCCGTTCTTAACCTGAAACCTTTCTTAACCCAAAGCACCACTTTAGCTAATGGGGCCTCCTCCTGCTGCTGCCGCGCCACCACTGTGCTATTTCTGTTCTCATCCTGAGGTAAAGTTCTTAACCTGAGGTAATATTTCTGGGTTAGCGGAGTCTGTAACCTGAAGCGTATGTAACCCGAGGTACCACTGTAAATAAGATCTCAATTCTCACCCTAGAGAGTTGGAGTATGCTTTGAAACACCTGCAACGATAAGTGCAAACTTCCCTTGAGACTTTACATTTGAGAAGCATTTTTTTTCCTGCCCACACAGAAAGTTGTAGAGCCCTGACCTTGGTTACTGAGGCACCAACTAATGGATTTCTTGTACGTTTCATCATGATGTGAAGATTGTGCCCCACCCTGTCTGAACATAAAGCGCATCCCTGACCCTCCTGGCTCCAGGTAGTATGCTCAGTGTGCATGGGCATGTTGTAGTTGGCAAAGTACTTTTTTGAAGCAGAAAGGAAATGTATGGCTTGAGGTCCTGAAAATCAAGGAGGAGAACATCAGAAGTATATCTATACCCAGTTGTGAGCCAACAGGTGTGATTTGTAAAGGTAGGACATTCTGTGCATGACAACTTTTATTAATGGTCAATTCTCCTGTGGTTCCAACATGCTCTCATTTACTCTTCCTTTGATTCCTATTCAAAGATAATATTTTCTCTAATGCCTTTAGCCCATCCTTTTGGTCCTCATTCTTAGAAATGGGGGAGAAATTGATTCAATGTGCATTTAAAGCTGAATCTATCAAATTAACCCTTACTGGAACCATAAGTGAACTAAAATACAACTGTCCTTCAAAATTCACACTTATCTGAATTTTGTGATGCAGTTCTTCAACCGAAGAATGCTTAAACTAACGTACATATTTAAGTGAAATTGTAGAATGAAATTAAGATGTAAGTGAAAATAAAATGTGGAAATGTGTGCTTTAGTCAAAAAGTATGTGCAAAAAGTAGTTGGTTGGAAGAAATTTCTGAAAGCTAGAGTTAAGAAATAGCACACAATGCAATCCTCACCATGACCACTTCAAGTTGCAATGAATTCAAAGTAGTTTATTCCCAGGTAAGTGGAGTGGTAGCCAAGTTAGCTGACCCAAATCATGACTTAAGTCCCACTGATTTCATTTTTTTTTAATATTTATTAAGCTTTTTTAAAGTATTACAATAAAAATGAAAAAAATAACAAAAATACAAAATAAAAATACACACAGATTTTCCTTTGCTTGTTTTCCTTTAGCTTGTTTCCCGGACCTCCTCCTACCTCCCTTTTTTGTATTCCAGTTCAATTTGTTGGTTCAGCAAATCCTTACCCTCTTTATTTATCCTAATCTTTAGTCTTAAAATAGTAACGTTAAATTTTTACCTATTAAGAACCCATTTTTCATAATCCCTTAAAGCATTACAGCTGGAAACCACTTAATTTCTATAATTTCTATCCAACATCATTCTAACATTCATTAATTTTACAATAATTCTGTAGATAGTCTTTGAATTTCTTCCAATCTTCTTTCACCGACTCTTCTCCCTGGTCTCGGATTCTGCCAGTCATTTCTGCCAGTTCCATATTGTCCATCAGCTTCATCTGCCATTCTTCCAGAGTGGGTAGATCTTGTGTCTTCCAATACTTTGCAATGAGTATTCTTGCTGCTGTTGTGGCATACATAAAAAAGGTTCTATTCTTCTTTGGCAACAATTGGCCGACTATGCCCAGGAGAAAGACCTCTGGTTTCTTCAAGAAGGTATATTTAAATACCTTTTTCAGTTCATTATATATCATTTCCCAGAAAGCCTTAATCCTTGGGCACGTCCACCAAAGGTGAAAGAATGTACCTTCAGTTTCTTTACATTTCCAACATTAGTTATCGGGCAAATGATAAATTTTTGCAAGCTTGACTGGGGTCATGTACCACCTGTATATCATTTTCATAATATTCTCTCTTAAAGCATTACATGCCGTAAACTTCATACCTGTGGTCCACAACTGTTCCCAGTCAGCAAACATAATGTTATGTCCAAAATCTTGTGCCCATTTAATCATAGCAGATTTCACCGTTTCATCCTGAGTATTCCATTTCAACAGCAAGTTATACATCTTTGACAAAATCTTAGTTTTGGGTTCTAACAGTTCTGTTTCTAATTTTGATTTTTCCACCTGGAAGCCAATTTTCTTGTCCAAATTATATGCCTCCATTATCTGATAATAATGAAGCCAGTCTCGCACTTTATTTTTTAGTTTCTCGAAACTCTGCAGTTTCAGTCTATCTCCATCTTGTTCCAAAATTTCCCAATATTTCGGCCAATTGGCCTCCATATTGAGCCTTTTCAGAGCTTTCGCTTCCATCGGTGACAGCCACCTTGGGGTTTTGTTTTCCAATAAATCCTTGTATCTTATCCAGACATTAAACAATGCTTTCCTGACAATATGGTTTTTAAATGCTTTATGCGCTTTGATCTTGTCATACCACAGATATGCATGCCATCCAAATACATTGTTAAAACCTTCTAAGTCCAAAATGTCTGTGTTTTCAAGAAGTAGCCATTCTTTCAACCAGCAAAAAGCTGCTGATTCATAGTAAAGTTTAAAGTCTGGCAGGGCAAATCCACCTCTTTCCTTTGCATCAGTTAATATCTTAAATTTTATTCTGGGCTTCTTGCCCTGCCAGACAAATCTAGAAATATCTCTCTGCCACTTCTTGAAACAATCCATCTTGTCCACAATTTGCAATGTTTGAAACAAAAACAGCATTCTAGGCAATACATTCATTTTTATCACAGCGATACGACCCAACAGTGAAAGCTTCAAATTTGACCAAATTTCTAAATCTTTTTTCACTTCCGTCCAACATTTTTCATAATTATCTTTAAATAAGTTCCCATTTTTGGCTGTCATATTAATCCCCAGGTATTTCACTTTCTTAACCACAGTCAAACCTGTCTCATTCTGAAACCTCTCTCTTTCAATCGGTGTTAAATTTTTCTCTAAAACCTTAGTTTTTAACTTGTTCAGTTTAAATCCTGCCACTTGACCAAATTCTTGAATTAGTTCTAAAACCCTTTTAGTACTAGATTCTGGCTCCTGTAACGTCAATACTAAGTCATCTGCGAATGCTCTCAGTTTGTACTGTTTGGCTCCGACCTGTATGCCTTTAACCAACTGGTCCCTTCTAATCATATTCAGCAGAACCTCCAGGACCGATATAAAAAGCAGTGGGGAAATTGGGCACCCCTGTCGTGTCCCTTTTTCTATCTTAAATTCTTCCGTCACCACATTATTTACAATTAATTTAGCCTTTTGTTCAGAGTATATTGCACCTATACCATTTTCAAAACCTTGGCCTACCCCCATCCCCTGTAGGTTCTTCTTCATAAAACTCCAAGAGATGTTGTCAAAGGCTTTCTCCGCATCCACAAATATCAGAACTGCTTTAGTATTTATATTCACTTCTATTTTTTCCAAAATATCAATTATATTCCTCAAATTATCAGACATGTGTCTTCCCAGGAGAAAGCCCGCTTGGTCTTTATGAATCTCTTCCATCAATACTTTTTTCAATCTCTTGGCCAAAATGTCTGCAAAAAATTTATAATCCACATTAAGTAATGATATAGGGCGGTAGTTCTTAAGCTGAGTCTTTTCAGTCTCTGTTTTCGGTATAAGTGTAATGTATGCCTCTTTCCACGACTCTGGTGCCCTTTTCCCTTCCAATATTTCATTGCAGACTTCCTTCAAAGGTTGTAATAGCCACTCTTTCAAAGATCTATAATATCTAGAAGTCAGCCCATCCGGTCCTGGAGATTTGCCCAATTGCATATTTTGAATGGCACCTTCTACTTCCTGTTCAGATATTTTATAGTTCAACATTTATTTGCTTTCTTGGGAGATTTTTTGTAATCCATTTGTCTTCAAAAATCGGTCTATGTCCATTTCTTTCTGTGGCCCTTGTGTGTATAATTGTTTAAAATACCTCTGGAAACAGTTTCTAATCTCGATTGGGTTATGTATATTCTTTCCTTCCACTTCTAAGTTTGTAATAGTATTTAATTTTTGTCTTTTTTTCATTTGCCAGGCCAACAATTTCCCACATTTGTTAGCTGATTCAAATGTTTTTTGTCTCATTTGTTTAATTTTCCATTCTATTTCCTGATTCATCATTTCCATATATTGTACTTGGTATAATTTTATTTCTCTCAAAATCTCCTGGGACTTGGGTTTTGCTCTCAGTTTCTTCTCACTTTCTTTTATTTTCTCCAAAATTTTATCTTTCTTCTCATTTTGACTTCTCTTCTTTATTGCATTCTGTTGTATCAGAAACCCTCTCATGACAGCTTTGCTTGCATCCCAGATTACTCTTTTTTCTACATTGGTGTTCATATTTATTTCAAAATAGTCTCTCAAAGTTTTTTGGGCCTTTTTATACACTTCTTCATCTCTAAATAAGGTGTCATTCATCCTCCATCTGAAGGAACCAGTTGATATTTGTTTCATCTCCATCCTTAC
Organism: Podarcis pityusensis; assembly: GCF_964106645.2. Taxonomy (NCBI): domain Eukaryota; kingdom Metazoa; phylum Chordata; class Lepidosauria; order Squamata; family Lacertidae; genus Podarcis; species Podarcis pityusensis. The sequence continues at coordinate 7,691,297 of NC_138031.1, read as the reverse complement.
AGCGTTATGGTCAGAGCAAGTTTTTGGGCAGATTTCCACTTTCTTTATCTTTGGTGCCATTCCTCTAGTTACCCATATTTGGCCAATTCTAGTCCATGTCATCTTGGCTTCAGAGAAGAAGGTTCCCTCTCTTCCCAAGGGGTTCTTTACTCTCCAAATGTCCACTAAATCCATATTGTCTGTCATCTCAAAAAATGTTTTCGGTAGTCTACCATCCTTGGTAACTACCTGTCTTTGTGCCTTGTCCATGTTTGTAGATACTACTCCATTCATGTCCCCCATCAAAATCAGATTGTAATCCAAATAGTCCAATAAGATCTCATGCAACTTTTTAAAGAATTCAGATTTCCCCTCATTCGGTGCATAAATTCCTACGATCAAAAATTTCTCTCCTTGAACTTGAATTTCGATTGCCAAAAATCTGCCTTGTTCATCTTTAAAAATTAATTTCGGTAATAATCTCTCCTTTGCATATATCACAACTCCTCTTTTTTTGACTTTGTCAGATGAGATAAACTCCTGTCCCAATCTCTTATTAATCAGTAGTTTCCTGTGTTAAAATCCACCATCTAAAACCTGGGAACGGACTGCCCTGAGATGAATGCCGCTCTGTGAAAAGCCTATCTGTAAGCAGAGGACTTTTGACAGCTAACTCTGCTAAAGAGATACAGTGTTTCTGGTCTTCTCCTGGTTCTAAAGTAACTGTTTAAGTGCAACTGAAACTGTTGTTTTTAGGTGAATTGGGGGACTTATAAGGACCATCTTTGTTTCTAAAAGTTGCAAGCTTTGGCTGTTACTGTGTCCCCCTAGAGGAGATTTGACATTGCTACAATAACAACTGGGTTAGAGGAAAATTCCATCCCAAAACAAACTTTCAACTGTGGGATTGACCTTGAATTCTCATGAGAGTGTTATGGCAGATGGGAGAGGAAAGTTAGAGCTGGCGCAGGAAAAAACTACTAGGTCTGGCAGACCCTATCGGACAGACACTGCGCAGCAGTGAAGGGCTTAAACATCTGGAGCATCTGGAACATCAGGGGCTGCTCCTCCACAGGTCAAACCAAAAGTTATGTCACCCGAAGACGTTTTGGCACATGCACTTGGAAAAATTAATGAATCTTTGGAAAATTTATCTAAGCAGGTAGCTGAGACAAATAAACAAGTAGCTGAAGCATCAGTTAAAATTGACCTGAATACAACAAGCATTACTAATTTGGGACAGAAGGTGAATACCAATACAGAGTCTATTGAAAAATTATTACAGGAATCTGCTTCGCCCCAAAAGATAGCTGAAGAAGCAAAAGATATAGCAACTGCTACTCAAGAGAAGATACCACCGGTATACAAGCAATTGGAGGACCATGGTTTGACACTGTCTATGATTGAATTGAAAGAGAAACAAAGGAATCTAAGAATCAGGGCTGTACCAGAACGTGAGAAAGATAATTTGGCTGAATTTCTTACACAGGAATTTACAGATTTTTGGCAACAGGATTTGGGTAAGGAAGAATTTAAGATAGTGAATGCATTTAGACTTGGAAGAGGACAAAGGAGGAACAAGGTGAGGGACTGCTTGATTACTCTTCGAACAAAAGAGGAGAGAGACAAAATTTTGAATCTGCACTATCAAAAGACTTTGGAAATTTACGACTCAAGTGTGGAGATATTTAAGGACATTCCAAAACATCTTTTGGACTTAAGGCTTAACTACGGAGACCTAGTTGTCCTGTTGAGAAGAAATAGAATTATCTTTAGGTGGGAATTTCCTCAAGGCCTATCCTTTAAATACAAAGGAAGAAAGATAAAAATAAGATCAGTCAACGATAAAGATAGGTTTTTGAAAGATTACGAAGAAGATCTACAGAAAGAAGCGGAATCCGGAGAAGAGCCAAAAGCACTGGAAAAAGGAATACTAGACATAGCAAACTTATCTTTTGGATTGCACGGTCCAGAGAAAGGGACACCATCGACAGAACAAGAACAGACACTTGGTGCAGTTGGAGGCAAAGTGAAGTAACCCCATCATGGCTCTGCAACTGTTAAGTTGGAATTGTAATGGTTTGAACTCTCCTCGAAAGTGAAAAAGTGTTTTTCATTTACTAAAAAAGGAACAATTGGACTTGATTTGTTTACAAGAAACACATATAACAAGGCTACACAGGAAACTACTGATTAATAAAAGATTGGGACAGGAGTTTATCTCATCTGACAAAGTTAAGTCCCACTGATTTCAATGGAAACTTATTGTAACTCATTTAATATGGATTCAACCTAGTATAGACAATACAAGCAAGATATATTCCAAATATAAAAGCTTTGTATGTTTCCAACCCCATGAAAGTTGCAAGTCCAGCATGCACCTTCATATTTGGATGGGCTTGAACACAATTTCTGGTGCATTAAAAATGACTCTTTGAGTTCCATCACCTGAACTGTCCTATGAGTAGAATTACTCTCTAAATGAAAGGAGCTGTATTTTCATTTCTATCATTTTATTTTTGTGTGGTTCCTTCTGCAATCGCTCTGCACCTGAGAAACTTTCTCTGGAGCAGTGTAGTATGAATATGAACTGATCTGAAAATAACACAGATCTGAAATAATCTAAATCGCTTTTAACTTTGATCAATAGTGGGGATCCAAGAAGACCAAGCTGAGAACTTGAGCAGTATCATTATACATTTAGCCCCAAAGCAAGAAACACATCCAACTCTTCTCTTTTCTTCTAGGAGGAATCTCCGCACCGGAAGGAGTATAAAAGCAGAAACTGACCAGGATGGCAAATTTCTGCCAGTCAGTTCTGTCCCAGCTGGATGCTGGAAAAGAACACAATGGAACGCAAAGTATCACGGAGTCCTCAACAAATAACAGCTGTGATCCAAGGGCCAGCTGTGCCACTAGTTCTTTAGCAATGTTTTTCATGATCACCTTCACTTTGCTTCTCTGCCTTTTTGGATTTGTGGGAAATGGGACAGTCATCTGGCTCCTGGCATTCCGCATCAAGAGGAATCACTTCACCACCTACATCCTGAACCTCTCCATTGCTGACTTTGGCGTACTCACTGCTGTAGTTGCTATTGATTTGAATTGGGTTATATGTAAGTCACATTTTGAGCTTCTAAGGTCATTGTTTTACACTGGCTTCCTATTCACATACAGTGCTAGCCAGCTTCTCCTGACGGTTATCAGCATTGACAGGTTTGTGTGCATCTTTTTCCCCATTTGGTATCGCTTCCATAAGCACAAACACCTGTCCGTCATCGTGTGCACCGCAATATGGATCCTTGCCTTTGTGACTTCTGGAATTCACATCACGCTCTGGCTAACTGGGAAATATTGTAATCTAAGCTCCTACCAGTTTCTTGTCATTGCCCTGCTCTGCACCCTGTTAATGTCCCTCTCCACCGTAACCCTGTCCATGAAGGTCTACTTAAAACCACATGAGTGTAAGCGGGGGAAGCTTATAATGGCCATTTTGCTTACACTCCTCTTCTTTCTCCTCCTTGCTATCCCAATGGATGCTGTTCAGTACCTGGCCCTGCATTATAAAAATCCCTACCTCCTAGAATATGCATTCATATGTGCCTCTCTTAACAGCACCATTAATCCTGCGATTTATTTCCTGGTAGGAAGGAAGAAGAGTCATCATTCCCGGGAGAGAATTAAGAGTATACTTGAGAATGTTTTAAAGGAGGAGGGAGACAGCAAAGGGGAATAGGAGTTCCCCAGTGAAAATAAATATTGAAGCCTCCATAGAAGCTTAAGCTCTCTCCTTTTGTTATTACTGTATAGTTGAGCCTTTCCCCAGTCTGTGCCCTCTATCTGGTGTTATGGAAGTTGCGGTCTAAGTGGCAGAAGAATTTCCTAGTTGTTGTTTTCTGAAAAAAAAATGCATGCACAGATTATTTAAAGTTACCAAACATTTATTCATATCTAATAAGATACTGCTTGCTTTTGAAGAGGGATGGTTCTAATGTGACAGACTCTGAACTCGGCAGCAAAGAGTTACCTCACTGTAGGTGTTTGTTCCTTTCTTGCAACATTGAAAATCTACCCTAGGGGCTCATACTGGTATGGGCTCCAACTGGAAGTATGGCTGGCCATGAGCACCTTTCATATTATACACTGTGTGTGCATGCACACATGTGGAGTTATATGTGATGCTAAGAGCATATAAACTGATGCTTTGCATGGAATTCAGGAAAGAACCACAATGTTTGTGTGCATGTTCCACAGACTTTTGCTTGGTCTGTTTTTCTATACAGGAGGTAGCTACAAGCTGCTCCTTGCATTGAGTGTTTGAGGTGAGGACGTGGATTATGGAAAGTTGTGTGTGTGTGTGCTTAATGAATGGTCACAGAAATCAGACAGCGAGAAATATTCAAACATACATACCTTACAGGCCTTCAAAGTAGACCCCTCTGATACAAGGCACCATTGACAACATTCATAGAACTGTCGGAAACTTCTGGAGAAGTCTCTTTTTGTACTGCTTTCAGTTCCCTTGTCTCAGCAGCTTGGACGTGTGAAAATCTGTGCCCTTTCAGTGCAGATTTCAGTTTTGGAAAAATAAATCTGAGTCCAGATCAGGAGAATATGGAGGGTGGGACAACTCAGTAACCTCAGTAACAATTTCACACAGAATATACAATTCTTCCACCACCATTCAGATGGACAAACACCGATCCTGCATCAATAACTCATGAACTCTGTGACATTTGCCATCGTTCTGCTTGTCGACAGTCTACCAGACCGAGGGTCATCTTTGATGGTTTTCCACTCTTCATGGAAATGCGTAAAACCACTCATACACTGTATTTTGAGTTACAGCTTCATCTCGGTACACAACTGTAACCATTTCATGGGTTTCCAATGCCAATTGTATGTTCAAATATTTCTCCCTGTCCACCTAAACATTAGGAAGAACTTCCTGACAGTAAAAGCTGTTCGACAGTGGAATTTGCTGCCAAGGAGTGTGGTGGAGTCTCCTTCTTTGGAGGTCTTTAAGCAGAGGCTTGACAACCATATGTCAGGAGTGCTCTGATGGTGTTTCCTGCTTGGCAGGGGGTTGGACTCGATGGCCCTTGTGGTCTCTTCCAACTCTATGATTCTATGATTCTATAATTCTATGATTTCTGTGACCATTCACCGAATTGTTCAGTCAAACCTTGTGCGTACACACACACACACACACCTGCCTGGACACCTGTGTCAGGGAGAATTTGATGGAGGAAGTGACAGAAGAGGCAGAGCAGGGGGGCGGGGATGCTGTGGAGCCTTTCATCCGGCCAGAGACAGAGGAAGTGGAATAGAGGGTGGAGAATAGCCACGAGGAGGAAGGGCTCAGGGATGTTGCAGAGCCCTTCCACCGCCCAGAGGCCCGGGAAGGGAGCTCAGACTCTGGAAGGGAGGGGACTTTTCAGCACAGACAAGGAGAGAAATAAAACATAAGGGTCAAATATGTCTCACACGATTCCCCCACCTACTTTGTTTGTGCGGGAATCGAAGAAAGCCACTCCCCGAATCTGACTCAACGGGTTCAGACGCACAATCCTGAACTGTAGCTGTTTCTTGTACATATGTAATAAAGACTGTAAATATCAAGCTGACTGTGCCAGGGTGTTAATGCGAAGGGGAGACACCACCTTTACAACCTGGTACATCCCTTTGATGCATTGCCACAGTTCCCTCTCCTCCAAGCCCATCCCCACAGTAAATAGTGTTCTGTGATTTTTATGGTGATTTATATTGACTGTGTAATATTCTCTTTTAGTGCACTACTTTTTTCGAATATACATATGTTCCCACCCAGTCACCCTGAGACCTCTGAGTGTTGGGCAGATTGCAAAAGATCTAAATAAATAAGTGATGGGTTTATTCTACTTTACTTTGTTTTGCAATGCTTCTCCTGTGCTACCACATCCCTGCTGCAAGGAGGGGCTAGAGCTGAAAAAAGCAGGACAAAAACATAAGCTGGAACATTTGTGTCGTGGCATAATTTTTTCCAGAATTTCAGCAGAATGTTCCCAGGTTGGTAATGAAGCCGTGCAACTGCCCCCCAAGAACTCTGTGGTCACGATTCACATCCACACAGTTCTCATAGTAAAGGGGGAAAGTATCCCTTCCCATCCTTTGCTATTGGGTCACAGGTGGCACCTGAACATGTGTCTAGGAATTGGGAAGCGAGCTGATGGCTCCTGCTTTAGGAAACATCGTTGCCTGGCTTATATTTTGATTTGGATTATTATATTTATTTGTTGCTTTGCAGACCCTCCATCACATTATATTTGAATAAATTTATTGTTTTACACCAGTTATGGTTTCTTGGTTCTTTAAGGGTGTGCTGGCAAATGATGACACTCTTGTTTCCTACAGTTTACGTGCGTAATCATGGGTGGGTACACTGATAATGAAAAGATAGCACATGAACCTGATGAACGAAAACGGGGGGGGGGGGGGAGAGAGACTTGCTTCCTGAACTGGCAACCTCACTCTGCCTAATGAAAGGACTAGACCTTTTTAGGACAGAAAGACTTATATGTCAAGGGGTTCCTCCCCCTAAAATCACTGATTGCTATCTTGATCGGCAATAAAGCAGCACATGAGTTCCCTTCTATGGCAAGCTGAAAAAGCCAGGCTGGCAAGCAAGCAGAATCTATGGTGCATCTTGCAACGAATTTGGTGGAAATCACCTCATATTCCCTTGATGGTTGCAGCATTTTCTCTTCAGGACTCCCCACAGCACTCCCATTCAAGATACAACACCGTTGCTGCTTTTCTTTTCCCACACCACAGCTGAAGACTGCTGATCGGTGCCTACTCACAGGTATGAAAACCTGCCAGATAAATTTTCTGGACTCCCAACTCAGAGATGAATGCTAATGACTCTGTAATGGTTGCCTCAAAAGCTTCTAGCCATGCTGGATGTGTTTCACCCTTCATTGTTGCAGGCAGTATGTCTCTGAATACCAGTTGCTAGAAATCCCATATGAGGAGAGAGCTATTGCAGTTGGATTCTGCTTGAAGGCTTCCGTAGGTACTTATCTGACTACTTTGATAACAAGATTCTGGGTGCAATGAGCATCTGTCCAGACCTTCTGTTTGCATGTTTTCTGAAATTTTATCTTTTGTAATTTTAAACTGTAATTCATCTCTTCTGGTGACAATAAAGCCAAAGAAGTTGGTAGATTCCCCCCTAAAATAAAACCTCAGTTTCTTACAAAATTAAATTGTTCAGGCAATGCCATGTTTCACATTGTTGTTGTTTCATAAGAAGCATGGCAAAACTCTATTTGTTTCTCAGCTTGGCCTCAAAGCAGTTTCCTCCAAATATCTAATACAGTGGTACCTCGGGTTACAGACGCTTCAGGTTACAGACGCTTCAGGTTACAGACTCCGCTAACCCAGAAATAGTACCTCGGGTTAAGAACTTTGCTTCAGGATGAGAACAGAAATCGTGCTCCGGCGGTGCAGCGGCAGCAGGAGGCCCCATTAGCTAAAGTGGTGCTTCAGGTTACGAACAGTTTCAGGTTAAGAACAGACTTCCGGAACGAATTAAGTACGGTACTTAACCCGAGGTACCACTGTAGTAGCTTTCTGCATTAATATCTAAGAACTGGTATATCAACAATGCTGTGATTATGTCCAAAAGATTTGTTGACCTCTGCAAAAGATTTGTTGACCTCCGGGGGCGGCGCGAACGGCAATGGCGGTCCTCTTCTGAATGGGAGAGGAGGCTCCGCAGGCAACGGGTCGTCCGCTACGGCGAAGCGGAGACCCATTCTGGAAAACCCCAGGCGGCAAGAGCCTGGGGTCTTGAGGCTCGGTGGGCGCCTTGAGCGACCCTCCAAGCGCAAAAGGAACCCCGTAAGGGGCTCCGGAGCGCGGAGGGGGGTTGCGGCGCTGAGAGCTGCTTCACAGCCTGAGGAGCGAAGCCGCGCTGCTGCTGCCGGTGAGCGCTGATCCCTTTTCCTGCTAAATTACGGATTCGGACGAAAAGCAACTAACTTGTGAGTAAAAGACTGAGTCACTTGAAATTAGAGACTTTAAAGGGAAAATCTAAATTGGCTTGAACTTGGCTGAAAGCGGAGAGACGTGGAAGCAGGAAGTCCGTCTTCCGCAGCCATTGAACTTGAAAAAAGCAATCAGCTGGAGGAGTGGAGGCTGAAAGAAAGACCTAAGCTTTACAGATCTAAGCATCTATTGAACTTGCATCTTAAAGTAAAGACTTTAAGCTAAAGATTTGGGATTATTACTTGCACTTGACTTTCCTCCTTTTATTGGATTACAAATTAGAAGGTGAAACCCAGAGTCAGGAGCTGCCTGAGCACTAAGGGAGCTGTCAGTACTGCAGATTTGGATACTGTATATTGGAACTTGAAACAATCTGAGGGTATTGAGACCTTTTAAATTTGAAACATTCTTTTTGGAGATAAATAAGCACTGTCTGTAACAAAGTGACCATTTATAAACTCTGCTAAACATTTGTATTTGAAGGTTCTTGGACATTAAATTAGACTCTGAAAGACATTTTAAGCTCCCTCTAGAGGATTGGATTAAAACAGTGACTTTACATGCACATTTTATTTTCGATTCCCTTGTTGTTTGCTTGCTCTGGACCTTTCCATTCCCATGGGAATAACTCAGTGTGACCTTGACTGACAGATAACGTTGGAATGAGTGGCACAAGAAAAAGAGGGAGAGCTAAACAAACAACTTTAACAACTCTAACCTCAGCCTCGCAGACACGTAGATCATCTGTACCTACTTTGCCCTCAGAAGTGGAGGGAGAGGGCGAAGCAGAGCAGTTACAATTGGAAGATATGGCCTCAGGAGTATCTGTTTCTGTTCTAGACAAAATTTTTGAAAAATTGGAAGCTTTGGACAAGAAAGTAGATGCGCAATCAGCAAAGATTGACAAAAATACAGAATGTCTAAATAAATTAACTACACAAGTGGTACAGAATGCACAAGCAATTGGACAGTTAACGGAGGCCTCAGCAGAAAATCGGAAATTGGCTGAGGACACCAGACAAAAATTAGAAAATTTAGAGCAAGAGGTAAGACCACTCACTAAACAAGTTGGGGAACATCAGATTTATCTCTCCATGATAGAACTGCGAAATCGTGAGAATAACTTGAGGATTAGATCATTACAAGAGGCAGAAGAAGGACATCTAACTGAGTTTTTGACCAAAGAATTCTCCAAGTTCTGGAATTTGGAAGAAAAGGACTTTAAAATCGTGTCAGCTTTCAAACTTGGAAGATTCATAAAGAAGGAGAGGCCCAGAGACTGTTTGATAACATTGAGATCAAAGGAGGAAAGGGATAAGATCTTGGGCCTACATTTCGTAAAATCACTGGAGGTTTTGGATAGAAGAATTGAAATCTATAAAGATATCCCAAGACTACTGCTGGATCTTAGAGCCGCCTATTCTGAACTTGCTAAACTACTAAGGAGCAACGCAATTCCATTTAGGTGGGAATTTCCCCAAGGAATATCTTTTACCTTTAGAGGGAGAAAGGTTAAAGTAAGAACACTGGAAGAGAGAGACAAATTCCTGTCTACATACGGAGAGGACCTTCAAAAAGGAATTGAACTACCTTCTGGGCCTGAGGCAACGCCAGTACCAACACCAGCACCTGTGGAACCTGAAGATCCTGAGAACAAGATACCACCCCTTGAAAAATAACCAGATAATTCAGGATGTCTCTGCAACTGTTGAGCTGGAATATTAATGGTTGTAACATTCCGGAAAAAAGGAAGAAAATATTTTATATATTAAAAAAAGAACAATTGGACATTATTTGTTTACAAGAAACACATGTGACGAGGCTCCACAGAAAAGTGTTAATAAATAAAAGATTGGGCCAGGAATTTGTATCGTCGGACAAAGTTAAGAAGAGAGGCGTGGTGATATATGCAAAAGAGAGCCTGTCACCTAAATTCCTATTTAAAGATGAACATGGAAGAATTTTGGCTATTGAGATACAATATCAAGGAGAGAAACTGCTGATATTAGGAATTTATGCACCTAATGAAGGGAAATCGGAATTTTACAAGAAGCTGCAGGAGACAATGCTGGATTATCTGGACTACAACAACATCATAATGATGGGAGATATGAATGGGGTCGTATCAACTAACATGGACAAGTCACAAAGTCAAAATGTTACAAAAGACGGCAGACTACCTAAAACCTTTTTTGAAATGACTGACAATATGGATTTGATTGACATTTGGAGGACAAAGAACCCACTAGGAAGAGAGGGAACATTCTTTCCTGAAGCCCAACTGACCTGGACAAGAATCGACCAAATATGGATTTCTAGAGGCCTGGTACCTAAGGTCAGAAAAGTGGAAATCTGCCCAAAGACCTGCTCCGACCATAATGCAGTAAAGATGGATATGACACTATTACCAACTGGATCCTTTAGATGGAAGATGAATGACAATTTGTTTAGAGATCAGGAAATTACCAAGAAGGCCCAAAAAGTTTTGAAGGACTACTTTGAGATAAACATGAATAATATGGTGGAAAAAAGAATAATCTGGGACGCAAGCAAAGCTGTAATGAGGGGATTCTTGATACAACAGAATGCAGTAAAGAAAAGAACACAAAATGAGAAAAAAGATAAGATCTTGGATAAAATAAAAGAATTAGAGAAGAAATTAAGAGTGAATCCGAAGTCACAGCCAACTCTGAGAGAAATTAAACTTTATCAAACACAATATTCTAAATTGATAAATCAGGAAATTGAATGGAAGGTTAAATTAATGAAACAAAAAACGTTTGAGTCGGCGAATAAATGTGGAAAACTGCTAGCTTGGCAGTTGAAGAGAAGACAAAGATTAAATACTGTTACAAACTTAGAGGTTGATGGAAAAAACATCCAGAATCCAGTGGATATCAGAAAGTGTTTCCAGAGATACTTCAAAAAATTATATACCCAAGGGCCGCAAGACGATGTTGAGATTAAACAATTTTTGGCAAAAAACGGACTATCTAAATTGTCACAAGAAAACAGGACAATCCTGAATTCTAAAATAACACGACAGGAGATCGAACAAGCCATCCAGAACATGCAACTTGGCAAATCTCCAGGACCAGATGGGCTGACCTCCAAGTACTATAAGACATTAAAAGACTATTTGATACAACCTTTGATGGAGGTCAGCAATGAAATTATGGAGGGGAAGAGGGCACCGGAGTCTTGGAAGGAAGCGTTCATCACATTAATACCAAAGTCGGAAGCTGAAAAGACACAACTTAAGAACTACCGTCCCATCTCTCTTTTAAATGTGGATTACAAAATATTTGCAGACATTTTGGCAAATAGATTTAAAAAAGTTTTAAATGAAGTAATTCATAAGGACCAGGCCGGCTTTCTCCCAGGTAGACATCTGTTTGCTAATACAAGGAACATTATTGACATTTTGGAACTTTTGCAAACAGATATAAATACAAAAGCAGTTTTAATTTTTATAGACGCGGAGAAGGCCTTTGACAATATCTCCTGGAAATTTATGATGGGAAATTTAAAAGAGATGGGAGTGGGACGGGGTTTTGAGAATGGGATTGAGGCGATATATTCAGAACAGAAAGCTAAACTGATAGTTAATAATGTGGTTACAGAAGAGTTTAAAATTGAAAAAGGGACACGACAAGGTTGCCCTATTTCCCCTTTGTTATTCATTTCGGTTCTGGAAGTGCTATTGAATATGATTAGAGGGGATCGGTTGGTGGAAGGAATTCAGGTCGGTCAGAAACAATATAAATTAAAAGCTTTCGCAGATGACCTGGTTTTGACCTTGCAGAAGCCAGAGCCCAGTACGAAAAGAGTATTACAACTGATTAATGACTTTGGTCGGGTGGCTGGATTTAAACTAAATAAACAGAAAACTAAGGTTTTGGGGAAAAATTTGACTGATACAGAGTCAGAACGGTTTCAGAATGAGACGGAACTTAATGTGGTTAAAAAAGTAAAATACCTAGGGGTAAACATAACAGTAAAAAATCTAAGTCTATTTAAGGACAATTATGAAAAATGCTGGACAGAAATTAAGAGAGACTTAGATAGTTGGTCAAAATTGAAACTTTCTTTGTTAGGCCGAATTGCTGCTATCAAGATGAATGTATTGCCAAGGATGTTGTTTTTATTTCAAACACTTCAGGTTTTGGACAAAACGGAGTGCTTCCAGAAGTGGCAGAGAGACATTTCTAAGTTTGTCTGGCAGGGCAAAAAGCCCAGAATTAAGTTTAAGATTTTAACCGATGCAAAACAAAGAGGGGGCTTTGCCCTGCCAGACTTAAAGTTGTATTATGAAGCCGCAGCGTTCTGCTGGCTAAAAGACTGGCTACTTCTTGAAGACACTGATGTGTTAGATTTGGAAGGGTTTAACAATGCCTTTGGATGGCATGCATATTTATGGTATGACAAGGTTAAAGCAAATAAGGCCTTTAAGAACCATATTGTCAGAAAATCATTGTTTAATGTCTGGACAAAATATAAAGACTTGCTGGAAAATAAAACACCAAGGTGGCTTTCACCTTTGGAAGCCAAGGCCCGAAAAAGACCCAATATGGAGGCTAAATGGCCAAAATATTGGGAAATACTAGAAAAGGATGGAGACAATTGGAAATTGCAGAGTTTGGAGAAAATGAAAGACAAAGTGCGAGATTGGTTACATTACGCTCAGATTAAAGAAGTTTTTAAAAATGATAAGAAACTAGGGTTCCAGGTGGAGAAATCGAAATTAGAAACAGAATTGCTAGAACCAAAGATTAAGGTACTTTCAAGGATGTATAACTTGCTGTTGAAATGGAATACACAAGACGAAACGGTTAAATCGGCTATGATAAGGTGGGCACAGGACATTGGGCACAATATCATGTTTGAGGACTGGGAGAGGTTGTGGAGTAATGGATTGAAATTTACTGCATGTAACGCTCTGAAAGAAAATGTAATGAAAATGATTTATAGATGGTATATGACCCCAGTCAAACTTGCCAAAATTTACCACCTGTCTGATAATAAGTGTTGGAAATGCAAAGAGTGCGAGGGAACGTTCTTCCACCTCTGGTGGACTTGCCCTAAAGTGAAGGCGTTCTGGGAAATGATTTATAATGAACTGAAAAAGGTATTTAAATATACCTTCACTAAGAAACCAGAGGCTTTCCTTTTGGGTATTGTCGGCCAAGGGGTGGCAAAGAAGGACCAGACATTTTTTATGTATGCAACAACAGCAGCAAGGATACTTCTCGCAAAACATTGGAAAACTCAAGATCTACCCACACTGGAAGAATGGCAGATACAACTGATAGACTACATGGAACTGGCTGAAATGACCGGCAGAATCCGTGACCTGGGAGAAGAGAGGATTGAGGAGGACTGGAAGAAATTTAAGAACTATTTACAAAAGTATTGTAATTTGACTGAATGCTAAATAAGATGCTAGATCAAAATAACTGAGCACCACTAAATTTAGAAGTTTTTAAGAAAATAAGTAAGACTGTGAAATTTAGCTCCTTCTGAGAATTATAAGATTATGAAATATAGAAGGGATATAAGAATTTAAATAAGATGATAAATTGCTGACAAAATGTTACAACGATGAAAGTGGGAGCGGGAGATGTGAGGAAGTCCAAAGAAAATGTGAAAATATGTTAAGATCAATGTTATATTGCTTATTATGTTTATTTTTATTGTAAAACCTAATAAATTGCTTTAAAAAAAAAAAAAAAAAAAGAACTTTGCTTCAGGATGAGAACAGAAATCGTGCTCCGGCAGTGCAGCAGCAGCAGGAGGCCCCATTAGCTAAAGTGGTGCATCAGGTTAAGAACAGTTTCAGGTTAAGAACGGACCTCTGGAACGAATTAAGTACTTAATCAGAGGTACCACTGTAGTAGCTTTCTGCATTAATATCTAAGAACTGGTATATCAACAATGCTGTGATTATGTCCAAAAGATTTGTTGACCTCTGCAAATAATTTACGGCAGACGTTGACTGTTTTAGAGACACGATTATTGACATGTGTAAAGGTAAAGGTAATTTTAATAGGTAATTGCAGAATTCTTCATGCAGGGAATGCGCACCGCAAATACTATAATAAATATTTCAATACTTTTGAAATTATGTTTCTTTTCTCCTAGCAAGTCTCTCTACATCACAAAGCAGAAACTGACCAGGATGGCAAATTTCTGCCAGTCAGTTCTATCCCAGCTGGATGCTGGAAAAGAACACAATGGAACACAAAGTATCCCAACGATTAACAACTGTGACCCAAGGAGCTGTGCCACTAGTTCTTTAGCAATGTTTTTCATGATCACCTTCACTTTGCTTCTCTGCCTTTTCGGATTTGTGGGAAATGGGACAGTCATCTGGCTCCTGGCATTCCGCATCAAGAGGAATCACTTCAGCACCTACATCCTGAACCTCTCCATTGCTGACTTTGGCGTACTCACTGCTGTAGTTGCTATTGATTTGAATTGGATTGTATGTAAGTCATATCCCTTGCATTTTGAGCTTCTAAGGTCATTGTTTTACACTGGCTTCCTATTCACATACAGTGCTAGCCAGTTTCTACTGACAGTCATCAGCATTGACAGGTGCGTGTGTGTCTTTTGCCCCATTTGGTATCACTTACATAAGCACAAACACCTGTCCGCCATCGTGTGCCCCACAATATGGATCCTTGCCTTCCTACCTTCTGGAATTCACATCACACTCGTGCTAACTGGGAAATATTGTAATCTAAGCTCCTACCAGTTTCTTGTCAATGCCCTGCTTTGCACCCTGTTAATGTCCTTCTCCACCGCAACCCTGTCCTGGAAGGTCTACTTCAGACCACAACAGTGTAAGCAGAGGAAGCTTTTAACAGCCATCTTGCTTACTCTCCTGCTTTTCCTCCTCCTTGCTTTCCCAATGGATGCTGTTCAGTACCTGACCCTGCATCATAAAAATCCCTATATTCTAGAATATGCATTCATATGTTCCTCTCTTAACAGTACTGTTAACCCAGTGATTTATTTCCTGGTAGGAAGACAGAAGGGCCATCGTTTGCAGGAGTTAATTAAAAGTATACTTGAGAATATCTTAAAGGAGGAGGAAGAAAGCAGAGAGGAACCAGAGTTCCCCAGTCAAAATGCAATAGGCTAAATAGAAGTTTAAGCTCCCCACTTTGAGTTTATATAGTTCAGCCTTCTCACACTTGGTTGCCTCCATCAACTGTGGTGGACATTGTAGTTCAAATCACATGGAGAGCACTGAGTGGATCAAGTCTTTCATAGTTTAAAGCAATAGAAGTAAAAATCTCGTAAAGTTATGAAACATTTCTTCCAATCCAAGAAGATACCTTATTTCCTCAGAAAAAGGATAATGCCACTGCAACAGGCTTCAAATACTGTGTCCAGTTCTAGGCACCACTATTTAAGAAGGATGCTGACAAGCTGGAACGTGTGCAGAGGAGGGCAAGTAAGATGATCAAGGGTCTGGAAACCAAGCCTTATGAGGAACGGTTGAGGGAGTTGGGCATGTTTAGCCTGGGGCATAGGATACTGAGAGGAGATAGCATATCCTTCTTCAAATATCTCAAGTGCTATCACATGGGACATGGAGCAAACTTGTTTTCTCCTGCTCCAGAGGGTAGGAACCAAACCAATGGATTCAAATTACAGGAAATGAGATTCTGGCTAAACCTCAGGAATAACTTTCTGATGGTAAGAGCTGTTCAACAGTGGAGCTCTCCTTCCTTAGAGGTTTTTAAATAGAGGTTGATTGGCCATCTGTCAGGGATTATTTAGCCGAGATTCCTGCATACCAGGTGGTTCGATTAGATGATCCTCAAGATCCCTTCCAATTATACAAATCTATGATTCTGTTACTGCATCATAGACATATCAAATTGTTTTTTGTGTGAATTTTATTGCTTTATTCTTTTTGTAAACTGCTTGGGGTTTTTTTTTCTTACAATCATGTAGTAAATACTGTAAATTTTGTGGAAAATCAAAGTAATAAAAGCAGACTCTTTTGTTATATGCTTTGTGTGCATGATTGTGTGGTTATCTATAATCCTAAGAGAATATAAACTGAGGGAAAGAACCACAGGTTTTGGGTTCATGTTCCACAGCTTTGGCTGTGTGTCTTGCCTGTCCATATCTGAGGTAACTACAAGCTTTCCTCTTGCTCTAAGTGTTTTTCCTGAAGATGCAGATTATGGAAGGTGTGATCAGAAATATGGCTGTTTCTCCTTTATTTCTCTATCTCTCTCGCTTGTTCTATATTTCCTGCTTTTCCTTTTCTCTCTTTTTCTCTATGTTCTTATTGTTTTCAGATCAATGTTTTACTTTGGGGGGGGGGGCGATATATATGATATAAAGCTTTGTAAATCCTAAATAAAAATTCTTCCAAAAAAGGACAAAAAGATATATAGCTGGGATGAATTTGCTACAAAACCTTTTTTTGGAGAAGACATGAATTGGTCTCATCTACAGGAATGGATCTTGGCAGGCACCCTGAGGCATTATTAGGTTTAAGGGCACTCTTGGGTCACCTTAGTGAATGGTGGACTCTGGGGCCCAGATGTGCCTGTTGGGTTCACATACCTAAGACTTAGCAAGGAAGGAGTCCCCATTTGTTCCCAGTCAAGTTGCTGCGTTCAGTACCAGCTGACATTTACAATCCATGCCAAGGGCAGCTCCACAAATACTTCATTACAGTAATCCAAACTCCAAGTTACCAAAGAAAGTACTACAGAAAGGACTATACCCTGGTCAACATACAGCTTCAATGCAAGCCAGTTTCTGGAAAGGAAAACCATGCAGACTTTCACTCCAAGGCTGCCATAGCACATCATCATAGCTCAAAATGTACTACTGTGAGAACAGGGCAAGTGTCTAATGCCACCTCACCAATTTCAGAATAAGGTTTATTTTCCATATGATGGCTCTCATTTCCTGTAACTGGCCTTTACAGTAGTGGGCTTGCTATCTGCTGTGCTAATGGCAGAACAGGATGTGAATCTGTTAAGTCCCGTTCCATGCCCGATAAGCATGGGGCACCTTTGTCTGGTGGCACTGTGGCCCATAGATTGCAGCAAAATACTGGGCAAAGAGGGGAGGGAAAAGCCTAGGTAAGGCTGCTTCCCCCAGAGCTCACAGCCATTTTGCTGTGGGTCACATAATGCACCAGCCAGGGCAAATACATGATACCAAAAACCAGCTGCCTAAAGCAGAAAACTCACTCTGCTCTTTTAGGAGAGAAAACCTCATGTGGCAAGAGGCTTCTCCTCTAAGGTCACTAATGACTATATTGACAGGTGATGAATAACATTTTATTCTCCCTGTATGAGGCTGGCAAGCTAAGAAGAGGTGGAGATCAATGGAATCAGCTGTGCATCTTGCAGTGAATTTGGTCAAAATCATGTAAATTTTAGAGCTGCAATGTTTCCCCCACAAGTCTGTCCCCCATTCATCATTCTGGCACAGAGTACAATAGCCCTGCGGCTTCCCACACACCGTATCTGAAGACTACGCTTTTTCACAAGTATTCAACCCTGCTGCAGAATATCGCTGGAATCTCACTCAGGTAACGGGCATTAGTGCCTGTAGTGACTCCTTTCCTCAAAGGAGAGGAAAGCGATAAAACCTTCTGACTCCTCCACTAGCTCTGCTCCTTTGAATTTTTCAGTTGTACCACCCTGGGCCGCTCTCGAGATACAAATTAATTTAATGTATTTAAATGAATAAATATAATGAATGAATCCATCAATCAAATTGGAGTTGGACTTTACTGTCAAAATCTTTGTAGTAAATGATATACAAGAGAAGACAGTATGTAAACAGCTTAAAGCAGCGGTATATCTGTCCACCATATTTTTTGTTGATTGCAGTACTCATCGTATCACCACCCTGTTCATTGTTTTATTGTCACTTTCACTTGTGAGCAAACTGGATGTGGCTCAAAGAAGGTAGGTAGAACATTCCATGTAAGTATTCTCCCCACCCCCCTTGATACCACATTCCTTTTTTTCCCTTTTTTGTGGCACCATCTCTCTTCTCCTCCTCCTGCACAACTCACAAAAAACCTTTTCTCTAAACCTTTGATTTAAGTTCTTATCCCTCATCCTAACCAAAATAAATCTCCAAATGTCTTTGCTAACAGTCATCATTATTTGCTCTCTCCCCCTCTGTCTCCTGGTCCATTGTCTTTCCCTTTCTTGTTTTAAACATGAATTCTATGTTAGAGATGAGTAAGAAAGACATTGAAGACCTAGGCAAGAATTTCAATCCTTCATCCTAGTCAAATTCCTACAGCCCTGTCAGTCATGCATGCTGCCTTCTGTAATAGCCCGAGTAAGTCTGTTACTGGTTGTCGAAGGAAGGCTCAAAGCTGAGGGAGAAAACTGGGGAGAGATGGGGCCCTATACCAGTTGTTGGAAGAGAAATATTTTCTTGGGTTAATCAAAATGAAAGGAAGCAGTCATGAAGCCAAGTTCTAATCCTGTAACTATTGTGCTGAACCAAAATATGAAGCAGGCTTTACTTTCTGGACAGTTCTGCTTGTAGATGGATATGTAATTACGCAGAAAATCTCTGGGGAAACAGAGCAAGACAAATAGGCAGTTTTCAGCTAGTAATCTATATATCTCCTCAGCAGTTCACTGCTAGGCAGTTGTGGTCTAATATCATAGCTATCTTGCTTTGACACATGCGGATAAGATTTTTGGTGCTAGAGTGAAGAAACGTATCATAAATTCATATTCACACACACCTCTTCACAGTCCCATTCCTGTTATTTTATTATTTTTTAATCTGTTATTAATTTTAAATTGTTGTAACCTGTCCTGGGAGCTGTTGATGAAGTACAGGTAATAAATTTAACAACAGCAGCAGAAAGCAACAACAGCAACAAAACAAAAAAGGGAGAGGGAGAAAAACTATAAGACATCACCAGTTGTCTGTAACAGAGGGGTGATGCTGAACAACTTGCCATGGTCTTCATGGTGCTTGTTACATTGACCACAATTTTTGTGTCTCTCTCTCTCTCTCTCTCTCTCTCTCTCTCTCTCTCTCTCTCTGTGTGTGTGTGTTGTATATTCATAACTCTTTTCACCATGTTGAACATGGAAATATGGAACCATGACAAGATTCTACTCAGTGAAGGCAGTTCATCTGATTAAGCTCTCCCGATTTCCTACTGCTTCCAAATCAACTTCTTCCAAGAGTCCTTACTAATAACGTCATCACTGATCATATTTTCCATTCAGAAGCTCCCTTTCTTGCATTTTATTGGTTTTTATGTGCCTCTCTGAACAGCAGTGTTAACCCGTTCATCTATTTCCTGGTTGGGAGAACGAAAAGAGGCAGACCTATAGTGAGCATGAAGGTGATACTCCAGAATGCTTTCAGAGTTGAGGAAAACTCTCCAGAGGAAGAGGAGACTGCTGCTGAAACATAGTTGTGATGGTTCCAAAAGATCATGTCTAGATGTATCATTATAGTTCTAAAAACATTCTTGTTTTTAGACTGAGCCCATAAGTTTCTGTTGCATTGTATTTAGCCTTGTTGACCTATGTTCAACTGGGCTACTGCTTTCATGGTGTACATAATATGCCACCCATGAGCAAGAGATTCAACTAGTTCATCATTAGTAAATATACATAGCTACCATATCCCTACTGCAAGGAGGAGCTAGAGCTGAAAAAAGTGGGATGAAAAAAACAAACTGGAGCATTTGTGTCGTGGCATAATTTTTTTCCAGAATTTCAGCAGAATGTTCCCAGGTTGGTCATGAAGCCGTACAACTGCCCAAAAAAGTCTGTGGTCACGATTCACATCCACACAGTTCTCATAGTAAGGGGGGAAAGTATCCCTTCCCATCCTTTGCTAGTGGGTCACAGCTGGCATCTGAACATGTGTCTAGGAATTTGGAAGCGAGCTGATGGCTCCTGCTTTAGGAAACATCGTTGCCTGGCTTATATTTTGATTTGGATAATTATATTTATTTGCTGCTTTGCAGATTCTCCATCTCATTATATTTGAATAAATTTATTGTTTTACACCAGTTATGGTTTCTTGGTTCTTCTTTAAGGGTGTGCTGGCAAATGATGACACTCTTGTTTCCTACAGTTTATGTGTGTAATCATGGGTGGGTACACTGATAATGAAAAGATAGCACATGAACCTGATGAACGAAAATGTGTGGGGGGGGGGGGACTTGCTTCCTGAACTGGTAACCTCACTCTGCCTAATGAAAGGACTAGACCTTTTTAGGACAGAAAGACTTATATGTCAAGAGGTTCCTCCCCCTAAAATCACTGATTGCTATTTTGATCGGTAATAAAGCAGCCCATGAGTTCCCTTCTATGGCAAGCTGAAAAAGCCAGGCTGGCAAGCAAGCAGAATCTATGGTGCATCTTGCAACGAATTTGGTGGAAATCACCTCATATTCCCTTGATGGTTGCAGCATTTTCTCTTCAGGACTCCCCACAGCACTCCCATTCAAGATACAACACCGTTGCTGCTTTTCTTTTCCCACACCACAGCTGAAGACTGCTGATCGGTGCCTACTCACAGGTATGAAAACCTGCCAGATAAATTTTCTGGACTTCCAACTCAGAGATGAATGCTAATGACTCTGTAATGGTTGCCTCAAAAGCTTCTAGCCATGCTGGATGTGTTTCACCCTTCATTGTTGCAGGCAGTATGTCTCTGAATACCAGTTGCTAGAAATCCCATATGAGGAGAGAGCTATTGCAGTTGGATTCTGCTTGAAGGCTTCCGTAGGTACTTATCTGACTACTTTGATAACAAGATTCTGGGTGCAATGAGCATCTGTCCAGACCTTCTGTTTGCATGTTTTCTGAAATTTTATCTTTTGTAATTTTAAACTGTAATTCATCTCTTCTGGTGACAATAAAGCCAAAGAAGTTGGTAGATTCCCCCCTAAAATAAAACCTCAGTTTCTTACAAAATTAAATTGTTCAGGCAATGCCATGTTTCACATTGTTGTTGTTTCATAAGAAGCATGGCAAAACTCTATTTGTTTCTCAGCTTGGCCTCAAAGCAGTTTCCTCCAAATATCTAATACAGTGGTAGTTCGGGTTACATACGCTTCAGGTTACAGACGCTTCAGGTTACAGACTCCGCTAACCCAGAAATAGTACCTCGGGTTAAGAACTTTGCTTCAGGATGAGAACAGAAATCGTGCTCCGGCAGTGCAGCAGCAGCAGGAGGCCCCATTAGCTAAAGTGGTGCATCAGGTTAAGAACAGTTTCAGGTTAAGAACGGACCTCTGGAACGAATTAAGTACTTAATCAGAGGTACCACTGTAGTAGCTTTCTGCATTAATATCTAAGAACTGGTATATCAACAATGCTGTGATTATGTCCAAAAGATTTGTTGACCTCTGCAAATAATTTACGGCAGATGTTGACTGTTTTAGAGACACGATTATTGACATGTGTAAAGGTAAAGGTAATTTTAATAGGTAATTGCAGAATTCTTCATGCAGGGAATGCGCACCGCAAATACTATAATAAATATTTCAATACTTTTGAAATTATGTTTCTTTTCTCCTAGCAAGTCTCTCTACATCACAAAGCAGAAACTGACCAGGATGGCAAATTTCTGCCAGTCAGTTCTATCCCAGCTGGATGCTGGAAAAGAACACAATGGAACACAAAGTATCCCAACGATTAACAACTGTGACCCAAGGAGCTGTGCCACTAGTTCTTTAGCAATGTTTTTCATGATCACCTTCACTTTGCTTCTCTGCCTTTTCGGATTTGTGGGAAATGGGACAGTCATCTGGCTCCTGGCATTCCGCATCAAGAGGAATCACTTCAGCACCTACATCCTGAACCTCTCCATTGCTGACTTTGGCGTACTCACTGCTGTAGTTGCTATTGATTTGAATTGGATTGTATGTAAGTCATATCCCTTGCATTTTGAGCTTCTAAGGTCATTGTTTTACACTGGCTTCCTATTCACATACAGTGCTAGCCAGTTTCTACTGACAGTCATCAGCATTGACAGGTGCGTGTGTGTCTTTTGCCCCATTTGGTATCACTTACATAAGCACAAACACCTGTCCGCCATCGTGTGCCCCACAATATGGATCCTTGCCTTCCTACCTTCTGGAATTCACATCACACTCGTGCTAACTGGGAAATATTGTAATCTAAGCTCCTACCAGTTTCTTGTCAATGCCCTGCTTTGCACCCTGTTAATGTCCTTCTCCACCGCAACCCTGTCCTGGAAGGTCTACTTCAGACCACAACAGTGTAAGCAGAGGAAGCTTTTAACAGCCATCTTGCTTACTCTCCTGCTTTTCCTCCTCCTTGCTTTCCCAATGGATGCTGTTCAGTACCTGACCCTGCATCATAAAAATCCCTATATTCTAGAATATGCATTCATATGTTCCTCTCTTAACAGTACTGTTAACCCAGTGATTTATTTCCTGGTAGGAAGACAGAAGGGCCATCGTTTGCAGGAGTTAATTAAAAGTATACTTGAGAATATCTTAAAGGAGGAGGAAGAAAGCAGAGAGGAACCAGAGTTCCCCAGTCAAAATGCAATAGGCTAAATAGAAGTTTAAGCTCCCCACTTTGAGTTTATATAGTTCAGCCTTCTCACACTTGGTTGCCTCCATCAACTGTGGTGGACATTGTAGTTCAAATCACATGGAGAGCACTGAGTGGATCAAGTCTTTCATAGTTTAAAGCAATAGAAGTAAAAATCTCGTAAAGTTATGAAACATTTCTTCCAATCCAAGAAGATACCTTATTTCCTCAGAAAAAGGATAATGCCACTGCAACAGGCTTCAAATACTGTGTCCAGTTCTAGGCACCACTATTTAAGAAGGATGCTGACAAGCTGGAACGTGTGCAGAGGAGGGCAAGTAAGATGATCAAGGGTCTGGAAACCAAGCCTTATGAGGAACGGTTGAGGGAGTTGGGCATGTTTAGCCTGGGGCATAGGATACTGAGAGGAGATAGCATATCCTTCTTCAAATATCTCAAGTGCTATCACATGGGACATGGAGCAAACTTGTTTTCTCCTGCTCCAGAGGGTAGGAACCAAACCAATGGATTCAAATTACAGGAAATGAGATTCTGGCTAAACCTCAGGAATAACTTTCTGATGGTAAGAGCTGTTCAACAGTGGAGCTCTCCTTCCTTAGAGGTTTTTAAATAGAGGTTGATTGGCCATCTGTCAGGGATTATTTAGCCGAGATTCCTGCATACCAGGTGGTTCGATTAGATGATCCTCAAGATCCCTTCCAATTATACAAATCTATGATTCTGTTACTGCATCATAGACATATCAAATTGTTTTTTGTGTGAATTTTATTGCTTTATTCTTTTTGTAAACTGCTTGGGGTTTTTTTTTCTTACAATCATGTAGTAAATACTGTAAATTTTGTGGAAAATCAAAGTAATAAAAGCAGACTCTTTTGTTATATGCTTTGTGTGCATGATTGTGTGGTTATCTATAATCCTAAGAGAATATAAACTGAGGGAAAGAACCACAGGTTTTGGGTTCATGTTCCACAGCTTTGGCTGTGTGTCTTGCCTGTCCATATCTGAGGTAACTACAAGCTTTCCTCTTGCTCTAAGTGTTTTTCCTGAAGATGCAGATTATGGAAGGTGTGATCAGAAATATGGCTGTTTCTCCTTTATTTCTCTATCTCTCTCGCTTGTTCTATATTTCCTGCTTTTCCTTTTCTCTCTTTTTCTCTATGTTCTTATTGTTTTCAGATCAATGTTTTACTTTGGGGGGGGGGCGATATATATGATATAAAGCTTTGTAAATCCTAAATAAAAATTCTTCCAAAAAAGGACAAAAAGATATATAGCTGGGATGAATTTGCTACAAAACCTTTTTTTGGAGAAGACATGAATTGGTCTCATCTACAGGAATGGATCTTGGCAGGCACCCTGAGGCATTATTAGGTTTAAGGGCACTCTTGGGTCACCTTAGTGAATGGTGGACTCTGGGGCCCAGATGTGCCTGTTGGGTTCACATACCTAAGACTTAGCAAGGAAGGAGTCCCCATTTGTTCCCAGTCAAGTTGCTGCGTTCAGTACCAGCTGACATTTACAATCCATGCCAAGGGCAGCTCCACAAATACTTCATTACAGTAATCCAAACTCCAAGTTACCAAAGAAAGTACTACAGAAAGGACTATACCCTGGTCAACATACAGCTTCAATGCAAGCCAGTTTCTGGAAAGGAAAACCATGCAGACTTTCACTCCAAGGCTGCCATAGCACATCATCATAGCTCAAAATGTACTACTGTGAGAACAGGGCAAGTGTCTAATGCCACCTCACCAATTTCAGAATAAGGTTTATTTTCCATATGATGGCTCTCATTTCCTGTAACTGGCCTTTACAGTAGTGGGCTTGCTATCTGCTGTGCTAATGGCAGAACAGGATGTGAATCTGTTAAGTCCCGTTCCATGCCCGATAAGCATGGGGCACCTTTGTCTGGTGGCACTGTGGCCCATAGATTGCAGCAAAATACTGGGCAAAGAGGGGAGGGAAAAGCCTAGGTAAGGCTGCTTCCCCCAGAGCTCACAGCCATTTTGCTGTGGGTCACATAATGCACCAGCCAGGGCAAATACATGATACCAAAAACCAGCTGCCTAAAGCAGAAAACTCACTCTGCTCTTTTAGGAGAGAAAACCTCATGTGGCAAGAGGCTTCTCCTCTAAGGTCACTAATGACTATATTGACAGGTGATGAATAACATTTTATTCTCCCTGTATGAGGCTGGCAAGCTAAGAAGAGGTGGAGATCAATGGAATCAGCTGTGCATCTTGCAGTGAATTTGGTCAAAATCATGTAAATTTTAGAGCTGCAATGTTTCCCCCACAAGTCTGTCCCCCATTCATCATTCTGGCACAGAGTACAATAGCCCTGCGGCTTCCCACACACCGTATCTGAAGACTACGCTTTTTCACAAGTATTCAACCCTGCTGCAGAATATCGCTGGAATCTCACTCAGGTAACGGGCATTAGTGCCTGTAGTGACTCCTTTCCTCAAAGGAGAGGAAAGCGATAAAACCTTCTGACTCCTCCACTAGCTCTGCTCCTTTGAATTTTTCAGTTGTACCACCCTGGGCCGCTCTCGAGATACAAATTAATTTAATGTATTTAAATGAATAAATATAATGAATGAATCCATCAATCAAATTGGAGTTGGACTTTACTGTCAAAATCTTTGTAGTAAATGATATACAAGAGAAGACAGTATGTAAACAGCTTAAAGCAGCGGTATATCTGTCCACCATATTTTTTGTTGATTGCAGTACTCATCGTATCACCACCCTGTTCATTGTTTTATTGTCACTTTCACTTGTGAGCAAACTGGATGTGGCTCAAAGAAGGTAGGTAGAACATTCCATGTAAGTATTCTCCCCACCCCCCTTGATACCACATTCCTTTTTTTCCCTTTTTTGTGGCACCATCTCTCTTCTCCTCCTCCTGCACAACTCCCAAAAAACCTTTTCTCTAAACCTTTGATTTAAGTTCTTATCCCTCATCCTAACCAAAATAAATCTCCAAATGTCTTTGCTAACAGTCATCATTATTTGCTCTCTCCCCCTCTGTCTCCTGGTCCATTGTCTTTCCCTTTCTTGTTTTAAACATGAATTCTATGTTAGAGATGAGTAAGAAAGACATTGAAGACCTAGGCAAGAATTTCAATCCTTCATCCTAGTCAAATTCCTACAGCCCTGTCAGTCATGCATGCTGCCTTCTGTAATAGCCCGATTAGCCCAATAGTCTGTTACTGGTTGTCGAAGGAAGGCTCAAAGCTGAGGGAGAAAACTGGGGAGAGATGGGGCCCTATACCAGTTGTTGGAAGAGAAATATTTTCTTGGGTTAATCAAAATGAAAGGAAGCAGTCATGAAGCCAAGTTCTCATCCTGTAACTATTGTGCTGAACCAAAATATGAAGCAGGCTTTACTTTCTGGACAGTTCTGCTTGTAGATGGATATGTAATTACGCAGAAAATCTCTGGGGAAACAGAGCAAGACAAATAGGCAGTTTTCAGCTAGTAATCTATATATCTCCTCAGCAGTTCACTGCTAGACAGTTGTGGTCTAATATCATAGCTATCTTGCTTTGACACATGCGGATAAGATTTTTGGTGCTAGAGTGAAGAAACGTATCATAAATTCATATTCACACACACCTCTTCACAGTCCCATTCCTGTTATTTTATTATTTTTTAATCTGTTATTAATTTTAAATTGTTGTAACCTGTCCTGGGAGCTGTTGATGAAGTACAGGTAATAAATTTAACAACAGCAGCAGAAAGCAACAACAGCAACAAAACAAAAAAGGGAGAGGGAGAAAAACTATAAGACATCACCAGTTGTCTGTAACAGAGGGGTGATGCTGTACAACTTGCCATGGTCTTCATGGTGCTTGTTACATTGACCACAATTTTTGTGTTTCTCTCTCTCTCTCTCTCTCTCTCTCTCTCTCTGTGTGTGTGTGTTGTATATTCATAACTCTTTTCACCATGTTGAACATGGAAATATGGAACCATGACAAGATTCTACTCAGTGAAGGCAGTTCATCTGATTAAGGTCTCCCGATTTCCTACTGCTTCCAAATCAACTTCTTCCAAGAGTCCTTACTAATAACGTCATCACTGATCATATTTTCCATTCAGAAGCTCCCTTTCTTGCATTTTATTGGTTCTTATGTGCCTCTCTGAACAGCAGTGTTAACCCGTTCATCTATTTCCTGGTTGGGAGAACGAAAAGAGGCAGACCTATAGTGAGCATGAAGGTGATACTCCAGAATGCTTTCAGAGTTGAGGAAAACTCTCCAGAGGAAGAGGAGACTGCTGCTGAAACATAGTTGTGATGGTTCCAAAAGATCATGTCTAGATGTATCATTATAGTTCTAAAAACATTCTTGTTTTTAGACTGAGCCCATAAGTTTCTGTTGCATTGTATTTAGCCTTGTTGACCTATGTTCAACTGGGCTACTGCTTTCATGGTGTACATAATATGCCACCCATGAGCAAGAGATTCAACTAGTTCATCATTAGTAAATATACATAGCTACCATATCCCTGCTGCAAGGAGGAGCTAGAGCTGAAAAAAGTGGGATGAAAAAAACAAACTGGAGCATTTGTGTCGTGGCATAATTTTTTTCCAGAATTTCAGCAGAATGTTCCCAGGTTGGTCATGAAGCCGTACAACTGCCCAAAAAAGTCTGTGGTCACGATTCACATCCACACAGTTCTCATAGTAAGGGGGGAAAGTATCCCTTCCCATCCTTTGCTAGTGGGTCACAGCTGGCATCTGAACATGTGTCTAGGAATTTGGAAGCGAGCTGATGGCTCCTGCTTTAGGAAACATCGTTGCCTGGCTTATATTTTGATTTGGATAATTATATTTATTTGCTGCTTTGCAGATTCTCCATCTCATTATATTTGAATAAATTTATCGTTTTACACCAGTTATGGTTTCTTGGTTCTTCTTTAAGGGTGTGCTGGCAAATGATGACACTCTTGTTTCCTACAGTTTAGGTGTGTAATCATGGGTGTGTACACTGATAATGAAAAGATAGCACATGAACCTGATGAACGAAAATGTGTGTGGGGGGGGGGACTTGCTTCCTGAACTGGTAACCTCACTCTGCCTAATGAAAGGACTAGACCTTTTTAGGACAGAAAGACTTATATGTCAAGAGGTTCCTCCCCCTAAAATCACTGATTGCTATTTTGATCGGCAATAAAGCAGCCCATGAGTTCCCTTCTATGGCAAGCTGAAAAAGCCAGGCTGGCAAGCAAGCAGAATCTATGGTGCATCTTGCAACGAATTTGGTGGAAATCACCTCATATTCCCTTGATGGTTGCAGCATTTTCTCTTCAGGACTCCCCACAGCACTCCCATTCAAGATACAACACCGTTGCTGCTTTTCTTTTCCCACACCACAGCTGAAGACTGCTGATTGGTGCCTACTCACAGGTATGAAAACCTGCTGGAGAAATTTTCTGGACTCCCAACATAGAGATGAATGCTAATGACTCTGTAATGGTTGCCTCAAAAGCTTCTGGCCATGCTGGATGTGTTTCACCCTTCATTGTTGCAGGCAGTATGTCTCTGAATACCAGTTGCTAGAAATCTCATATGAGGAGAGAGCTATTGCAGTTGGATTCTGCTTGAAGGCTTCCGTAGGTACTTATCTGACTACTTTGATAACAAGATTCTGGATGCGATGAGCCTCTGTCCAGACCTTCTGTTTGCATATTTTCTGAAATTTTATCTTTTTATAATTTTAAACTGTAATTCATCTTTTCTGGCAACAATAAAGGCAAAGAAGTTGGTAGATTCCCCCCTAAAATAAAACCTCATTTTCTTACAAAATTAAATTGTTCAGGCAATGCCATGTTTCACACTGTTGTTGTTTCATAGGAAGCATGGCAAAACTCTATTTGTTTCTCAGCTTGGCCTCAGAGCCGTTTCCTCCAAATATCTAATACAGTGGTACCTCGGGTTACAGACGCTTCAGGTTACAGACGCTTCAGGTTACAGGCTCCGCTAACCCAGAAATAGTACCTCGGGTTAAGAACTTTGCTTCAGGATGAGAACAGAAATCGTGCTCCGGCGGTGCAGCGGCAGCAGGAGGCCCCATTAGCTAAAGTGGTGCTTCAGGTTACGAACAGTTTCAGGTTAAGAACAGACTTCCGGAACGAATTAAGTACGGTACTTAACCCGAGGTACCACTGTAGTAGCTTTCTGCATTAATATCTAAGAACTGGTATATCAACAATGCTGTGATTATGTCCAAAAGATTTGTTGACCTCTGCAAATAATTTACGGCAGACGTTGACTGTTTTAGAGACAAGATTATTGACATGTGTAAAGGTAAAGGGATTCCTGACCGTTAATAGGTAATTGCAGAATTCTTCATGCAGGAAATGAGCACTGCAAATACTATAATAAATATTTCAATACTTTTGAAATTATGTTTCTTTTCTCCTAGCGAGTCTCTCTCCATCAGAAAAGCAGAAACTGACCAGGATGGCAAATTTCTGCCAGTCAGTTCTGTCCCAGCTGGATGCTGGAAAAGAACACAATGGAACGCAAAGTATCCCAACGAATAACAACCGTGATCCAAGGAGCTATGCCACTAGTTCTTTAGCAATGTTTTTCATGATCACCTTCACTTTGCTTATCTGCCTTTTTGGATTTGTGGGAAATGGGACAGTCATCTGGCTCCTGGCATTCCGCATCAAGAGGAATCACTTCACCACCTACATCCTGAACCTCTCCATTGCTGACTTTGGCGTACTCACTGCTGTAGTTGCTATTGATTTGAACTGGATTGTATGTAAGTCATATCCCTTGCATTTTGAGCTTCTAAGGTCATTGTTTTACACTGGCTTCCTATTCACATACAGTGCTAGCCAGTTTCTACTGACGGTCATCAGCATTGACAGGTGCGTGTGTGTCTTTTTCCCCATTTGGTATCATTTACATAAGCACAAACACCTGTCCGCCATCGTGTGCCCTGCAATATGGATCCTTGCCTTCCTACCTTCTGGAATTCACATCATACTCTGGCTAACTGGGAAGTATTGTTATCTAAGCTCCTACCAGTTTCTTTTCAATGCCCTGTTCTGCACCCTGTTAATGTCCTTCTCCACCACAGCCCTGTCCTGGAAGGTCTACTTCAGACCACAACAGTGTAAGCAGAGGAAGCTTTTAACAGCCATCTTGATTACTCTCCTGCTTTTCCTCCTCTTTGCTTTCCCAATGGATGCTGTTCAGGCCCTGCATTATAAAAATCCCTACGTCCTAGAATATGCATTCATATGCTGAAGGTACTTTTTACCACCTTTGGTGGACGTGCCCAAAGATTAAGGCTTTCTGGGAAATGATATATAATGAAATAAAAAAGGTACTTAAATGTACTTTCCCTAAGAAACCAGAGGCCTTTCTCTTGGGCATTGTCGGCCAATCGGTGCTAAAGAAAGATAGAACTTTTTCATGTATACAACAACAGCAGCAAGAATACTTATCGCAAAGTACTGGAAGACACAAGACCTACCCACTCTGGAAGAATGGCAGATGAAGGTGATAGACTATATGGGATTGGCTGAAATGACCGGCAGAATCCGCGACCAGGGGAAAGAGACGGCGGATGAAGATTGGAAGAAATTTAAAATTTATCTTAAGAAATATTGTAAAATTAATGAATGTTAAAATGTTGAGGTTTTAGAGAAAAAAGGGATTACACCTGTAAAAGTTTAAGTAAAAGAAAAGAATAAGGGGAAAATTCTGAAAAAAACAAGGTTTAGGATTTGCTGAAACAAACTTGGAAATTGGGATGTAGAAAGAGGAGGTATGGGGAAGTCGATGAAGTAAGGTTTAAGAAATAAGGATATGAAATTGTACATGTTTGTTTGTGTGCTTGTGTGTTGGTGTTGTGTATTGTTTGTGTTTATAAAAACTGTGAAAAACCAATAAAAAATTTATATTAAAAAAAATAGAATATGCATTCATATGTTCCTCTCTTAACAGTACTGTTAACCCAGTGATTTATTTTCTGGTAGGAATACAGAAGGGCCATTGTTTGCGGGAGTTAATTAAAAGTATCCTTGAGAATATCTTAAAGGAGGAGGAAGAAAGCAGAGAGGAACCAGAATTCCCCAGTCAAAATATAATAGGCTAAATAGAAGTTTAAGCTCCCCACTTTGAGTTTATATAGTTCAGCCTTCTCACACTTGGTTCCCTCCATCAACTGTGGTGGACATTGTAGTTCAAATCATATGGAGAGCACCGAGTGAATCAAGTCTTAGTTTAAAGCAATACAAGTAAAAATCTCTTAAAGTTTTGAAACATTTCTTCCAATCCAAGAAGATACAGAGAGAATACCTTATTTCCTCAGAAAAAGGATGATGCCACTCCAACAGACTTCAAATACTGTGTCCAGTTCTAGGCACCACCATTTAAGAAGGATGCTGACAAGCTGGAATGTGTGCAGATGAGGGCAACCAAGATGATCAAGGGTCTGGAAACCAAGCCTTATGAGGAACGGTTGAGGGAGTTGGGCATGTTTAGCCTGGGGCATAGGATACTGAGAGGAGATAGCATATCTTTCTTCAAATATCTCAAGTGCTGTCACATGGGAAATGGAGCAAGCTTGTTTTCTCCTGCTCTGGAGGTAGGAACCGAACCAATGGATTCAAATTACAGGAAATGAGATTCTGACTAAACATCAGGAATAACTTTCTGATGGTAAGAGCTGTTCAACAGTGGAGCTCTCCTTCCTTAGAGGTTTTTAAATAGAGGTTGGATGGCCATCTGTCAGGGATTATTTAGCCAAGATTCCTGCATACCAGGTGGTTCGATTATATGATCCTCAAGATCCCTCCCAATTATACAAATCTATGATTCTGTTACTGCATCATAGACATATCAAATGTTCTGTGTGTGAATTTTATTGCTTTATTCTTTTTGTAAACTGCTTTGAGGGTTTTTTCTTACAATCATGTAGTAAATACTGTAAATTTTGTGGAAAATCGAAGTAATAAAAGCAGACTCTTTTGTTATATGCTTTGTGTGCATGATTGTGTGGTTATCTATAATCCTAAGAGAATATAAACTGAGGAAAAGAACCGCAAGTTTTGGGTTCAAGTTTCACAGATTTTGGCTGTGTGTCTTGCCTGTCCATATCTGAAGTAACTACAAGCTTCCCTCTTGCTCTAAGTGTTTTTCCTGAAGATGCAGATTATGGAAGGTGTGGTCAGAAATATGCCTGTTTCTCCTTTATTTCTCTCTCTCTCTCTTGTTCTATATTTCCTGCTTTTCCTTTTCTCTCTTTTTCTCTATGTTCTTATTGTTTTCATATTAATGTTTTAGGGTGTGTTTTTTTTGGGGGGGGTATATATGATATAAAGCTTTGTATTTCTCTTTGTAAATCCTAAATAAAAATTCTTCCAAAAAAGGAGAAAAATATACATAGCAGGGGTGAATTTGCTACAAACCCTTTTTTTGGAGAAGACATGAATTGGTCTCATCTACAAGAATGGATCTTGGCAGGCACCCTGAGGCATTATTAGGTTTAAGGGCACTCTTGGGTCACCTTAGTGAATGGTGGACTCTGGGGCCCAGATGTGCCTGTTGGGGTCACATACTGTCAGGGAACTGCCATCGGAAGGAAGGGAGGTGAAAGGGCTCACACAGGTTGGGAGAGACTCAGCAGCTGAAGAGGGAACCAGTAGGGGGAGAAGAGCTGAGCTGAGGGAAAGTGAGCAGGAGGGATGGCTCCGAGACACTTCCAGCGAAAACAGTGGGGAGGTTTCAGGACCTCCTGTAGGGACACCCACTCCTCGCCGGAAACTGTCACGCAGAGAGTCCAGAAGACGTGTTTCCGTTAAGGAGCTTTTATGTTGGAAGCGATTCCGAAAGCAACCACTGTCGGAATCTGCAAGCGACTGACAGAGCCATGTTTAAGGGGCTCCGTTACAGACAGAGGTTTGGAAACATGACCAAACTCTGAGGGACTTGGATTTTACGCACAAGCAGCTCATCGTCCCATCACAGCATTCCGACAGTCTCTGTGAGCAGTCTGTGCAGGAGAAGGCATCATGAGCAACCCAGCCGGAACCGGAGAAGCAGGAGCTGGAGCGGGTCCAAGCCTGGAGGAAAGGTACAGGGCGTTGGAGGTCCAGCTAGCGCTGCAGACGGCGAGGCTCGAGGAGAGGAGGGCTCAAGATGCAGAGAAGGGGAAAACCACCCCGCTCGCCAGAAAGTTGCCAGGATTGGTGCAGAAGTTTGGGGGGGAGGCCAAGGACTATCATGCCTTTAGGACAGAGATGCAATATGCCCTTAATCTGCAGTTTGATGACTTTCCCGACGAGGAATCGCGGGTGGCTTTTGTGATTGGGCATCTCGAAAAGGGGGCGAAAGACTGGGTGAGGCCCCTGATGGCAACAAACAATGACATCCTGAAGGATACGAGGAAGTTTTTTCGTGCAATGGATTTGATGTTTTCCAGCGATATTGAGCAGGGAGTGGTACGCAGACAGTTAATGGCGTGCAAACAGGGGAGCCGATCTGTGCGTGAGTACTGGACTGAGTTTACCATGTTGATCCATAAATTGGGGTGGGATCTATCGGCGGAACCCATTCAAATGCTCTTTGAAGAAGGGCTTTCTTCGGCTGTGAAAGACGAACTTTCCCGGGCGCCCAGGGCGGAGTCTATGGACCAGCTGACCAAATCAGCGCTGACCATAGGAGCGCGCCAAGAGGCGAGAGCCTTGGAGAGGCGGGAAGGGAAGGGGGAACGTTGGAGGGAGCTTCGCATTCCAGAGATTCCAGAGCCACCGTTCCCGCCGGGAGAGCCGATGGAAATTGGAACAGCGCGCGCGCGCGCAGTTTCAAAGCCCAGTGAAGAGCGGAAGAAGGAGGGAAAGGGCGCCAAGAAATGTTATCTCTGCCAACAGCCAGGTCATTTTGCCAGAGTCTGCCCCCAAAGAAAGGAATGGCAAGGAATGGCGGGAGCTGTGGGGGAGAGGGAGGAAAAGGTACCGGAGCAAGTAAAAGCCAACGCCTGGCTGCCACCGTCGGGGCACAGCAGCCAGGCCAAAGAGCAGTGAAAGTGCCCACGCCGGAACCTCCTAAACCCGCCCTAGTGATAGAGGTGTTACTAGAGCTGCCTAACGGACACCCACTAAAGATAAAGGCGCTATTGGACTCAGGCAGCTCCTGCAATTTCATGAGTAAGGAGTTTGCTGCTGAGCACCAGATACAGACTATCCCTTTAAGTAACCCTTTGCAGGTGACCACGATCGATGGAAGGGAGCTGCTGGGAGGAGAAGTCAGCCAGCAGACCGTCCCAATGATAATGAGGGTAGCAAGACACACTGAGCTAATAGCGTTTAATGTGGCTACCTTGGGAGGAGCTCCCATTATTTTGGGGATGAGCTGGCTAGCGTTACATGATCCGCTAGTGGGCTGGCATCAGAGAGTGGTCTCCTTTGGGTCAGCACATTGTCTAGAACACTGCAAAGAGCGGGAGGCTCAAGGAGGGGCCAGAGCCACTCTAGCAGGGACGGAAGTAACGGAGAAGGGGAAGGTTCCCCAACAATACGCCGACCTGAGCAACGTCTTCAGCGAGAGGGAGGCAGACAAACTACCCCCACATAGGCCCTTTGACTGTCAAATCAATTTACTCCCTGGGGCACAGCTCCCTGTAGGCAAGCTGTACGCCATGTCAGACAGAGAGATGCAGGAGCTAAGAGAGTTCATTGACAAGAACCTGAAGAGAGGGTTCATCAGAGAGTCCAGGGCGGTGGGGGGCAGCCCAGTGTTTTTTGTGGACAAAAAAAACACGGACAAACCCAGGCTTGTAGTGGACTTCAGGTCCTTAAATGCAGTGTCAGAACCAGTGACTTTCCCGATGCCCAGAATTGATGACATTTTGACAAGGGTCAGGAAGGGAAAGATTTTTACTAAACTGGACCTGAGGGGGGCGTACAACCTGATACGAATAAGGAAGGGGGATGAATGGAAAACCACCATGTTCACCCCTTTGGGGGCATTTGAATATTTAGTTATGCCCTTCGGCCTACAAGGAGGCTCCGCGTGCTTTCAATCGTTTATGAACCACGTCCTGGGGCCTTTGCTTTACAAGAATTGTGTGGCCTTCTTAGATGACGTGTTAGTATATTCAGAGACTGAGGAGCAGCATGTAAAAGACGTCAGGGAAGTGTTGGGCAGACTGCAAGCCAATCAGCTGTGGGTGAAGCTAGAGAAGTGTCAGTTTCATGCCAAGGAGGTGGAATTCCTGGGGTACCGCTTGTCGGACAAGGGATTGGCCATGGATCCTGGCAAGGTCCAAGCGGTACTGGAATGGAAAACACCGAAAACAAGGAAGGATGTGCAAAGATTCCTTGGATTTGGAAACTTCTATCGGAAGTTCATCAGAAATTTTGCCCACTTGACGGCTCCCATTACGGACTGTCTCAGCAGTAAGAGGAAATTCGTTTGGACGGCGGAGGCGGAGCGAGCTTTTGAGGAGCTGAAAAGGGCGTTCGCTTCGGAAGAACAGCTCCTGCGTGTGGATTTACAAAAACCGATGCGAGTGGAGACGGACGCATCAGACCGGGCTGTGGGGGCGGTGCTTCTGCTGCCTGGGAAGGAGGAGTCAGAGTGGAGACCGTGTGCCTTTTTTTCGCGAAAGCTGAACAAATCTGAGAGGAACTACACGGTGTATGACCGAGAACTACTTGCCATTCATGAAGCGTTCAGGAGATGGAGGCATTTATTAATTGGGGCACAACATAAGGTGCAAGTGTGCACGGACCACAAGAACTTAGAGTATTGGAGAACGGCACGAGTGCTCAACCAACGGCAAGTGCGATGGGCCCAGGAGTTCTCCAAATTTCACTTTGAAATTTGTTATGTGCCAGGTCCAGAAAATGTTAGGGCGGACGCTCTCTCATGCAAACCTGAATATTTGGAAGGGGAGGGGGGACCCGAAGAGAGACATGTCATCCCAGAGGACCGCTGGGTGTGTGGGGCGGCATTGGTGGGGCATAGAGAACTGGTAGAGGAAACAGAGAATGATGAATATGCCCAGAATAAGCTCAGAGGTCTTAGGGGTGAGGGAGAGGAACCAGGGGGTTTTGAGGAAAGAAATGGAGTGTTGTATTACAAAGGGGCACTGTATATCCCCGAAGGAGACTTAAGGGGGAGGGTACTCAAGCAGTTGCACGACAGCCCCACAGCGGGGCATTTTGGGCAACACAAAACCATGTGGTTGGTCACCAGGGAATTTTGGTGGCCTAAGGTGAGGGAAGATGTACGGGAGTATGTAAGAGGGTGTGAGCAATGCCCCAGCGAGCCAAAGGGGAGAGGCGGGCGCCGGCGGGGCTATTAGAACCCTTACCAACCCCAGAACGACCTTGGGAGGCAGTGTCGATAGATTTTATCACTGATCTGCCGAAGTCCAAGGGGAAAACAGCCATCATGGTGGTGGTAGACCTACTAACAAAGATGTGCCACTTTGTAGCCTGTTCGCATGCAGTCACGGCGGAAGAGACAGCGAAGTTATTTGTAGAACACATTTTTAGGTTGCACGGAGTGCCATTGAGGGTGGTCTCAGACAGGGGAAAACAATTTACTTCCAGGTTCTGGAGGAAGCTCATGAGCTTACTGCAGGTGGAGGTCAACTTTTCGACTGCCCGGCACCCTGAAACCAACGGGCAGGCGGAAAGAGCAAACGGTGTCCTCCAGCAATACCTGAGGTGTTATGTCAATGACAGAGAGAATGACTGGGTAGAGAGGTTGGCGCTGGCGGAATTTGCCTACAACAATGCCGAGAATGTGTCCACAGGGATGAGCCCCTTCTTGGCTAATTATGGGTGTCATCCCAGGGCATTCCCAGGGGGAGGAGGGGAGAAATGGAGCGTCCCGGCAGCCGAGCATTTTGTAGAAGAAATGGAAGCAATCCATCGTCAGCTCCAACTCAACTTAGAAAGGGTGAAGGAAGAATACAAGAGGCAGGCAGACAAGAACCGAAGGGAAGGTGAAACCATAAGGGTGGGAGATCGGGTGTGGCTGTCAACCCAAGGGTTGCCGTTCAAAGGAGGTTGTAAGAAATTAAGACCCAGGAGGTTGGGTCCCTTTGAGGTCATTCAACAAGTCAACCCAGTGGCTTTCAGGCTCCGGTTACCCAACCACATGAAACTGCACCCAGTATTTCACAGGTCGTTACTGTCACCGTATGAGGGGGGACGAGAAGGGATGTCCACTCGGGGACCGATCATAGAAGAAAGAGAATGCAGCAGCCATGTGGCAGAAATCCTCGACGCCAGGTGGAAGGGGGATCAGGTGGAGTATTTGGTAGCGTGGGAAGGAGAACCGGAGTCAGAAAACACTTGGGTAATGGCAGAAGATATCAATGACGAGGTATTGATAGAAACGTTCCATCAAAGGTTCCCAAGGAAACCTCAGCCTGTGGAGAGGTTCCGGAGGGAATACTTTGGGACCACTGATGAGGAGGAGGAGTTAGAAGGATTCACGGATTCGGAAGGGGAAGGGGAGATGGACTCTGAGGAGGAGGAGTACTTCGAGACCAGGAACCGCAACAGGTGGAGAGAAGTGTTCGAGACATCGGAAGGTGAAGGAAGTTCCTTCCGGGGTTTTGCCTCCTCACCGCCCATAGAGGAGGGGGCGGGAGGGGGTGAAGGGGGCCCTGGAGGGGAGGTGGATGTCAGGGAACTGCCATCGGAAGGAAGGGAGGTGAAAGGGCTCACACAGGTTGGGAGAGACTCAGCAGCTGAAGAGGGAACCAGTAGGGGGAGAAGAGCTGAGCTGAGGGAAAGTGAGCAGGAGGGATGGCTCCGAGACACTTCCAGCGAAAACAGTGGGGAGGTTTCAGGACCTCCTGTAGGGACACCCACTCCTCGCCGGAAACTGTCACGCAGAGAGTCCAGAAGACGTGTTTCCGTTAAGGAGCTTTTATGTTGGAAGCGATTCCGAAAGCAACCACTGTCGGAATCTGCAAGCGACTGACAGAGCCATGTTTAAGGGGCTCCGTTACAGACAGAGGTTTGGAAACATGACCAAACTCTGAGGGACTTGGATTTTACGCACAAGCAGCTCATCGTCCCATCACACATACCTAAGACTTACTTAGCAAGGAAGGAGTCCCCATTTGTTCCCAGTCAAGTTGCTGCGTTCAGTACCAGCTGATGTTTACAGCCCATGCCAAGGGCAGCTCCACAAATACTTCATTACAGTAATCCAAACTCCAAGTTACCAAAGAAAGTACTACAGAAAGGACTATACCCTGGTCAACATACAGCTTCAATGCAAGCCAGTTTCTGGAAAGGAAAATCATGCAGACTTTCACTCCAAGGCTGCAATAGCACATCATCATAGCTCAAAATGTACTACTGTGAGAACAGGGCAAGTGTCTAAGACCAGCTCACCAATTTCAGAATAAGGTTTATTTTCCATATGATGGCTCTCATTTCCTGTAAAGCGTGTTCTCCCTAACAGAGAGCACGTGTTGCCGTTGGGGAACAGGCCGCCCAGCCATGACCAGGCAAATTGATCTGCAACCCTGGCCTTAAGGGTTAATTGGGTTGCTGGGGAATATGGATTGTTACCAATTTGGAGGAGGAGTCAGAAGTTATAAATAGAAGGGCCAGACGTGGGGACGTCCTCTTGGCCGTTTTGCATCGGATCAGGAGCTGCACCGAGACGGTTGTATACTCGCTTGCTTTCGTTTTCATAGGGCCTACCTTAGAATTCGAGCTTTTCCTTGTCCTTACCCCTGGTTTAATTGATTTATTCCTTCCCTCCCATTATCCTTCTCTCACTTAATTCTTCCTTCCCCTTCTCCCCCCTTCCCTCCCTTTCCTCCCATTGGATACTTTACCCTCCTTTTTAATTTCTGTTGTAATTTAACATCGATCTATAGCCACAGGCTTGAGGGTGGGTCCCCCCCCCGGCCTGTCAGGGCCTGCCTTTGGGCTGGGCACCTGGTTTTCACGGCCGCCAGGGCCTTTCTTAAATCTCCCCCCTCTCCGGCCGGTGGTTTTGCCGGGGCCGGGGCTGCGAGTGCGGAGGCCGGCGGTAAGGGCGCTCGGCGAACCGCTCGGGCCTCACTGCGGCCCGGCGCCTTGAGGGCCCTCCCCGGTAAAAGGAAGAAATAGTTGCCTTTACCTGCTGCGGCTCCCGGGCGCCGAGGAAGGACGTGCCGGTTTTCTCTGGCCGCTCCACGGGGCCGCCGCAGCGCCTGCCACGTGGGGGGTGCCCCCTTTGGGCCTCGGGGGATTGTCGGTGGCACCGAGTGGGGGAATTTATCCCCGCCGTTTGGCCTTGCCGCGAGCGGCGCGGCAGCGCGGGCGGCCTCGTGGGGCCATTGGCCTGGGCGGCGGTAGCGCTGCTGAAGACGGCACGGCGGCGCCAAGAGGCTGGCCTTCTTTTGTGGCTCGGCTTCCCTCCTCCACGTTTATTTTAAGCGAGTGGGGCCGCTTCTCGGGATCGGGAGCGGCGGCCCACGCTTGCGCCCGCCATTTTGCTTGCAATCCGGCAGCGCTCTGCCGTGGGGGAGAATTTATTCTGGTTTGCTGCTTGTTTCCTAGCTGCTCCCCCTTGTGGCCAGGCAAGGTTACTGCGGCTGGGTCTTTGTTCTGGAGCTCCCCCTGGTGGCTCAGTGCAGTGTTGCAACTCCTTTGCATGAGCTGGGGGTTAGCGAGCGCCCCCTGCTGGAAGAAAGGAGTAACTGCATTCCTTTGGTTTCTGATACATTCATTACAGGAAAATAAACAATAAATATAATAAATAAATTAAACATAAATAAATAAATAAATAAATAAATAAATAAATAAATAGGATATTCAGTTGGTTGATAGATAGATAGATAGATAGATCATAAATAGATAATATAGACATCCATTCTAGTGCATTTATTATTAGTTTTCCAGCAGCTGACGTACTGTTTACAGCTTACGCACATTATCTGCGGCCAGCAGTGACGTCTGGCTGCGGCAACTGTTAACTCTCAATTTGATTATAATAGCAGGTATGGCTCCTAAGAAAGTCACGGCCCGTCCCGGCTCAGCCCCTGGTGCAAAACGGCCTATTAGAGGTCCATCACAGGCGCTTCGCTCTCCCACCCTGAGTCAACCGGCAGGACGGGTGCAATCGATGGTGGACAGTATGGCTGGCGATCCAGTAGCCCTGTCTTGCTTCGCAGCCGAAATGGATGGTTTCCTTCAACAGTGTTCTGCTCAGCCTTCCGCGTCTAGAAGGCGTCCGCGTCCAGTAATGGCGCCATCCCCAGCGTCACCGTCATCTAGTGAAGAGGAGAGAGATGGCTCATCAGCTGGGGGTTTGATGATTGATTCCCAGATAGCACATCCCCGTGACTTACCTGCTGCCCGTGGCCGTTCTCGGAGGCCACGCCGTTCCTCTGGGAGGGCTGCGAGGGGGAAAACTCCTTTGGCAGCTTCCACCCGCCGTGCTGTGGTCACTCAGCCTTCGGATGAGGTGGCCTCAGGTTCCGGGATCTCACTTGTTGTTTCTCCTCATTCAGCACCAGGTGCATCACAGCTGAGCCCTGATTATGAGTCTTCCATTGATGACAGTCTATCAGTTCCTGCCAGGGAGTCTTCGGGTGGTAAACGTCGCTGCAGGAGGTCCTCACTGAAGCGTGCCAAGCAGAGGAGGGGCGAATCATCTTCTTCTTATACTGCCCCAGGTCCTTCACGACAGGATCCTGATTCCGAGTCCTCCATCGAAGACAGCTTGCCAGTGCCTCCCAGAAGGTCGTCAGGCGGAAAGCGTCGCAGCAGGAGATCTTCGCGGAGGCACGCAAAACGGAGGAGGGACGACTTGTCGTCCTCTTATACCGGTACGTCTTCCTCTAGTTCTGATGGTGAGGCTGATAGTTCTTTGGAGCTTTACTGGGGCTATGGGGAAGCAGCCGCTGGACTCCCGAGGTGGGCTTGGGAACGTCAGGCTAACACGCATCGGGCAAGGTATGGGGCAGTACAGGAATGTAAAGATGGCGTGTTGGTACCTGACGTTAAGGTCTCTACCAATTCCGCCAGAGACGTCATTCCAGGTTCGCATTTGTCGGCCAAGTTGAGAGCTAGGATTCTAAATGGCCGTTATGTTGAGATGTTTAAGTTGGCTCCTCCTTCGGAGGACCAGGAGAGGGCGAGCTCTTCAAGGAAGCGCTCTGGTGTGACCAGTACAGACAGGACATTCGAATGTTGGCTCGATTGTTTCCAAGTCTTTGCTGGAGTGGTCATGGCGGCTTATCCGCGGAGATCTCTTCATTTGTTAGTTTACTTATCTATTGTTCGCTCTGCTTTCACCAAAGCTGGTGAAAAAGCTGCGATCAAATATGATGAGAATTTCAGGCGCAGGGCGGCTAAGATTCCCTCGGCCCGATGGGATCGTAAAGATCTTGATGTGTGGACCACTTACATGGCTCCACTCATTGAGAGAAGGGCGCCAGAGCAACAGAGAATGAGGCCAGGGGCCTTTAAAACCGCACGTCGCCTTCTATGCTGGGATTTTAATAAGGGTTCCTGTCAGCGCCAGGGGTGCAAATTTGCTCACATGTGCAAAAGGTGCAGCGGTTTGCACGCCGCTTCCTCCTGTTATGCTGGTCGGCAGCCCTTTCGCGGAGGAAAAGGGGGTTCTCAACAAACCCCCAAAGCAACCCCCCCTGCTTCAACCTCGGGAACAGGAAAATAATGT
Organism: Podarcis pityusensis; assembly: GCF_964106645.2. Classification (NCBI taxonomy): domain Eukaryota; kingdom Metazoa; phylum Chordata; class Lepidosauria; order Squamata; family Lacertidae; genus Podarcis; species Podarcis pityusensis. The sequence continues at coordinate 7,650,030 of NC_138031.1, read as the reverse complement.
GTTGACTTCCTTGGCTTTTACACCCGTTCGCCTGCCGGTCCTGCAAAGTTGGTTGCAATTCTACCCCAATAGGGAGGCTGCATGCTATTTGAGTAATGGTTTTTCGTTAGGTTTTCGGATTCCAGTAGCCATGTCTCCCGTGGCACGTAATCCTGCTAACCAGAAATCAGTTCGTGAGCTACCTCAGGTTGCTCGCAAGAAGATAGAAAAAGAGGTGACCATGCAGCGCATGGCCGGTCCTTTTAGCGACCCCCCGTTTCATAATCTGCATGTATCCCCATTGGGTATCGTGCCAAAAAAGGCCCCTGGTGAATTTCGACTAATTCATAATTTGTCACATCCCAAGGGTACGTCAGTCAATGATGTTATTCCTCCGGAGCTGTGCTCCGTAAAGTACGCTTCCCTTGATCAGGCGATCAAGATGATTCGGAAATTTGGACAAGCTGCTTTATTGGCAAAATGCGACATCGAATCGGCTTTTCGCCTTTTGCCAATTCATCCGGAGGATTTTTGGTTGCTAGGTTTTAAGTTTGAGGGCAACTATTATTTCGATAAAGCTATGCCTATGGGATGTTCAATTGCTTGTGCTGCTTTTGAATCTTTTAGCACTTTTTTGGAATGGGCCCTTAAGTCTAAGACAGGAAGGGGCGGAGTCACGCATTATTTGGATGATTTTTTATTGGCCTCGGCTGGTGATACAGACGATTGCTTGTTGCTACTGCAAGCGTTTGCTGACATCACGCAGGAACTTGGGGTTCCCCTTGCCGCAGACAAGACCGAGGGTCCTTCCACTCTGCTTACTTACCTGGGTATCCTTTTGGATACGGTTGCTCAAACTTCTAGCTTGCCGAGTGACAAGCTGGTGGCTTTGAGAAAGATTATAGAAGAATTGCTCCCTTCGAAGAAAGTGTCACTTAGGCAAATCCAGTCACTTTTAGGACACCTGAACTTCGCTTGCAGAGTGGTGGCTCCTGGGCGTCCTTTCTGTTCTCGCCTAGCTCGACTCACTTCAGGTTTGAAGGCTCCACATCATCGGGTGCGCCTTTCTAGTGAAGTGAGGGCTGATCTGTCCATGTGGTTGGAATTCCTAGAGGAATTCAACGGAGTGTCGTTATGGCAAGACACGTTGAACTTGCATAATGACTTCCAGGTGCAATCTGATGCTGCAGGTTCGCTAGGTTTTGGTCTTTATTGGAAGGGCCGCTGGTGTGCAAAACGTTGGCCGTCTGAGTGGAGGGGAGGGGAGATTACGCGGGACCTAACTTTTCTCGAGTTTTTTCCCATTGCAGTGGCAGTGCATTTGTGGGTCGAGGAGTTCAGGAACCGTCGTGTCTGCTTCTGGACTGACAATCAGGCGTTGGTGACGGTGCTGGCCAAGCTGTCGTCACGTTCCCCGCGGGTGTCTGCCCTTTTGCGAGCTTTCGTGCTGCACTGTTTGCGTTGTAATATAGTTTTTTCTGCACGTTTTATTCCTGGGGTCTCTAACGAAATCGCTGATGCTCTGTCCCGTTTTCAGATGGAGCGCTTCAGACTCCTGGTTCCAGAGGCACGGATACTTCCGGAATATTTCCCGGATCATCTCTGGAACCTTGGCAACGATTAGTTTTGCAGGGAGTAGCGGCATCGGTTTCCCCCTCCACCCTGCGTTCTTATACAAAAGTTTGGGATAATTTTTTGACATTTATGCGCCAGTCTGCCAGCGAAATGCGAGGGCCCCCACCCACTTCTTCGCAGGTGTTAAAATATCTGGCACACTTATTTCAATTGGGGCGGGCAGCCAAGACGATTAGGATGCAAGCAGCTGCCATTGCATTTTTCTGTAAAATATTTTTCGATAAGGATCCTTGCTCGAGGTTTATTGTTCGCAAGGCCCTTGAAGGCTGGGGTAGGCTGTGTCCTCCCCGACCAGCAAGAAGGCGCCCCATATCTTTTGACATGCTGAGCAATATGTGGAAAAAGCTGCGGGTGGTGTGTTGGTCGGGGTATGAGGCTCGCCTATTCTCGGCGGCCTTCTCTATCGCCTTTTTCGGCGCTTTAAGAGTGGGTGAAATGGTGGTGGAAGATCATAGGGATGGTCGTTCTTGGGGTCTTTTCCTCCAAGACGTGCAGTTATCCCCTAACGAATTGAGGATCACAATTCGGCACTCTAAGACGGATCAGAGGGGTAAGGGTGCTTTGATTCGTCTCCCTGCTACGGGGGTTGCAGGACCTTGCCCTGTAAAAGACGTTAGCAAGTACCTGGAGGTGCGCACCCAAGGGGATGGGCCTCTGCTCAGGCATGAGGATGGGTTGCCATTATCAAAGCAACAATTCGCAAAAGTGATGCGCAAAGCGATTCTGGCTTGTGGCGGCACAGCTGGAGATTTTGCCCCCCATTCGTTTAGGATTGGGGCTGCCACGACGGCTGCTCACTGGGGATTGTCAGCCGCCAGGATAAAGGATTTGGGCCACTGGAAATCGAATGCTTTCAGAGGCTATGTTCGTTAACTTGGTTTCCTCTGTTTGTTTGTTTATGTTATGTCAGGTCAGGCGGCTGTCCGAGTGTGGATGGTGGGGCACAGCATCGTCCATTGGGCTGGTGTTGCAGCACGTCAGGCTGGTGTGGGTCCAGATCTTGGCCTTCCTCCGCATGTTCAGTTGTCCTGGCTGTCCAGACGAGGAATGCGTTGGTCGGAGCTCCTGCCGCGGATCCGGAGCCAGTTGCTCTGGGAGGGGCCGCCATCGGCTATTGTAATACAGCTGGGAGAGAACGACCTGGTGGCTATGGGCTGTTCTTCACTGCGTGCTGCAATTTGGACGGACTTGGGGACTTTGCGGGCAATGGTGCCTACAGCAATGATATTTTGGTCTCAGCTTTTGCAACGATGCATGTGGAGGGGCAGTCGTTGCCCAGTCGCCACAGAAAGGGCCAGAAAGCGCATCAATTCTGCTGTGACACACCGGATTGCTGAGCTGGGTAGAGATGTGATTTCTCACCCTGCAATTCTTTTTAAGATGCCATCCTTTTTCCGAGATGATGGCGTGCACCTTTCTGCTTCAGGGAATGAGGCTTGGTTAGGTGCGGTGGCTGCCAAGCTGAGGTCTTGGTTGGGGCTGTGAGTGGTTTGGCGGTGAGCTGGAGGCTCCATGGCGGTTAGGCATTGGTTAATTGGTGCTTGGAGGGGTAAGTGCCTACCCCTCCAAATGATGCGGAAAGGGAATTCCGTTAAAGGAATCCAGGGGCTTGCCATTATTTTCGTCCTTGTCCGTGGAGCCGGACTTGGGCCGTGCAAGCCCCACCGGAACATGAGGGTGAGAAGTGAGGGTCTGTTTCCCGACCTCACTTTCTCATCCAATACTTGTTTCCCACGCTGGCTTCCGGTGGAGTCCGGAAGGGCCAGCTCTGTCCTTGAGGGCCAGGACAGATAGTCATAACCAATGCCTAAGCAACCACTCACAATATTTTTTGTATTTGAATAAAGTTGTGGCCAAAATTATGCCAAAAACCTTAAACAAAAATTGATGTGTGAAGTGTGAAATTATTTGGGGGGTGGCACTGTGGAACTCAACACGCAACTGGCCTTTACAGTAGTGGGCTTGCTATCTGCTGTGCTAATGGCAGAACAGGATGTGAATCTGTTAAGTCCCGTTCCATGCCCGATAAGCATGGGGCACCTTTGTCTGGTGGCACTGTGGCCCATTGATTGCAGCAAAATACTGGGCAAAGAGGGGAGGGAAAAGCCTAGGTAAGGCTGCTTCCCCCAGAGCTCACAGCCATTTTGCTGTGGGTCCCGTAATGCACCAGCCAGGGCAAATACATGATACCCAAAACCAGCTGCCTAAAGCAGAAAACTCACTCTGCTCTTTTAGGAGAGAAAACCTCATGTGGCAAGAGGCTTCTCCTCTAAGGTCACTAATGACTATATTGACAGGTGATAAATAACATTTTATTCTCCCTGTATGAGGCTGGCAAGCTAAGAAGAGGTGGAGATCAATGGAATCAGCTGTGCATCTTGCAGTGAATTTGGTCAAAATCATGTAAATTTCAGAGCGGCAATGTTTCCCCCACAAGTCTGTCCACCATTCATCATTCTGGCACAGAGTACAATAGCCCTGCGGCTTCCCACACACCGTATCTGAAGACTACGCTTTTTCACAGGTATTCAACCCTGCTGCAGAATATCGCTGGAATCTCACTCAGGTAATGGGCATTAGTGACTGTAGTGACTCCTTTCCTCAAAGGAGAGGAAAGCGATAAAACCTTCTGACTCCTCCACTAGCTCTGCTCCTTTGAATTTTTCAGTTGTACCACCCTGGGCCGCTCTTGAGATACAAATTAATTTATTGTATTTAAATGAATAAATATAATGAATGAATCCATCAATCAAATTGGAGTTGGACTTTACTGTCAAAATCTTTGTAGTAAATGATATACAAGAGAAGACAGTATGTAAACGGCTTAAAGCAGCAGTATATCTGTCCACCATATTTTTTGTTGATTGCAGTACTCATCGTATCACCACCCTGTTCATTGTTTTATTGTCACTTTCACTTGTGAGCAAACTGGATGTGGCTCAAAGAAGGTAGGTAGAACATTCCATGTAAGTATTCTCCCCACCCCCCTTGATACCACATTCCTTTCCCCCCCTTTTTTGTGGCACCATCTCTCTTCTCCTCCTCCTGCACAACTAAAAAAAAAACCTTTTCTCAAAACCTTTGATTTAAGTTCTTATCCCTCATCCTAACCAAAATAAATCTCCAAATGTCTTTGCTAACAGTCATCATTATTTGCTCTCTCCCCCTCTGTCTCCTGGTCCATTGTCTTTCCCTTTCTTGTTTTAAACATGAATTCTATGTTAGAGATGAGTAAGAAAGACATTGAAGACCTAGGCAAGAATTTCAATCCTTCATCCTAGTCAAATTCCTACAGCCCTGTCAGCCATGCATGCTGCCTTCTGTAATAGCACGAGTAAGTCTGTTACTGGTTGTCGAAGGAAGGCTCAAAGCTTAGGGAGAAAACTGGGAAGAGATGGGCCCTATACCAGTTGTTGGAAGAGAAATATTTTCTTGGGTTAATCAAAATGAAAGGAAGCAGTCATGAAGCCAAGTTCTCATCCTGTAACTATTGTGCTGAACCAAAATATGAAGCAGGCTTTACTTTCTGGACAGTTCTGCTTGTAGATGGATATGTAATTATGCAGAAAATCTCTGGGGAAACAGAGCAAGACAAATAGGCAGTTTTCAGCTAGTAATCTATATATCTCCTCAGCAGTTCACTGCTAGGCAGTTGTGGTCTAATATCATAGCTATCTTGCTTTGACACATGCGGATAAGATTTTTGGTGCTAGAGTGAAGAAACGTATCATAAATTCATATTCACACACATCTCTTCACAGTCCCATTCCTGTTATTTTATTATTTTTTAATCTGTTATTAATTTTAAATTGTTGTAACCTGTCCTGGGACCTGTTGATGAAGTACAGGTAATAAATTTAACAACAGCAGCAGAAAGCAACAACAGCGACAAAACAATTGCATGCCTCAAGAGGGAGAGGGAGAAAAACTATAAGACATCACCAATTGTCTGTAACAGAGGGGTGATGCTGTACAACTTGCCATGGTCTTCATGGTGCTTGTTACATTGACCACAATTTTTGTGTTTCTCTCTCTCTCTCTCTCTCTCTCTCTCTCTCTCTCTCTCTCTCCTCTCCCTCTCCCTCTGTGTGTGTGTGTGTGTGTGTGTGTGTGTGTGTGTTGTATATTCATAACTCTTTTCACCATGTTGAACATGGAAATATGGAACCATGACAAGATTCTACTCAGTGAAGGCAGCTCATCTGATTAAGGTCTCCCGATTCCCTACTGCTTCCAAATCAACTTCTTCCAAGAGTGCTTACTAATAACGTTATCGCTGATCATACTTTCCATTCAGAAGCTCCCTTTCTTGCATTTTATTGGTTCTTATGTGCCTCACTGAACAGCAGTGTTAACCCGTTCATCTATTTCCTGGTTGGGAGAATGAAAAGAGGCAGACCTATAGTGAGCATGAAGGTGATACTCCAGAATGCTTTCAGAGTTGAGGAAAACTCTCCAGAGGAAGAGGAGACTGCTGCTGAAACATAGTTGTGATGGTTCCAAAAGATCATGTCTAGATGTATCATTAGAGCTCTAAAAACATTCTTGTTTTTAGACTGAGCCCATAAGTTTCTGTTGCATTGTATTTAGCCTTGTTGACCTATGTTCAATTGGGCTACTGCTTTCATAGTGTACATAATATTTCACCCATGAGCAAGAGATTCAACTAGTTCGTCATTAGTAAATATACATAGCTTTGGGTTTTGTTGCCTGTCACCTTGTTGACTTCATATCCTCATCTGCAGGGCTTTGGCTTATCCTGCAGAATGTCCTGGATTCAGCCAGTGGCAGCTCCGGGTAGGGATAGGAATGATTCCTGCCTATATCCCTGCTGGTCATTGTCAGCAATCTGAGCTAGGTAGAATAATGGTCTTGTCTTGTACAAGGCAGTTTTCTATATTTATTTATTCAGAGGTTTGAACATATGCATGGCTTGAGAATTGATGCGTGTATGGTTGGGTGGGAAGGACAGATGAAGAAAAAGGAGTCCAGAAGCTTCGCAATAAAGGTTGCCTTTGAGGAGGAGCATGAAGGAAAAGAAATATGTGCGGACACCAAAGAGAAGGAGAAAAAACTAAAAGAAAGGATGTGATGTGTTAGTGCTGGTGCAAGACATTTTGCTGCCTGAAGCAGAGGAGCAAATGTACTCACAAATCCTTGCTGCACCTTTTACTGCCTTCATCCTTCCCATTCACCCCCATTCTGCCATGAGAAGGGCCTTCCTTACCTTCCTGCACTCTCTCCTGCCACACATAGAATTTATGTAGCTTGCATCTGGGAGCAAAGAGGCTTGAGAGATTTCAAGCATCCTACTTTTATCCATAGAGGATTCTCTGATTAAGAGTGGGAGTAGATTGGCTATATGTAAACAGGAGTGCCTTGCGTGCTCTGGTCCATGGGATCATGAAAAGTCAGACACGATTAAACTACTAAATAACAACAACATCCCTACTGTACCATCATCCTGCTCTTTCCAGCCCATTAGCTGGGCTCTCTTTCCCCCGGTGTTTTGGAAATCTCCTGCGTGGGGAGCAAAGTGCTTCTCAGTGCTTAAAACTTACTTGCAGGCTTTTGAAGTGTAATGGAGCCTTTCAAAGCACTTTTGTATATTTTACAAATGGAGCTGTTACTGTGCATGATCACAATCCTCTAAACATTATATTGACAACCCAATGATAATGTTTTTTCTCTTGTCACATGACACTGGCAAACTAATTAAGGATAAATGAAGGCAAACAAGCATATTCCAGCACATCTTGTCATGAGCTCTTAAATGCATTGAATGTTTCCTCAAGACGTGGAAGTTGCATTGGTGTCTGCAAATCTTCTAGCACAGGATTACTTACTTCTGGTTCTCTCGCTCTCTTTATCACATTATCTGATCCAACGTTAATCACAGGTAAGAGAAAAGCTCAAGTTAGAAATTCTTCACTTGCAGGAGCAGAAAGACGAGTTATTGGTGTGGCAGAATTAAGCATTGATTATGATGATGATTGACAAGTACAGCTTCGATTCCTGGGGTTAAAAGATTAAAAGATAACCCAGCTGTGAAAGGTTCTGTATGAGGTTTTAGAAACAGGAAAGTATAGGAAGCTGCCTCCTAAAATTTAGTCCATTTATTTATTTATACCCACCTTTCCTCCAAGGAGTTCAAGGTGGTGTACATGGTTTGTCTTGCTCCTCTTTTTTTCCTCACAAGAAACCTTTGAGGAAGGTCAGGCTGAGGAACTCTGGTTTGAAGTTATCCAGTGAGTTTTATATCTGTGTGGGAATTTGATGGCTGGTCTCCCAAATCTTACTCCAAAATTGGAATCACAATGCCACATTAGCTCTTTCCAACTTCCCCAGTATGGCTTTACATTGTTTCATTGCTGGGGGTTGGACTAGATGACCCTTGGGTCCCTTCCAACTCTAAGATTCTATGGTTGTGTGACTCTGGCTGACAGCACTTCTCAAGGGTTTCAGATAAGGGTCTGCCCTAATGGTTGATGCCAGGGATGGAACCCTTCTGCACAGGAGGCAGATGTTGCACCACAGAGCTATGTTCCTTGCCCTGGGAAGCATTTTTACTTTGGGGAATATGGGAACCCTATCATAGAGACGCTCTGAAAGCCCAAATATATTCAGGTAGCTGCAAGCTCCACTGGCCCCTTTACCTGGCAACTAAAGAGCAAGTCATTTCACCTTAACCACCCACTCCAAAATAGCTACAAAGTATGAAAGACTAATCTCCAAAGCTTTAGCTTTGTCTTTGCTTATTTCCATTAATAAAGACTAATTCTACCATTCTCTAAATTCTTCCAGCAGGAAAACACCGGACAAAGTAGAAAAACAAAGATTGATCACGATGGTCAATTACACCCTCCCATCACCGTCCCCAATGAATGCTGGAGAGGAATATTACGGAACGGACAATGGAACTGTTCTCTCTAACAATAGCAACATTGATAATGATTCAGGATTGACATTAGAACAGTATATATTGAATATCAGCTACCTTTTAATCACCATTTTGGGGCTTTTGGGGAATGGGACTGTGATCTGGCTGCTTGGCTTCTCCATTAAGAGGACTCCTTTGACCACTTACATCCTGAACCTCTCCATAGCTGACTTTGGTTTACTCACCGTTGTGTTTATTCATATAATATGTTTGATAGTGGTAGCAGACTTCTCCACTTACCTTGCAGATTACATGCTTTTCTTGATTTTCCTATTTATGTACACCACTGGTCAACTTCTACTGACAGCCATCAGCATTGATAGGTGTGTGGCTGTCCTTTTCCCACTTTGGCATCGATGCCACCGACCACCAAATATGTCCAAATATGTTTGTGCCTCAATATGGGGACTTTCTTCTATTTTCCCTGCAATTAGATTCACTCTCCTCCTGGCTGATTTAAACGTGTCTACTATAGTGCGAATTCATCTTATTGTGAATGGCTTCCTTTGCCTCCCACTCATGACTGTCTCCACTCTGATCCTTTTCATCAGGGTCTGCTTTAAATCACACCAGAGGAGGAGGGGAAAACTTCTAATTATTGTCCTGCTTGCTCTCTTCTTCTTCATCATTTTTTCTTTTCCACTCAATGCCGTTGTCATCACTCTTTATGTTATTCATTCAGTACCTCTTTTTTTCTTTCAATATATCTATCTACTCACCTGTCTGAATAGCTGTATTAACCCTTTGATTTATTTCCTGGTTGGAAGACAGAAAAGAGGCAGGTGTAGGCAGAGCATGAAAGCCACATTACAGAATGTTTTCAAAGAGGATGAAAACCCTGCAGAGGCAGGGGAGATCTCTTTGGAAACTCAGTTATGATGGCTCAAAAATATTGCCAAAATATGTTTTTATCATTGTGATTCTGATGACACAATCTAGTTCCAAGTTTACAAACTTTCTGTCTGTAACCTGGTTGACCTGTGCTCAGTGCTGACTGTTGATTTCAGAGTGTGCATAGAATCTCAGTCTTGAACAGATGGATGGACTTGATGAACTTCTTCTTCTTCTTATTATTATTATTTTATAAATCTAGATAGTATAAAACTCTGGAGGAAGCCTGGGTCCATTCATGAGAAGAGCATTTAATGTATTCAGGGAGCTCTTAGCTTGCAGTTGGAGCTGCTGGGGAAAGATGTAGGCTGAGGTGGGAAGGTAGATTTGGCTGGCAGAATGGAACTTTTACACACACTTTGAATGCCTTATGCAACAGCATTATTTTTTTTCAGTTCAGAAGCTCCCTAGATCCTATATTACGACCACTTTTGTCCCTGCCTGAACAGCTCTGTTAACCCTTTGATTTATTTCCATGTTGGAAGACACAGGAGATTATAAATGGTGTTCGTGATTTTAAAGAGTGGCAAAAAGTAATTACAGTATATATCAGGCAAGGAAAGAAACCAAGAATAACATTTAAATTAATTACAGATACCAAAAGAGAGGAGGTTTCTCTCTACCAGATTTGAAATAGTATTATGAAGCTTCTTGCCTTTGTTGCTTAAGGGATTGGATATTGTTAAAAAATATAGATTTATTGGTGGGCACAGGATATTGGGCATAATATCATGTTTGAGGACTGGGAGAGGTTGTGGAGTAATGGATTGAAATTTACTGCATGTAACGCCCTGAAAGAAAATGTAATGAAAATGATTTATAGATGGTATATGACCCCAGTCAAACTTGCTAAAATTTACCACCTGTCTGATAATAAGTGTTGGAAATGCAAAGAGTGTGACGGAACGTTCTTCCACCTCTGGTGGACTTGCCCTAAAGTGAAGGCGTTCTGGGAAACGATTTATAATGAACTGAAAAAGGTATTTAAATATACCTTCACTAAGAAACCAGAGGCTTTCCTTTTGGGTATTGTCGGCCAAGGGGTGGCAAAGAAGGACCAGACATTTTTTATGTATGCAACAACAGCAGCAAGGATACTTCTCGCAAAACACTGGAAAACTCAAGATCTACCCACACTGGAAGAATGGCAGATACAACTGATAGACTACATGGAACTGGCTGAAATGACCGGCAGAATCCGTGACCTGGGAGAAGAGAGGATTGAGGAGGACTGGAAGAAATTTAAGAACTATTTACAAAAGTATTGCAATTTGAGTGAATGTTAAATAAGATGCTAGATCAAAATAACTGAGCACCACTAAATTTAGAAGTTTTTAAGAAAATAAGTAAGACTGTGAAATTTAGCTTCTTCTGAGAATTATAAGATTAGGAAATATAGAAGGGATATAAGAATTTAAATAAGAGGATAAATTGCTGACAAAATGTTTTAACGATGAAAATGGGAGCGGGAGATGTGAGGAAGTCCAAAGAAAATGTGAAAATATGTTAAGATCAATGTTACATTGTTTATCATGTTTATTTTTATTGTAAAATTTAATAAATTGCTTTAAAAAAAAAAAAATATAGATTTATTAGATTTGGAAGGTTTTGATAATAGATTTGGGTGGCACACATATTTATGGTATGAAAAGGTAAAAGTCCATGAAGGTTTTCTGAACCACATTATTCTGAAATCAATATATGAGGTGTGGAATAGATATAAGACTTAATAGAATGTAAAACACCCTGGTGGCTGTTGCCGTTAGAGGCAACAACTATAAAAAGGTTAAATATGGGGAAAGGTTGGGCTACCTATGGAGATTTGGTGATAGAGATGGATAACCAGTGGAAATTAATATCTTATGAGGATATAAAAACATTGATAAATGATTGACTGCATTATCATCAAATAAATGAAGTGTTTTATGAAGACCACAAGAAAAATAATAATAATAATAATAATAATAATTTATTATTTATACCCCACCCATCTGGCTGAGTTTCCCCAGCCACTCTGGGCGGCTCCCAATCAATGTTAAAAATAGTACAGCGTTACATATTAAAAACTTCCCTGAACAGGGCTGCCTTAAGATGTCTTCTGAATGTCAGGTAATTATTTATCTCTTTGACATCTGATGGGAGGGCGTTCCACAGGGCGGGCGCCACTACCGAGAAGGCCCTCTGTCTGGTTCCCTGTAGCCTCACTTCTCGCAATGAGGGAACCGCCAGAAGGCCCTCGGTGCTGGATCTCAGTGTCCGGGCTGAACGATGGGGGTGGAGACGCTCCTTCAGGTATACAGGACCGAGGCCGTTTAGGGCTTTAAAGGTCAGCACCAACACTTTGAATCATGCTCGGAAACGTACTGGGAGCCAATGCAGATCTCTCAGAACCAGTGTTATGTGGTCCCGGCGGCCACTCCCAGTCACCAGTCTAGCTGCCGCATTCTGGATTAATTGCAGTTTCCGGGTCACCTTCAAAGGTAGCCCCACGTAGAGCGCATTGCAGTAGTCCAAGCGTGAGATAACTAGAGCATGGACCACTCTGGCGAGACAATTCGCGGGCAGGTATGTGAATATATAAGATCTAGGTTTGAATTGGATTTATTAAGTTATAAAGTAAAAATGTTGTCAAAAATGTATAAGTTACTTTTGGAATGGCATACGAAAGATGAAAAAGCTAAATCTGTAATGATACATTGGGCAAAAGATATTGGGCATAACATACTTTTAGAAGATTGGGAAAGATTGTGAAAAGATGAAATAAATTTTACTGCATGCAGTTTGCTCAAAGAAAATGTAAAGAAAATGATGTATAGATGGTATTTAATGCCAGTTAAACTAGCAAAAATGTATAGAACAAATAACCAATGTTGGAAAAGTAAAGAAAAAGATGGTATCTTTTATCATATGTGGTGGGTGTGTAAGGAGGTGAAGGCTTTCTGGGAAATGATGTATAATGAAATTTTAAAAATGTTGAAATATACATTTATTTTTAAAAAAAACCCAGAAGCCTTCTTATTAGGTATTGTAGGTAGAGAAATACATAAGCAAGATAAAACATTGTTTTTAAATGCAACAATTGCAGCAAGAATATTATTAGCCCAAAGATGGAAACAAGAAGAGATACCTACGAAAGAAGAGGCAGTTTTCAAAGGGGAAATGGTGACTTAAAACAACAGTGAACATTTGAGTAAAGCAGGGATGGAGGGAACTGAGAGGGGGGGAAGTGGCAATTTTAAATAAAGCAGCAGTTTGAGTTAAATACCTTCAAGCAATGGTATATTTGAGGATGCTGCATCCTTGGGGGAATCTGATATGAGGAAATTGGAGGTTTCAAAAAATGGCAGAGTTTTGAGTAGTTAGCAGGGGGTGACATGTGGGAGTGGGGGACAATCTACAGGAAATCGCCACTTTCCAGAAGAAACTTCTCATCTCTTATGTTACTGTATCCATTGGCTGCAATATTCCCTGTGTTTTTGTACTTTTTTGTATATAGATTACAGTGGTACCTCGAGTTACATATGCTTCAGGTTACAGATTCCACTAACTGATAAATAGTACCTCGGGTTAAGAACTTTGCTTCAGGATAAGAACAGAAATTGTGCTCAGGCGGTGAGGCAGCAGCAGGAGGCCCCATTAGATAAAGTGGTGCTTCAGGTTAAGAACAGTTGCAGGTTAGGAACGGACCTCCGGAATGAATTAAGTACTTAACCCGAGGTACCACTGCATTATGTTAACCAAGTTGAGCATGGAAAGATAGAAGCATACTATGCTATTAATCAATAAATCAATATCACTCGATCAAGTCACAGAGTTGTTAATTGCTTTCCGCTTCCCAATGACTAGGAAACCACCTTTTATCAAGAGTACTTTCTGAAACAGTGAGACTTAAGACAACAACAACCTCCTCCTAATTTCACTGACAGCTATCACTTTACTTTATCACCAGTAAAGAAACTGTTTCTTCTTGTCACAAGATGTTGGCAAACTGATTAAGCACAGACAAGGAGAAGAGGATAATTTACAGGACATTTTGAATTCAGCTTGGTCAGACTTAAACATTTTCCTTGCGACTTGGGGATTGCATTGATTCCTGCAAATCCTTCGATTGCCAACTTTCCCCAGCACAGAACGCTCTTACACCTGCTTCCTGCCGCTCATGATATCTGAGCCACAGATTCTCACAGGTATGTGGACATACTTAACATGCAAGGGAAGCAGGAGAGCCACTGCTCAGTGGGATAATTAGCAAGCATTCTGCACACTGACAGGTTTCGGAGATAAGATGGCGCCGCGTGTAGATGCAGCGGCTGGTTGCTCCTCAACTCAGAATTTGGCTTTTTTGTCCTGCCAAAATAGACTTGTTTATAGTCGGCAGGACATGTTATCTATTCGGCTAAGGAGTGAGTGCTGCACAAATTGTGAGTGTCTCCGCGTCTGCAAGGAAGATTTTTTGACTTCAAAGAACTGGGGAGTAAAGAGACACAGGAGAGACCGTAAACAAAAGAGAGGCTGCAGAGGAGGAAGGCGATTAAGGCAATTAAGGTTGAAGACACAACATTATAACTTACCGCTTCCCAGCATTTTCTATGCGAATGTGAGATCTTTGGTGAATAAGCTGGAGGAGTGGAAATTGTGGATAGCAACGGAGAAAACTGTGAGTGAATGCTGTCTTCTGCTGCTTACAGAAACTTGGCTGACACCAATTATTCCTGACTCAGCCATAGAACTAACAGGCTATACAGTGTTCCGCCATGATAGAACAGAGGACTCTGGTAAAAGAAGGGGGGGAGGTTTGTGTGCATACGTGAATAACAGCTGGTGCACAAACCACGCTGTGATAGCCAGTCATTGCTCCCCAACTGTGGAATTTATGACGCTTAAATGCAGACCTATATATCTCCCTCGAGAATTTACAGCAGTACTGATAACTATAGTATACATTGCACCTGATGCGAACATCAATGAGGCAATGGGTCTTCTGCATGATGCCATCAGCAGACAACAAGGCAAGTATCCTGAGGCTGCATTTCTTGTATGCGGGGATTTCATCCAGGCAGATTTGAAAGTGGTCCTACCTAAATTCTATCAACACATAAAGTGTGCAACCAGGGGAGAAAAGACTCTGGACAGGCTGTATACAAATGTCAAACAGGCCTATAAGGCCGAACCACTGGCACATCTAGGCCAATCTGATCATGTGTCCCTGCTCCTGACTCCTGAATATATTCCATTGAGGAAACGGACTCCAGCTATAAAGAGGGATATTACAATATGGCCAGCTGAAGCATCCCAACAACTACAAGACTGTTTTCATGACACCGATTGGGAGGTATTCGCCCAACAGGATGTAGAGACTCATACTGAGCAAGTGTTGGACTATATTAGGTTCTGCACTGACAATGTAACACGGAGGCGCCGGATAAAGATCTACCCAAACAGGAAGCCCTGGATGACAAGGGAGGTTCAGGGGTTGCTAAAGGCAAGAAATACTGCTTTCAGAAGTGGAAATAAGTCGTTGTACAGCTTAGCTAGAGCGGATTTAAAGAGAGGTATCTGTGTAGCAAAGGAGGCATATAGACAGCGGCTGGAGAATCATCTACAAAGTAACAACACCAGGCAGGTGTGGCAAGGTGTACAAGAATTAACAGGGTATAAATCCAAGGATTCCCTGGCAGACGAGGGAGGGGCATCCCTTGCAGAGGATTTGAATGCCTTTTTTGCCCGTTTTGAAGTAACATCTGCAGCAAAACCTGCTGAGGCTTTACCACCACCACCACCACTCCCTGTGAAGGCCTTGCCACCATCACCATCATCAGTACAAAGGAATGTAGTAGTCTCTGTGGAAAAAGAAGAGATGAGGAAGGTGTTGAAGGGAATCAACCCAAGGAAGGCCACAGGGCCAGATGGGGTAGCTGGAAGGGTATTGAGACACTGTGCAGATCAACTAGCAGGAGTTTTCACTGGGATCTTAAATCGATCCCTAGCCCAGGCTATTGTTCCATCCTGCCTAAAGTCCTCTACTATCGTTCCAATAGCAAAAAAATCTAACCCGGAAGATCTGAATGACTTTCGTCCAGTAGCACTCACACCTATAATCATGAAGTGTTTTGAAAAGCTGGTACGAAATTATGTCATTGCCTGCCTATCAGAGGGACTGGACACATTCCAATTTGCTTATAAAACGAAAAGATTGACAGAGGACGCTGTGGCGATTGCCCTCCATGCCGTTCTTGCACATTTGGAGCAGCGGGGGGGTTATGCCAGACTGCTTTTTTTAGATTTCAGCTCGGCATTTAATACCATTCTACCACAACGTCTGATGTCTAAACTGGAAGATCTGGGGCTTCTGTTATCACTTTGTGGGTGGATATTGGACTTTTTGTCAGACCGCCCCCGGAGGGTTCGGTTGGGCCCTTATACCTCTAGTATGCTTAAGACTAACACAGGAACACCACAGGGATGCGTACTCAGTCCGCTCCTTTATATTCTCTACACGTACGATTGTGTCGCTTCTCACCCTAGTAATAGGGTTGTCAAATTTGCAGATGACACAACCGTGATTGGGTTCATCTCTGAAAGGGAGGGTGAAACAGACTATAGAGATGAGGTGGAGCGGCTGACAGAGTGGTGCAGAGCTAACAACTTGCTCATAAATACAAGGAAGACAAAGGAGCTTGTGGCGGACTTCAGGAGACAGAAGAGCAATGTCCAGCCACTTTTGATTGATGGGGTCTGTGTGGAGAGGGTAACAACGTTCAGATTTTTGGGCATTGAATTACAAGAGGATCTGTCCTGGAGTGTCAACACAAGGGGGCTTGTGAAGAAGGCGCAGCAGAGACTGTACTTTTTGAGAATTCTAAGGAAAAACCATCTTCCGCAGAAACTGCTGCTTGCCTTCTATCACTGTGCCATTGAGAGCGTGCTCACTTATGGCTTATGTGTGTGGTACGGAAGCTGTACTACCCGGCAGCGGCGTAGCGTGGGTTATCAGCACCCGGGGCAAGGCAAGTAATTTGCGCCCCCTAACCCGGGGCAAGGCAATTAATTTGCGCCCCCTAACCCGGGGCAAGGCAAGTACAGTAATTTACTCTCCCAAGCAGCAGCAGCGAGGCTTCTCTTTCCCCCGCGCTCTCCTGGAGCTGCCTCTTTTCTTTCCTTTTTTCCCTTTCTCCAAGGCTTTTCGCTTTCTCTCCTTAATTGATTCCTCCTCCACACCGCAGCGTTTCCTGGCTGCTTCCCCCCCCTTCCCCTCTCTCTCCTCCTAGCTCTGCTTGCCTTGCCCTGCCCTGCCCTGCCTGAGGGCGCCCTGAGGAGACTCCGCTCTCCTTTTTGACCAGGCGAGGTGGAAAAGTCTCTTCCCGCCCCCTCGCCAGACTCCCTGCTCGGCTCGGCTCACTACCCAGGCGGCCAGTGGAGAGAGAGCCGCAATTACCATAAAGCTCCTCTCCCTCCGCTTCGCCAAGCTGTCAAAGCCCGGCAGCAGCGGCAACGGCAGCAGCAGGCGCAGCCAGACCCCCGCCAGCCAGCCAGCCCGCCCGCCCGGCTTCCTCTCCTTTTTTTGCCCGCGGCAGAAGGCTTCGCTCTCCCCCTTCCGCGACCTCCTCGCCAAGCCGAGTGAGCGCGGGCTCCCTAACCCGTGGATTTTAGTAGGGGCAGAGAGCTGCTAGTGCGAGCGCGCCCCCCGCCCATGTTGCGCCCGGTGCGGCCGGCCCCCCTGGCACCCCCCACGCTACGCCACTGCTACCCGGGACAGGTTGGGGTTGTGCAGAGTTGTTAAGGCAGCAGAGAGCATTGTTGGCTGCCCACTCTCCACCTTAGAGCAGATTTATGCCACAAGGTGCCATAGGAAGGCACTGGACATAGTAAAAGATCCATTGCATCCTGGTCACTGTCTCTTCGAGCTCCTGCCGTCGGGACGGAGATACAGGACGATGAAGACAAGAACGAGCCGTCTTAAGAACAGCTTCTTCCCCAGAGCGATCTCGGCCCTGAATGGGAAGCCTGGACTTTGAAAGTCATCTAATCTTCCTTACTGTATTATACTGTATTGTTTTAATTAGTGTTTTTATAGTTGTTTTGATTTTGTGTGGAGTGCCCTACCTGGGTGGATGGAGCAGCCAAGTAATTTCGTTGTCCCCGAGAGGGGGCAATGACAATAAAGATATTATTATTATTATTATTATTATTTTATTATTATTAATTATAGGAATCCAAGTGGCAGGCTAGGAAAGAATGAGTTCTGGAGATCTCAGTGCCTGATAGCCTTAGTAGCTTAAGGTCTAGCACTAGGATGTTGAATGTCCCTTCAAAGACCCTTCTGATCTTTGGCCCAAATCAACAGTAAACAGCAGGTTTTCATTGGGAAAGCAATGGAACAAAAGAATAACCTCTCATTTCCTTGCATAGAAATCGCAGTTCAATGTATGTTATAGAGTTATACATAGAGTTTTGTATCCAAAATCTATGGCTGAGAGGTTTGCATGCAGAAGATTCCAGATTCAGTCTCTGCCGGGTATGGCTAATTCATATCCTGCAAAAATGTTCATATCCACTAGTTGGTGTTCCAATAAGTCATGGGCAGGTTTCTTTTTTCTCAGTCTAGACACTTCAGCAATCTATATATATATATTCCCCCCCCCAAAAAAAAGGAAAGGAAAGGAAACACTTGCGTGCTGAGGTCCCCCAAATCATCCCTACCCCAATAACTCACACATCACACATAATTTTTGTTTAAGGTTTTTGGCATAATTTTGGCCACAACTTTTATTATCATACAAAATTGTGAGTGGTTGCGTAGGCATTGGTTATGACTAGCTATCCCCCCCGCCTTGGGGGATAGCACTGACTCCCAGATTCCAGCGTAAGTCAGTGTGGAGGAACAAGCAGGGCAACTGGGGCTGCGTTACAGACCCTTCAGTTCCTCCCTGCCTGCGCCTTGGGGTCTTACACGGCCCGCACCCGATTCCAGGGGTTTGGACAAGGGGATGGTAAGCCCCAGAATTCCTTTAACGGAATTCCCATTCCGCAGCAGCATTGGAGGGGTAGGCACAGCCAATCCATACCCCTCCACCAACCAATTTAACCAATGCCTAACCGCCAACCTTACAAGTTGTGACGATTTGCTACGTAGTAGGCAAAACCCAATTGGCACACACTAATCAGCCAAAAGGAAAAATTCCTACTAGGCCCCCGCACCAAGGCGGACGACCCCATGACAGGCAATAGCAAGGTCAGAGCGAAGCCGAAACAAGGGAGGGCGGGCGGGTGATCCGGTGTCCACAGCGAAAGAGAAAGGAACAAGCTGTGGACCCAGTATAAATAACCTCTGACTCCACCCCTTACTTGGCAACATCAAATTTACCCCAGTAACAACAGTCACCAATCAATTCAATTCCCTTGCAACAGCCTGGCTGGCAACTGAGGATGTTTTGTCTGGCCCCATCCGCAACACGTGCTCTCTCTTTAATGAGAACACGCTTTGCGTGCTGAGGTCCCCCAAATCATCCCTACCCCAATAACTCACACATCACACATAATTTTTGTTTAAGGTTTTTGGCATAATTTTGGCCACAACTTTTATTATCATACAAAATTGTGAGTGGTTGCGTAGGCATTGGTTATGACTAGCTATCCCCCCCGCCTTGGGGGATAGCACTGACTCCCAGATTCCAGTGTAAGTCAGTGTGGAGGAACAGGCAGGGCAACTGGGGCTGCGTTACAGACCCTTCAGTTCCTCCCTGCCTGCGCCTTGGGGTCTTACACGGCCCGCACCCGATTCCAGGGGTTTGGACAAGGGGATGGTAAGCCCCAGAATTCCTTTAACGGAATTCCCATTCCGCAGCAGCATTGGAGGGGTAGGCACAGCCAATCCATACCCCTCCACCAACCAATTTAACCAATGCCTAACCGCCACCCGAGCCCTTATGCTCGCCGCCAACCACTCACAAAGCAAACCACACCCTCAACTTGGACACCACTGCATCCAACCATACATCATTCCCAGACGTGGAAAGATGAACCCCATCAGCCCTGTATAAGACTTCCTCCTTAAACGAAATACGAGGGTGAGGAATCACGCATCCGCCCAAGCTCACCACCAACTTGCCCACCGCGGAATTAATCCGCTTCCTAACTTTCTCAGTGGATGCTGGGCAAGGACTGCCCCACCAAATGCTGCGCTGAAGCAACTGTGACCAAATCAATTTCGTATTAGGCACCATAGCCGCCAACTCCCTTAGGTCCTGTAAAATAACAGTACGCAGCGTATAGCAAGGAAAAGAAACCATATCATTCTCCCCAAGCTGCACCACAATCGCTGAAGGTGGGCCAAGCAGGAGGACACGCCTTTTCATGAGTGGCAAGAATTCCCTCCAACGCATCCCCCTTCTGGAGATCCAGGACACCTGCACATGCTGCGGAAGGCCCAGGCCATCTCCCAATCCAGACTGACGAGCTCTGTCAGCGGCCCAATGCACAATACTGTGGCCCACTATCCAGATACGGATAGTGCCCGGACCTAGGGTTAAAACAGAAATGTAAGTACACAGCCACATTATTTCCTCACATACGTTTTGAAAGCATCCGATCTCCATCGACCCAAGTCCTTTATCCTCTTCACGGATAAACCCCAATGGGCGGCTGTAGTTGCAGCACCAATCCGGAAGGAGTGAGGAGCGAACTCCGAAGCCTCAAGCCCACACGCTACAATGGCTTTACGCATCACCTTAGTGAATTGATGCCGTACTAATGGGTGCCCATCTTCGTGAATAAACAGGGGCCCTTCACCCACTGGTCGCAAGGCCAGGTACCGCTTAAGGTCCTTTACCAGACAAGGGCCACCTTCCCCAGACGCCGGGAGCCTGATAACGGCTCCCCTACCCAGCTGATCCGTCTTTGAGTTTCTGATATTAATTTGCAAGTCAGACGGAGACATACTCACGTCCTGCAACAACAAGCCCCTGGAACCTCCATCCCGCTTTGGCTCAAGGACCACCTCTCCTACTCTCAGGGCCCCAAAGAAAGCCAATGAGAAAGCTGCAGAAAACAAACGGGCCTCGAATTTAGACCAACAGATGCTACGCAATTTAGTATGCATCTGCGCCAGCAACTCTAATGTAATAGGCCGTCTAGGAATAGGCTTAGAGGGAGTGAGACGCCCCCAACCTTCCACAGCTCTGCGCACCACAAACTTCCCACACGGATCCTTGTTAAAAAATGCCCTGCTAAAAAAGGAAATCGCTGCCGAATGAAGTCGCAGCGTCCTGGCCGCCCGGCGCATCTGGAATAGATGTGCCAAATACTTGAGCACCTGAGAGGAAGAATGGGGGGCAGTAACCTCCTCAACCGTCTGTCCATTAAATAATAAAAAATCTGCCCAGGCCTTTTTATAAGACCTCAAAGTAGAGGGGGCAACAGTGGAGGGGGCAAGAAATGCAGCTACTCCCTGTAAAACTAAGGGAAGACAGCAAATCATTCTCGCCCAGCTGTACCACCAGCACTGCGGGAGGATCTGCACAGGTCACACTCGACCGTACCAAAGGAAGGATCTCTTCCCAAAGCATTCCCCATCTGGACAGCCAGTATATGTTCACATGGGCAGGAAGACTGAGATGGCGCCCCAGTCCAGACTCGTCAGCGCGCTTGCCAGCCCAGTGTACAATGCTGTGGCCCAAATGTGCACAGCTGCTCCTATGAAAAAAGGAAATAACAGACAAGCATCAGCACAGACATCATTGTGACACTTCCTGATATAACCCTTGTCAGCGTCAGACTTCCAATGACCCGTATTCAAAATCCTGTCTACTGACAGGCCCCCAGTGTGCAGCCTTTGCAGCAGCACCTATTCGGAAGGAATGAGGCGTGTTCAGCGGTAAGCAAGCCGCAGGCCGTAATAACTGGTGCACGAGGTAAGCACATTGATGCTTGGCTAACGGGAACCCATTTTCATGCACTAGGAGCGGGCCAGCCCCCAGGGGAATGAAAAGCCAAATATTCTGTTATCCATAACTGGGCAAGGGCCCTCCTCACCTGTGTCGGGAAGCCAGATTGTGGCACTCCTGCCCACTAAGTCTGTTTTAGAGTTCCCAACTCTAATGACCAGCTCCAAAGCGGATAAGGAAAAGTCCTGAAGCAATAAGCCTCCAGACTCTCAGCCCCGTGCTGGCACCAACAACCATTTCCCCAACGCTCAGTGCACCAAAAGGCAATGGAATACTGAAAGGAGTCTCGCCTTGATCTTTAACCAGCAGACAAGTTTTAACTTGTTGCAGCTACTGCATAGGTAAAAATTGACAGACTTCCTGCCCACTGTCCTATGAGGTTGGAGCCTATTCCAACCTTCCAAGGCCCTGCGCACTACAAACTTTATACAAGGGTCTCTGAAAAATAAAGCTTCAGTATAACAGACATTGCAGCGGACTGAATTCTAATAGTTATAACCGCATGCGCAATCTGCAGCAGGTGGACCAAATACTGCAGGATCTGCTCAGAGGATGGGGGCCAGTTCATCTGAATAGCCGAGGACTGCCAGCTTAAGTCTAAGAAATCCATCCAGGCCTTCCCATAAGAGCTAAAAGCAGCAGGGGAAATGGAAGCTGCTGCTCTCTGTAATTACTAATTGTTGTCAAAATGCCACAGGTGGTCTGGAAAATTCTGGCAGTAGCTGAGTGTCTGGAGCCCAGGATCTGAAGCGCTCCATCTGAAAATGGGATAGAGTGTCAGCGACATCATTAGAGGATCCCGTAATCAGGAGCAGAAAGCACAATATTAAACCTTAAACGGCGCAGCTCGAAAACGTGAGCGGAGGGGCGGAGACTCTGCTGGAGCGTGAGGACTGTTTTGCCAAGGCGCTCACCACTACCTGGTTATCAGGCCAAAAGCAGATCCGATGGTCACTGGACTCCTCGGGCCACATGTGAACTGCTACTACAATGGGGAAAACTCAAGAAAGTTAGGTCACATGATTGCCTCACCACACTGGGCTTGAGGCCATGGCTTTGCACACCAGCAGCCCTTGAAATAACAACCAAAGGGCAAAGATCCAGCAGCAGCAGCATGAACCTGAAAATCCCTGTGCGGGTTCAAGGTATCCTGCCATGGCGAACGACTATTGCATTCATTTCGGAATTGCAACCATTGCATGATTAATTAAGTGACCCAGCAAGATCGGATCTGATGAAGCATCACTTGCTACAGAGGAAGTATTACAAAATAACTTCCTTCAAGGCAGACAGCTTCTCCATAGGCAAGTGGTATGTTTTAGCAATGATATCCAACTGGATCCCTAAATAAAATGGGAATATGGGCAAAAGGTATTGAGCTATTGCTTGCCAGCTTCCAGCCCCCCGCTTGGGCAGGGGGCATCTTGTGCTGCCATCATGATATGTAAATTTACAGGGCCGACGCTGGCCAGAACCCCTAAAGAAGTCCCGACAAAGCTGCCGCCGAGCCAGCTTCCTTTTCAGACACACACTCTGTGTAATGCAAAACACACTCCATGCAGTGCACACACACTCCATGCAATGCAACTATACACTCCGTGCAATGCAAAAACCACACTCTGTGCAATGCAACTACACACTCCGTTCAATGCAACTAGACACTCCGTGCAATGCACACACACTCCATGCAATGCAACTACACTCCATGCAATGCAACTACACACTCCGTTCAATGCAACTAGACACTCTGTGCAATGCACACACACTCCATGCAATGCAACTACACTCCATGCAATGCAACTATACTCCATGCAATGCAACTACACTCCATGCAATGCAACTACACACTCTGTGCAATGCAACTACACACTCCGTGCACTGCACACACCCTCCGTTCAATGCAACTACACACTCCGTGTAATGCACACACACTCCGTGCAATGCAAAAAACACACTCTGTGCAATGCAACTACACCCTCCATGCAATGCACACACACTCCGTGCAATGCAACAACACACTTCGTACAATGCAACTACACACTCCGTGCAATGCACACACACCCTCTATGCAATGCACACACCCTCCATGCAATGCAACTGCAAATCTCTCACGCAATGTAATGCAATTGCAGCCCGTGCAGCACCGTGCCCTGCAACGCACAGAGCAAACTGCAATGCGGGCACGCAAAGGTGCTTTCTCCCGCTTGCATATTGCAAACGTGGCGCCCGTTACATCCCTCGCAGTGAGGTAACCACCAAAAGGACCTAAGTGTCCAGGTAGAGGAATGGGGGAGCATGCAGCTGTCCCATACAGGGACCAATCCTGCAACCTAGGCATTACCGGCACTATGCGCTGACCCAGTGAAACCAATGCTTCATGGACCACATGGGGACACTATTCAGGCCGGAAACGCTTCCAGGCCATCGAATTCTAGGGCAAAGCCCTAGGATCACCTGCTAGGCCAGGCATAAATATTTCCAGTGAAATAGCAGAGTTGAGGTAGCCCACAGCTTGTCCAGGTACCCCTGCTTGCCCTTTTAGAGGGAAGCACCCCTTCAAGAAACCCAAAATTCTTTTATCACAAATGGGCCGAACTACCCAGCAACAGAATAGCCCAAAAGGAGCAGTTTGTTTTGGTTTTTTACAACAATGACTAAGAGGGGGATATGAACCCTGTCTCCCAGGTCCTAGTCCTACACTTTAGCCACTAAGCCACAATGGCTCGTCTCTAAAATGGCAGTCACCACTATCAGGGCAAAACAAACTTGGAGAAAATAAACTTGTTCAGAAACAGCATAGTTCAAGAGCATATACAGCGGGCTCATAGTCACTGGAGGCACAGAGAGCCTCTGGCACCCTCTGTCTGCCTCAGATATACCTTAGCAGCAACTGGGCCTGCAAGCAGATACATAGAGAGAATGAATCACGTGTCAGAGACTTAACAATTAACTGGTACCTGTAGCAGACTTAGGCTTGGAAGTTGTGTGCAGGCCGACTAGGCCTCCCTGCTTCTGCTCTTGAGAATCTGAGTCTCATAGCAATATTAAAGGAACTCAAAATAGTGCTCCTGTCCAAGGCTAGATTAAAATTTGGCCAACAGCGCTGCACACACTCAAAATAAAGCCAACCTTCGGGGATACTATAAACGAAAGTGATTCCAGCTAAGCTGGGAACAGCCCTGACTAGCCCCACAATTTACAACAGGAGAAATGGGGGAAACCTTTTTGCGAAAGAAAGCCCCTAATGGGGCTCTCTCCCTATTGGAAAGGCAAGCCACAGATACAGGGAGAATCTTCTCACAGGAGAGGGTAAGGGGTGGGGTGGGAAATCAAACAGGAAAAAGAGGGAATTAAATTATTTAAGGGACTAGAGAGGATTAAAAGAAGGGGGAAATAAAGAAATGTAACCAGACAATGAGAAGATTGCATCACTATCCTCCAGACAGTCCAAGTGCTCCATGTGTGTCCACAGCGAAAGAGAAAGGAACAAGCTGTGGACCCAGTATAAATAACCTCTGACTCCACCCCTTACTTGGCAACATCAAATTTACCCCAGTAACAACAGTCACCAATCAATTCAATTCCCTTGCAACAGCCTGGCTGGCAACTGAGGATGTTTTGTCTGGCCCCATCCGCAACACGTGCTCTCTCTTTAATGAGAACACGCTTTATCAAAGTCTCCAGAGACATATGCACTTTATGCTTGCAGGTGTTTTGAGGGCTCTTGCTCATCTGCAGAGCTTTGACTTAGTGTGCAGAAAGTCCTGGATTTATTTAGTAGCAACTCCAGGTAGGGACATTTATTTATTCAGAGTTTTGAATGAATGCATGGCTTGAGAATGGATGAGTGTATGGTTGGATACCAACACAGATTGAAGGAGAGCTGAAGACAAAGGAGTCCAGAAGCTTCGCAATAAAGGTTTCCTTTGAGGAGGAGCATGAAGGAAAAAAAATATGTGAGGACACGAAAGAGAAGGAGAAAAAACTAAAAGAAAGGATGTGAAGTGTTAGTTCTGGGGCAAGACATTTTGCTGCCTGAAGCAGAGAAACGTAGAAAAGCAAAGACAGATCACAATGATCAATTACACCCTCCCATCACTGTCCCCTTTGAATACTGGAGAGGAATATTACGGAACAGACAATGGAACTGTTCTCTCTAACAATAGCTACACTGGTAATCATTCAGGATTGACATTAAGACATTATATATTGCATATCAGCTACATTTTAATCAGCAATTTGGGGCTTTTGGGGAATGGGACTGTCATTTGGCTGCTTGGTTTCTGCATTAAGAGGACTCCTTTTACCACTTACATCCTGAACCTCTCCATAGCTGACTTTGGTTTACTCACAGTTGAGTTTATTCATAGAATGTCTTTCATAGTGGGAAAATACTTCACTTACTTTGCAGATGACATGTTTTACTTGATTTTCTTATTTATGTACACCACTGGTCAATTTCTGCTGACAGCCATCAGCATTGATAGGTGTGTGGCTGTCCTTTTCCCACTTTGAGATCGATGCCACCGACCACCAAATATGTCCACTGCCATTTGTGCCTCAATATGGGGACTTTCTTCTGTTTTCCCTGGTATTGAAATCACTTGCCTTCTGTCTGATATCAATGTTTCTAACATAGTGCAAATTCATCTTATTGTGAGTGGCTTCCTTTTCCTTCCACTCATGACTGTCTCCACTCTGATCCTTTTTGTCAGGGTCTGCTTTAAATCACACCAGAGGAGGAGGGGAAAACTTCTAATTATAGTCCTGCTTGCTCTCTTCTTCTCTTCTCCATACTAATCTGTCTGAACAGCAGTGTTAACCCTTTGATTTATTTCCTGGGTGGAAGACACAAGAGAGGTAGGTGTAGGCAGAGCATCAAAGCCACATTCCAGAATATTTTCAAAGAGGATGAAAACCCTGGAGAGGCAGGGGAGATCTCTTTGGAAACTCAGTTATGATGGCTCAAAAATATTGCCAAAATCTGTCTTTATCATTGTGAGTCTGATGACACAATCTAGTTCCCAATTTACAAACTTTATGTCTGTAACCTTGTTGACCTGTGCCCAGTGCTGGCTATTGATTTCAGAGTGTGCATAGAATCTCAGTCTTGAACAGATGGATGGACTTGATGAACTTCTTATGATTCTTATTATTTTATAAATCTAGATAGTATACGACTATGGAGGAAGCCTGGGTCCATTCATGGGAAGAGCATTTAATGTATTCAGGGAGATTATAAATGGTGTTTGTAATTTTAAAGAGTGGCAAAAAGTAATTACAAAATTTATCTGGCAAGGAAAGAAACAAAGAATAAAATTTAAATTGCTTACAGATACCAGCAAGAGAGGAGGTTTCTCTCTACCATATTTGAAAGTGTATTACAGTACGGAGCTTCTTGCCTTTGTTGGTTAAGGGATTTGATATTGTTAAGAATACAGATCCATTAGATCTGGAAGGATTTGATAACAGATTTGGGTGGTGTAGTGATTTGGAGTTACTCGTGCGTAAACTGTCCTCTTTTGGAGCTTGGCTGCCTGGGTTAAACCGTCCTGACTGCACAGCCCATCTCAGCGTGGCTGCCTCAGTCGCTCGTAGAATCTGTCTGTGGGCGTTTCTTAAACCGTTGCCAGCATAAGAGTTGTTTGACTCCCAATCGTCTCCGCCTCTCATTGCGCGGGAGTCTCCTGTGCAAGGAGGGCGTGGGTAGTGGAGGACCAGGGCTCTCCTCACTGACTTCCAAGGAAGAATCCCGGAGCCCTTCCACCTCTTCTCCCATTTGCTCTCCTGGATCCTTGGTGTTACGCTGATTTCCTTCCCCCTCCATCAAGCTGCGTGTCCCCCTAGTGCTTGTACCTTCCCCTGCAGAATCAGAGAGCCTCTCCTTCGCCTGTTGCTCTGATGTCAGTTTCTGGACATCCACCTCCCCTCCAGGACCCCCCCAACCCCCGCTTGACCTGTGGAATCGATTTCTCTCTCTTCCTCGGCCGACGAGATGGGGAAACCCCTGAAGGAACCGTAACCCTCCTCAGTGGATTCGAAAACCTCTGTCCACCTGCTTTGGTTCCCACCCACGGGGTGACCCTCCCAGTCCGATTCTTCCTCGGATTCTGAAAACCCCTCGAAACTCTCTTCGTCATCTGTGGTTCCAAATTGTTCCTCCCAGAACCTCTCTAAGGGTTTGGGCTTGTCTGGGAACCGGCGATGGAATACTTCCACCATATACCTGTCATCGACGGCTTCCGCGGGAACCCACGTGTTTTCTGACCTGGGTTCCCCTTCCCAAGCCACCAAGTACTCCACCTGACGACCTCGCCACCTCGGATCAATTATTTCCGTGGCCGAGCTCTGGTGTTCCCTTTCTTCTACCTGCGGTTGTGGGATGACTCCTACCTCCCGTCCCGGGAATTCCCGCCCTTCCCTGTGTGGTGAGAGCAAGGACCTGTGGAACACAGGGTGTATTTTCATACTGTCGGGCAACTTGAGCTTGAATGCTACGGGGTTTACCTGTTGTGTTACCTCAAATGGCCCCAGCCGTCGGGGCTGCAACTTCTTACACCCTCCCTTAAAAGGTAACCCTTGAGTGGACAGCCACACCCGGTCCCACACCCGTATGGTTTCCCCTTCCCTGCGGTGCTTGTCTGCCTGCTTCTTGTAAATCGCCTTGGCCCTCTCTAAGTTCATCTTAAGTTGCTGGTGTAGGGCTTCCATTTCTTCCACGAACTGCTCCGCCGCGGGTACACTCCTGCTTTGCTCCTCACTCCCCGGGAAGGCTCTGGGATGACACCCATAATTGGCCATAAACGGACTCATTCCCGTCGACACGTGTTCAGCGTTATTGTACGCAAATTCCACCAGCGCTAGTTTCTCTACCCAATCATTCTGCCTCTCGCTGACGTAGCAGCGTAAGTATTGTTGGAGTATACTGTTTGCCCTTTCCGCTTGCCCATTGGTCTCTGGGTGCCTTGCTGTCTCCTGCGCAAGGAGGGCGTGGGTAGTGGAGGACCAGGGCTCTCCTCACTGACTTCCAAGGAAGAATCCCGGAGCCCTTCCACCTCTTCTCCCATTTGCTCTCCTGGATCCTTGGTGTTACGCTGATTTCCTTCCCCCTCCATCAAGCTGCGTCTCCCCCTAGTGCTTGTACCTTCCCCTGCAGAATCAGAGAGCCTCTCCTTCGCCTGTTGCTCTGATGTCAGTTTCCTGACAGTGACAGGTGGATAACAGAGTTTGCTATATTGGGCAAAAGATATGGGGCATAACATACAGTTAGAAGATTGGGAAAGATTGTGAAAAGATGGAATAAATTTTACTGCATGTAGTTTGCTCAAAGAAAATAATGAAAATGATGTATAGATGGTATTTAATGCCAGTGAAACTAGCAAAAATGTATAGAAGAAATAACCAATGTTGGAAATGTAAAGAAAAAGATGGTACCTTTTATCATATGTGGTGGGTGTGTAAGGAGGTGAAGGCTTTCTGGGAAATGATATATAATGAACTTTTAAAAATGTTTAAATATACATTTATTTTTTAAAAAACAAGCAGAAGCCTTCTTATTAGGTATTGTAAGCCTCACGCTTCTCATGGCTCTTATGTTACTGTATCCATTGGCTGCAATATTCCCTGTGTTTTTGTACTTTTTGGTATATACATTATTATGTTAACCAAGTTGAGCATGGAAAGATAGAAGCATACTATGCTATTAATCAATAATGAGAGAAATACATAAGCAAGATAAAACATTGTTTTTATATGCAACAACTGCAGCGAGAATATTATTAGCCCAAAGATGAAAACAAGAAGAGATACCAACGAAAGAAGGGGCACTTTTCAAGGGGGGAATTGTGACTTAAAACAACAGTGAACATTTGAGTAAAGCAGGGATGGAGGGAACTGAGAGGGGGAAAATGGCAATTTTAAATAAAGGAGTGGTTTGCGTTAAATACCTTCCAGCAATGAGGATGCTGCATCCTTGGGGGAATCTGATATGAGGAAAGTGGAGGTTTTAAGAAATGGCAGGAGTTTTGAGTAGTTAGCAGGGGGTGACATGTCGGAGTGGGGGAAAATCTACAGGAAATCGCCACTTTACAGAAGAAACTTCTCGTGGCTCTTATGTTACTGTATCCATTGGCTGCAATATTCCCTGTGTTTTTTGTACTTTTTTGTATATACATTACTATGTTAACCAAGATAGAATCATACTATGCTATTAATCAATAAATGAATATCACTCAATCAAGTCACAGAGTTGTTAGCTGCTTCCCGATGACCAGGAAATCAACTTTTCTCAAGAGTACTTTCTACAACAGTGAGACTTAAGGCGGCAACAACTTCCTCCTAATTTTGCTGATGGCTATCTTGATCACCAGTAAAGAAACAGTTTCTTCTTGTCACAAGATGTTGGCAAACTGATTAAGCACAGACAAAGAGAAGAGGATAATGTACAGGACATTTGGAATTCAGCTTGGTCAGACTTACAAGTTTTCCTTGCAAGTTGGGGATTGCATTGATTCCTGCAATTCCTTCGATTGCCTACTTTCCTCAGCACAGAACGCTCTTACTCCTGCTTCCTCCTGCTCATGATATCTGAGCCACAGATTCTCACAGGTATGTGGACATTCTTAACATGCAAGGGTAGCAGGAGAGCCACTGCTCAGTGGGATAATTAGCAAGCATTTTGCACACTGACATGAACATAATTATAGGGATCCCAAGTGGCAGGCTAGGAAAGAATGAGTTCTGGAGATCTCAGTGCCTGATAGCCTTAGTAGCTTAAGGTCTAACACTAGGATGTTGAATGTCCCTTCAAAGACCCTTCGGATGTTTGGCCCAAATCAACAGTAAACAGCAGGTTTTCATGGGGGAAAGCAATGGAACAAAATAAGAACCTCTCATATCCTTGCATAGAAATCACAGTTCAAGGTATGTTAGAAAGTTAGACATAGAGTTTTGTATCCAAAATCTGATGCTGATTGGTTTGCATGCAGTATATATATATTCAAAAAAGAAAAGAAAACACGTAAAACACTTATCCAAGTCTCAAGAGACATATGCACTTTATGCTTGCAGGTGTTTTGAGGGCTCTTGCTTATCTGCAGAGCTTTGGCTTAGCGTGCAGAAAGTCCTAGATTCACTCAGTGGCAGCTCCAGGTAGGGAATGATTCCTGCCTATATCCCTGCTGGTCAGTGTCAGCAATCTGAGCTAGGTAGAAAAACGGTCTTGCCTTGCACAATGAAGTTTTCTATATTTATTTATTCAGAGTTTTGAATGTATGCATGGCTTGAGAATTGATATCTGTATGGTTGGGCTTGCGTGCTCTGGTCCATGGGGTCACGAAGAGTCGGACACGACTAAACGACTAAACAACAACAACAGCAACAACATGGTTTGGCTGGATACCAACACAGACTGAAGGAGAGATGAAGACAAAGGAGTCCAGAAGCTTCACCATAAAGGCTGCCTTTGAGGTGAAGCATGAAGGAAAAGAAATATGTGAGGACACCAAAGAGGAGAAAAAACTAAAAGAAAGGATGTGATATGCACTTTATGCTTGCAGGTGTTTTGAGGGCTCTTGCTCATCTGCAGAGCTTTGACTTAGTGTGCAGAAAGGATTCACTCAGTGGCAGCTCCAGGTAGGGACAGGATTGATTCCTGCCTATATCCCTGCTGGTCAGTGTCAGCAATGTGAGCTAGGTAGAAAAGCAGTCTTGCCTTGCACAAGGCAGTTTTCTATATTTATTTATTCAGAGTTTTGAATGTATGCATGGCTTGAGAATGGATGTGTGTATGGTTGGGCTGGATACCAACACAGACTGAAGGAGAGATGAAGACAAAGGAGTCCAGAAGCTTCACCATAAAGGCTGCCTTTGAGGTGGAGCATGAAGGAAAAGAAATATGTCAGGACACCAAAGAGGAGAAAAAACTAAAAGAAAAGATGTGATGTGTTAGTGCTGGTGCAGGACATTTTGCTGCCTGAAGCAGAGGTGCAAATGTACTCACAAACCCTTGCTGCACCTTTTTCTGCCTTCATCCTTCCCATTCACCCCAATTCTGCCATGAGAAGGGCCTTCCTTACCTTCCTGCACTCTCTCCTGCTATGCATAGAATTTGTGTAGCTTGCATCTGGGAGCAAAGAGGCTTGAGAGATTCCAAGCTTCCTACTTTTATAGAAAGAGGACTCTCTGATCAAGAGTGGGAGTAGATTGGCTATAGGTATTCCCTTGTCGAGGTTTCCCATAAAAAATGAGTTCCTCTTGCTGGAAAAAGGTTCTGTATCCCTACTGTAACATTATCCTGCTCTTTCCAGCCAATTAGCTTGGCTTTCTTTCCCTGGCTGTATTGGAAATCTCCTGCGTGGGGAGCAAAGTGGTTCTCAGTGCTTATAACTTACTTGGAGGCTTTTGAAGTGTAATGGAGCCTTTCAAAGCACTTTTGTATATTTTACAAATGGAGCTGTTAGTGTACATGATCACAATCCCCTAAAGACTATATTGACAGTGTCACATGACACTGGCAAACTGATTAAGCATAAATGAAGGCAAACAGGCACATTCCAGCACATCTTGTCATGAGCTCTTAAATGCATTGAATGCTTCCTCAAGACTCGAGAGTTGCACTGGTGTCTGCAAACCTTCCAGCACGGGATTACTTATTTTGTTTCTCTCTCTCTCTATCTCAATATCTGATCCAACATTTGTCACAGGTAAGCGAAAAGCTCATTAGAAATTCTTCACTTGCAAGAGCAGAAAGACGAGTAATTGGTGTGGCAGAATTAAGCATTGATGATGATGATGATGATGATGATGATGATGATGATTGACAAGCACAGCTTCAACCCCTGGGGTTAAAAGGTAAAAAGATAACACAGCTGTGAAAGATTCTGTATGAGGTTTTAGGAACAGAAAAGTATAGGAAGCTGCCTCCTAAAATTTAGTCCATTTATTTATTTATACCCACCTTTCCTCCAAGGCGTTCAAGGTGGTATACATGGTTCGTCTTGCTCCTCTGTTTATCCTCACAACAAACCTGTGAG
This sequence comes from Podarcis pityusensis, assembly GCF_964106645.2. Classification (NCBI taxonomy): domain Eukaryota; kingdom Metazoa; phylum Chordata; class Lepidosauria; order Squamata; family Lacertidae; genus Podarcis; species Podarcis pityusensis. The sequence goes on along the minus strand of NC_138031.1, from coordinate 7,617,610 downwards.
GTAGGTCAGGCTGAGGAACTCTGCTTTGAAGTTATCCAGTGAGTTTTATGTCTGTGTGGGAACTTGAACGCTGGTCTCCCAGATCTTACTCCAAAATTGGAATCACAATGCCACATTGGCTCTTTCCAACTTGCCCAGTATGGCTTTACATTGCTGCATTGCAGGGGGTTGGACTAGATGACCCTTGTGTCCTTTCCAACTCTAAGATTCTATGGTTGTGTGACTCTGGCTGACAGCACTTCTCAAGGGTTTCAGACAAGGGTATACGCTCATTGTTGGTGTCAGGGATGGAACCCTTCAACACAGGAGGCAGATGTTGCACCACAGAGCTATATTCCTTGCCCTGGGAAGCATTTTTACTTTGGGGAATATGGGAACCCTATCATAGAGACACTCTGGAACCCCAAATATATTCAGGTAGCTGCAAGCCCCACTGGCCCCTTTACCTGGCAATTAAAGAGCAAGTCATGTCACCTTAACCACCCGTTCCAAAATAGCTACAAAGTATGAAAGACTAATCTCCAAAGCTTTAGCTTTGTCTTTGCTTATTTCAGTTAATAAAGACTAATTCTACCATTCTCTAAATTCTTCCAGCAGGAAAATAGCGGACAAAGTAGAAAAGCAAAGACTGATCACGATGATCAATTACAGCCTCCCATCACTGTCCCCTTTGAATGCTGGAGAGGACTATTACGGAACGGACAATGGAACTTTTCTCTCAAACAATACGTACACTGATAATCATTCAGGATTGATATTAGGACAGTATATATTGAATATCAGCTACCTTTTAATCAGCATTTTTGGGCTTTTGGGGAATGGGACTGTCATCCGGCTGCTTGGTTTCTGCATTAAGAGGACTCCTTTCACCACTTACATCCTGAACCTCTCCATAGCTGACTTTGGTTTACTCACAGTTGTGTTTATTAATAGAATGTGTTTCATAGTGGTAAAATACTTTACTTACCTTGAAGAGTACATGTTTTACTTGATTTTCCTATTTATGTACACCAATGGTCAATTTCTGCTGACAGCCATCAGCATTGATAGGTGTGTGGCTGTCCTTTTCCCACTTTGGCATCGATGCCACCGACCACCAAATATGTCCACCGCTGTTTGTGCCTCAATATGGGGAGTTTGTTCTATTTCCCCTGCAATTCACTTCACTCTCCTTCTGTCTGATTTCAATATTTCTAGCACACTGGGCATTCAGCTTATTGTGAATGGCTTCCTTTGCCTCCCCCTCATGACTGTCGCCACTCTGATCCTTTTTGTCAGGGTCTGCTTTAAATCACACCAGAGGAGGAGGGGAAAACTTCTAATTATGGTCCTGCTTGCTCTCTTCTTCTTCATCATTTTTTCTTTTCCACTCAATGCCGTTTTCATCACTCTTTTTGTTCTTCATTCGGTACCTCCTTTTTTCTCACAATATGCCTTCATACTCGGCTCTCTGAACAGCAGTGTTAACCCTTTGATTTATTTCCTGGTTGGAAGACAGAAGAGAGGCAGGTGTAGGCAGAGCATGAAAGCCACATTGCAGAATGTTTTCAAAGAGGATGAAAACCCTGGAGAGGCAGGGGAGATCTCTTTGGAAACTCAGTGATGATGGCTCAAAAATATTGCCAAAATATGTCTTTATCACTGTGAGTCTGATGACACAATCTAGTTCCCAATTTAGAAACTTTCTGTCTGTAACCTTCTTGACCTGTGCTCAGTGCTGGCTATTGATTTCAGAGTGTGCATAGAATCTCAGTCTTGAACAGATGGATGAACTTGATGAACTCCTTATTATTCTTATTATTTTATAAATCTAGATAGTATACGACTATGGAGGAAGCCTGGGTCCATTCATGGGAAGAACATTTGATGTATTCAGGGAGCTGTGAGCTTGAGGTTGGAGCTGCTGGGGAAAGATGTAGGCTGGGGTGGGAAAGTAGATTTGGCTGGCAGAATGGAACCTCTACACACACTTTGAATGCCTTATGCAACAGCATTTTTGTTTTCCGTTCAGAACCTCCCTAGATCCTATATTATGACTACTTTTGTGCCTGTCTGAACAGCTGTGTTAACCCTTTGATTTATTTCCCTGTTGGAATACAGAAGAGAGGCAGGTGTAGGTAGAATATGAAAGCCATATCCCAGTAGCCTTCTGGAATGAGACAAACTCTACGGAGTCAAGACCTCCACTGAAACTCAAGCTATGGAAGCTCTAAAAGGTCATCACTTTGAACTTTATCACTTCAGTCCCATCTAGGCATTCTAGCTCCTACTAAGCCAGTTTTTGCCAGTGGAGGCACATTTTGAAATGTTCAAGAGTTGAAGTGAGAAAATGACTATCATGGATATGACAAAACACAAATTGACTACTGCCTCAAAAGCAGCATAAAAAGAACAGAGATGGAATCACATAATATGGAAAAATCTATTCTATGGTTGTTGTTAATACTGTTAAATCTTGGTTGTTAATTGTCTGTTTCTGCTGTTAACTGAATCAAAGAATAATGTTTAATTGCTGCCCATAGCTATACTCATCCAGCACCACAAATAAATGGCATGCATGGCGAGCAATCTTATATATGTCTACTCAGAAGTAAGCCCTTTAGAATTCAATAGGACCTACTCCCAAGGAAGTGACTCTAAGACCATAAGAAGGACCTGATGAATTTGGCCAATTGCCCATTGAGTCCACCATCCTCTTCTGATACTTCTGAACCAGATACATGATGGAATCGTACAGTCAGAGCCTGATCACAAAAGCACTCTCCCCTTCTGCAATTTTCAGCAGCTGGTATCCAAACGCACATTGCCTTGTGCTGTGGAAGCAGAGCACAGCCTCCGCCATGATTTGTATCTATTGATAGGCCTATTCCCAATTAATTTGTGTATTCTTCCTTTAAAGCCTTCCAAGTTGGTGGCCATCACTGCATGCAGTGAGAGCCAGTTTTCAAGGGGAAAATGGTGACTTCAAACAACAGCAGATATTTGTATAAAACAGGATTGGGGGGAAATGAGAGGGGGAAATTGGCAATTGTAGACAACAGCAGCAGTTTGAGTTAAATCCGTTCAAGCAATGGTATATTTGAGGATGCTGCATCCTTGAGGGAATCTGATATGAGGAATGTGGAGGTTGTAAACAATGGCAGAGTTTTGATTAGTTAGCAGGGGGGGACGTGTGGGAGTGGGGAAAAATATGCAGGAAACCCCCAATTTCTAGAAGAAACTTCTCATGTCTCTTATGTTACTTTATCCATTGGTTGCAATATTCCCTGTGTTTTGGTACTTTTTTGTATATACATTATTCTGTTAACCAGGTTGAGAATGGACAGAAAGAAGCATACTATGCTATTAGTAATCAATAAATGAATAAAAAAATCCTTCCAGTAGCACCTTTAAGACCAACTAAGTTAGTTCTTGGTATGAGCTTTCGTGTGCAAGCACACTTCTTCAGGTATCTGAAGAAGTGTGCTTGCACACGAAAGCTCATACCAAGAACTAACTTAGTTGGTCTTAAAGGTGCTACTGGAAGGATTTTTTTATTTTGACTATGGCAGACCAACACGGCTACCTATCTGTAACAATAAATGAATATCATTCGATCAAGTCACAGAGTTGTTAGCTGCTTCCCGCTTCCTGATGACTAGGAAACCATCTTTTCTCAAGTGTATGTATCATCCAGCCCTACAGCTGATGATATATAACATCAGTATGCAAGGAAAGGATTGTTGGTTAAGGAACAATAGGGAGCATCAAAGTTCATTCCTAGTTATTGATCTGGAAGCATGTTTCAATTCAGGAACTTTTAAAAGTGACATCAAATGCAAGTCCTTGATTTTGGTTCCACTGGGTGAGCACTAAAGTCCCTGCAAGTTTATGATTTCAAAAGGATGCTGCACAAGAATGTAGCTGCCCACCCAAACAAATTAAATACTGCCGCTATCAGATCTTCAGAGATGGAAAAGGGAGGGAGATCACCTGAGCAGCCTGGTTCCAGTGATGCTTCCAGCATGCAAATACATTTCCTCAGCAGAGATCTCTTCAGGAGTCTAATAACAAAAAAGGAGAACAAGAACATTCAAAGCAAGCAGAATTCAGCATATATTGTATGCTTGTTTCTTACAGAAACTAAGAGACTCTGAAGTGACCTAAAATTCAACAAATGTGAAGCAAAAAGCACATGAAGGTGAGAGGAGGTAGCCAGGGAAAGTTCGGACAGTTGTTTCAATCACATGTACTTAAGGCTTCGTTACATGCTTCGTGGGACATGGAAACTGGGGGCTTATGCCAAGGAGTTCAGGAATATGGTGCTTTTAAGGAGTCTCTGTACAAACCCTCACATACCTTCATGTATCTAAGGAAGCCCCTCCAGCCCTTTGCGAAGACCACAGCAGGGTTTGAAGTGCAAGAATATATTCAGCAGAATATAATTAAGCAGAATATATTGTGAAACTTGTTAGAGAGGATGAAATTAGATAATACAGAACCTTAAAACACAATTGTACGTAATTTGCGTTGTAAACCTTGATGTTGGGTGAGTGGGAAGTCACTAGTTTTGTTGCACTGAAATATAATTGTTGAGTAACAAATATAGCTTTCTAAATGGAAAAGAGAATAAAATATTATATAAAAAAACAAGAAAGTTGAGGCTGAGCTGGAGAATAATGGAATTATTTTATTTTTTAAAAATCTTAAAGATTATATCGGTTTACAAAAGTGCATGCATCATCTCTATTTTAAGAGGGGGTGGGAGAGAAAGGGAGTAGCAAACTTTCACTCTTTTACATACCGAGAACATGTACGATGTCTTTGTGTCAGCATCACATGGGTAGGTTCTTTTTCTGTTTAGGGAAGCTTTTAATATTTGTTGAATCATTGTATCTTAATATTCTGCTGGAAGTGGCTGGGGAAACCCTGCCAGATGGGTGGGATATAAATTATTATTTCTATTCATTTATTAGTTTTCCATCTCAGCCAAAGTAAGAGAACTCACCCTGAACCATACCTATTAATGGTATCTAACACCACATATGTCCGCTCTGATACACCCAGGAACCTCACCAAAATGCTGGAAAGGCTGCACCTCTACAGGAACATGCCTCCACATGTGGTGGGAATGCCTCAAAATTCAACCCTTTTGGACATAAATCCTACAAGAAATATGGAAAATTGCCAAGCAGGTATTAGAAGCCACCCCAGAACTAGCTCTATTGAATGGAATGATTTTTGTCGTACCGTGCAAGGAGAAGCAAGATGACTGACTGAATAATAGGAGTAAATGACAGGGAAGAATCCAAAATAAGCAATTCCCACCATCATTTCCTCCATATCTCACTGATGCAGCTGCTATATACCACAGTCTCAGGATAGCCTTTAAAATTTATTTTCTTATGTTGCTTCTTACATATGAAATAATCTTGTATTTATATTTTTGGGTTTATTCTGTTGTTCACATATGGAAAAAAAATCTATTATAGGTTGTTGCCAACAAAAACAGGTTTGAATATACATTATTATGTTAATCAAGTTGAGCGTGGAAAGACAGAAGCATACTATGCTATTAATCAATAAAATAATATCACTCAATCAAGTCACAGAGTTGTTAGCTGTTTCCGCTTCCTGATGACTAGGAAACCACCTTTTGTCAAGAGTACTTTCTGAAACAGTGAGACTTAAGGCGGCAACAAACTCCTCCTAATTTTGCTGATGGCTATCTTGATCACCAGTAAAGAAACAGTTTCTTCTTGTCACAAGATGTTGGCAAACTGATTAAGCACAGACAAAGAGAAGAGGATAATTTACAGGACGTTTTGAATTCAGCTTGGTCAGACTTACAAGTTCTCCTTGCGACTTGGGGATTGCATTGATTCCTGCAAATCCTTCGATTGCCTACTTCTCCCAGCAGTGGCGTAGCGTGGGGGGTGCCAGGGGGGCCGGCCGCAACATCTGGGGGGGCGCGCTTGTTGGGAAAAAGCACCAAGGCAAAAGCCAGCTCCAGATGGCTGGAATGCAAAACAGGATGTTATGGTTTGCAGATGTACTGTTGGAGAAAAGGTGGAGCCTATTCTCTGTACTGAGCACCAGATGTTAGCTCAGTGTGTCATCTGACCTGTGCTGGAAGTACAGGGGAGGAGTGTGTGACTCTTCTGATGCAGACTGAAGGGTGCAGTCGCATTTCTATGTACTGTTGAGTGACAGGAATAAAACATGTAGAAAGGACTCCTGTCTGTCTCATTTCTCCTCCCTGGGAGAATGCAGGGAGGGAGAGAGAAGCAGAGAAGCAGAGGGTGTGTTCTTCTCATGACTAATGAGAAGAATCGCCGGGTTTGTTTACCTAGCCTGCCGGGGTCGCAGACGGATGGTAAACACAGTATCTCGCTCAATTGCCTCGGGGGAGGCCAGGTACCTCTGCCTGTGAGCTGAGATACTAACATATGGCAGCAGAGGATGGTTTCGATTCATCGGACATCTGCATGAGAGGCTGGTGGATTGTCCTCCTCTGCTCCAAGGAGGAAGAGAAGCGTCTGAAAGAAGCCAGAGGCTCAACAGACAGCTGGTGGAAAGAAGAGGTGTTTTCCAGAGCAACAAAGTTCAAGGTATGCTGCATTTCGGGCTAAAAGTGTGAACGCAGTTTGATTAATTCACTGGTTCACGGAGCTGCGTTTCAACGAAAACAAGAGCTCCGGGAGGAAGAGGCCTGCAACTTAAAGGCTGAAGCCTGCATTCCACAAATTCTTGTGGTTGATAAACTGTCCTATTGAAATGCATTGTTGCTAAGTAACGGAAAGTTGGAAAGTTACTGGCAAAGGGGCTGGACTGTGAGTGTGAGCCTGGGAAAGCGAAACAAAACCAGAGAATGTTTTGGCTACAAGTTTACGTGCCCTTGGAAGGGACTTTCCATAGCAGCCAGAGTTTAGCTGCCAGGTGCAAAAGAGCGTAAACAGCTTGCAGTTTGCCTGACTGAGAAAGGAAAAAACAACTGTTGGGTTTTACAGCTTGTTTGACAGTGTGAGCTGGAGGCTTGGCTTCAAGATGGATGCCAAGAAAGGGGGAGGTCTGCCTTACCCACCTCCATTAACCAGAGACAGTTATTCATCATGGTCTGGATGGATAACTACCCCAGAAGGGGTGAGCCAAGATGATGCTGGCCAAGTTCCTAAGAGCTCATCGAAAGCTGTGGAGAGCTTTGACCCCAGAGGGGAGAGTGCAGGAACTGTGGTTGTTGGAACTGTTGGTGTTCCTGAACAAGAAGCAATGGGTGTTGCTGACAGGGGGAGGGAAGAACAGAGTTCATATTCCCCCACTGATGATGCTACTGGGAAGCATGGAGTAGCATTGAGTGCTGTCCGATGCTACAATTGTGGACAGACTGGGCATCTACAGCGAAACTGTAAGAAGCCGCGCCAGTCAAGAAGAGCAAAGAGCAGCTCTACGAAGCCTGAGGCATCAGGCAAAAGCCGTTCCAAGTGCCAGGTGAAACCTGCAAAGGCTATGATGGCGAAAGGAACCACGCCAGATGTTGGGAACTCGTTCATAATTGACACGGGCGCAACGGTTCATATGTGCCCGCACAGACAACTGTTTATGACGTTGAAGAAGCAAAGCTTCGCTGTGAAACAGGCCAACGGTCAAGAGTTGGAAGCGACTGGAATTGGGACTGTGTATCTTGAGAGTCTGAACTTGACTATACGTGATGTTTACCTGGTTCCAGAACTGAGATTTAATCTGCTGAGTGTGTCGCAGATTGCAAAGAAAGGACTGAAACTGACCTATGATGCTAAAAGCTGCAGGATCTACAAAGATGGAGAACTGTTTCTTACTGCCAAAGAGAAAGATGGACTGTATTTGTTGACTTTTGATCAAAGTGATTACATGAAATGTAATTCTTCTGATTCTAACGAAATCTCTCTTGCAGGTGTGACCAGTGTGAGCACCAGGAAGGTGACCAAGAAGGTCGACAGAGCATTTCAGCGGGTGTATGCTGATGTGATTGGTCCTCTAGAACCATCTAGGGGCAATGCAAAATATTACCTTTTGTGTGTGGATTGTTTCACTAATTATTCTTGGGTTTATATGATGGAGAAACCGCAAGAAACTTTAGAAAAGTTTCAGGAGTTTTGTGACAAGGTTAAAAGTATGCATGATGCTAACATTGATTGTCTTTTCACAGATGACAAACAAGTTTTTCTGATACAGAAGTTTCAGAAGTTCCTGGATGGAAAAGGGATAGACCACAAAGTTGCTGTTTCGCCAGAAGCGTGGAACAGGGGGGTCTGTGTAAGGGTGAACAAAGAATTGCAAAAGGGGATGAATGCGCAATTGCTGAGTTCACATTTGCCACATGAATATTGGGCCGAATCGCTAGCGTCCTATCTTCATGTATGGTTGAGAAAAGTCTCGACAGAGTTGGGATGTTCTCCTTTTGAGAAGCTGTTCAATAGAAAACCTTCTGTTGCCTATTTTAAGGTTTTCGGGTCTCATGTGAGAACAGAAGCTCCAGGTGGAGTAAAGAATGCCAGAGGCATTTTTGTGGGATATGAAAAGGGTCTTTACAGAGTAATTTTGTCTGAATCTGGTCAGGTGATTCTCACAAAATTTCTAGAGAGTGCTCCAGAGCAAGAGCGGGTTGTAGAACAAACATTTCCCACAGGTGGCAATTCAGATGATGTTGATGATTTTTCTGATCTCACAGATTACAATGGTACTGACGATGACAGTGATAGCTCAGAGAGTTCAGTTGTAACAGTCATTGAGAGAAAATCTCACACAATGGATAGACCTTCACAGATGAAGGAAGAACCACAATTTGCCATTGCTACTGGTTCTCAACAAAGTCCAGAGGTTGAACCAGTGAGCACAGAGGATCAGAACCTCATACGCAGGTCTGAGAGAGTCACAAAGAGTGTACCACCCAAGAGGTATTCCAAAGAGTTTGCTAACTTAGCTGTTGCATGTGTTGCTATTGTTAACAACTCAAAGCAGGTTAAAGCAGTGTCTAAGTCAGAGACAAAGACACAACAGAGAGTAGCAAGCCAAGGTAATGCAGAGGCACTCATTCCTTGGAAGCCAGACAACCAGAGAGGTACACTGGTGAAACCAGTGGTGGGGAGTTCCAAGGGTGGAACTGAAACAACAGGGGACTGTTATATGTATAACAACTGTTTGTTCTCTTCTCTGGATCATGTTTTGCCAATTGATGCTTTTGGGGGAGGATGTTGGGAAAAAGCACCAAGGCAAAAGCCAGCTCCAGATGGCTGGAATGCAAAACAGGATGTTATGGTTTGCAGATGTACTGTTGGAGAAAAGGTGGAGCCTATTCTCTGTACTGAGCACCGGATGTTAGCTCAGTGTGTCATCTGACCTGTGCTGGAAGTACAGGGGAGGAGTGTGTGACTCTTCTGATGGAGACTGAAGGGTGCAGTCGCATTTCTATGTACTGTTGAGTGACAGGAATAAAACATGTAGAAAGGACTCCTGTCTGTCTCATTTCTCCTCCCTGGGAGAATGCAGGGAGGGAGAGAGAAGCAGAGAAGCAGAGGGTGTGTTCTTCTCACGACTAATGAGAAGAATCGCCGGGTTTGTTTACCTAGCCTGCCGGGGTCGCAGACGGACGGTAAACACAGTATCTCGCTCAATTGCCTCGGGGGAGGCCAGGTACCTCTGCCTGTGAGCTGAGATACTAACAGCGCTCGCTGCCTCCGGAGTCGCCGAAGAGCCTCGGGCGCAGGCTGTAGCAGAGCCCCATGTCTCGTGGAACCGACGAGCTGTGCGCGCGCCCGGGCTGAAGGCGTCCGGCAGGCAGCGGCTCTCAGCCCCGCGCGTCAGGGCCGCGGAGGACGTGCCAGGCAGCCCCTCCTCACAGCCCCGCCTCCGCTGCTGCTGCTGCAGCTGCTGGGCCATGTTGCATTTTCCTCGCCTCTCTGCCCCCCTCCTCTTCCGGGCAAGCGGCGTGGTTTGGGCGGCAGCGCCAGCAGCAACTCGACTCAGATCGGCAGGTTAGGGGTTGGGGGGGCGCAAATTACTTGCCTTGCCCCGGGTTAGGGGGCGCAAATTACTTGCCTTGCCCCGGGTGCTGACAACTCACGCTACGCCGCTGTCTCCCAGCACAGAACGCTGTTACTCCTGCTTCCTCCTGCTCATGATATCTGAGCCACAGATTCTCACAGGTATGTGGACATACTTAACATGCAAGGGAAGCAGGAGAGCCACTGCTCAGTGGGAGAATTAGCAAGCATTTTGCACACTGACATGAACATAATTATAGGGATCCCAAGTGGCAGGCTAGGAAAGAATGAGTTCTGGAGATCTCAGTGCCTGATAGCCTTAGTAGCTTAAGGTCTAGCACTAGGATGTTGAATGTCCCTCAAAGACCCTTCTGATGTTTGGCCCAAATCAACAGTAAACAGCAGGTTTTCATTGGGAAAGCAATGGAACAAAAGAATAACCTCTCATATCCCGCCATAGAAATCACAGTTCAATGTATGTTATAGAGTTATACATAGAGTTTTGTATCCAAAATCTGAGGCTGAGTGATTTGCATGCAGAAGATTCCAGATTCAGTCTCTGCCGGGTAGGGCTAATTCATATCCTGTTAAAATGGTCATATCCACTAGTTATTGCTCCAGTTTGTCATGGGCAGGTTTCTTTTTTCTCAGCCTAGATACTTCAACAATCTCCTGTGTGTTCAGGAAATGATCCTATATTATAACTGAAGGAGAGATGAAGACAAAGGAGTCCAGAAGCTTAACCATAAAGGTTGCCTTTGAGGAGGAGCATGAAGGAAAAGAAATATGTGAGGACACCAAAGAGAAGGAGAAAAAAACTAAAAGAAAGGATGTGATGTGTTAGTGCTGGTGCAAGACATTTTCCTGCCTGAAGCTGAGAAGCAAATGTACTCACAAACCCTTGCTGCACCTCTTCCTGCCTTCATCCTTCCCATTCACCCCAATTCTGCCATGAGAAGGGCCTTCCTTACCTTCCTGCACTCTCTCCTGCCACGCATAGAATTTATGTAGCTTGCATCCGGGAGCAAAGAGGCTTGAGAGATTCCAAGCTTCCTACACACCTGAGGGATAGCTCAGTCGGTAGAGCATGAGACTCTTAATCTCAGGGTCTTGGGTTTGAGCCCCATGTTGGGTGAAAATTTCCTGCATTGCAGGGGGTTGGACTAGATGGCCCTTGTGGTCCCTTCCAACAGTTCTATAAATCTAAATCTACTTTTATCCAAACAGAACTGTCTGCTTACAAGTGGGAGTAGATTGGCTATATGTATCCCCTTCTAAGAGGCTTCCCTGAAAAGAATGATGTCCTCTTGCTGGAAAAATGTTCTGTATCCCTACTGTACCATCATCCTGCTCTTTCCAGCCAATTAGCTGGGCTCTCTTTCCCCCAGTGTTTTGGAAATCTCCTTGGTGGGGAGGAAAGTGCCTCTCAGTGCTTAAAACTTACTTGCAGGCTTTTGAATTGTAATGGAGCCTTTCAAAGCACTTTTGTATATTTTACAAATGGAGCTGTTACCGTGCATGATCACAATCCCCTAAAGACTACATTGACAACCCAGTGACAATTGTTTTTCTCTTGTCACATGACACTGGCAAACTGATTAAGCATAAATGAAGGCAAACAAGCATATTCCAGCACATCTTGTCATGAGCTCTTAAATGCATTGAATGTTTCCTCAAGACTTGGGAGTTGCATTGGTGTCTGCAAATCTTCAAGCACAGGATTACTTACTTCTGGTTCTCTCTCTCTCTATCACATTATCTGATCCAACGTTAGTCACAGGTAAGCAAAAAGCTCAAGTTAGAAATTCTTCACTTGCAGGAGCAGAAAGAGGAGTAATTGGTGTGGTAGAATTAAGCACCGATGATGATGATGATGATTGACAAGCACAGCTTCGATTCCTGGGGTTGAAAGATTAAAAGATAACACAGCTGTGAAAGATTCTGCATGAGGTTTTAGGAACAGAAAAGTATAGGAAGCTGCCTCCTAAATTTAGTCCATTTATTTATTTATACCCAGCTTTCCTCCAAGGAGTTCAAGGTGGTGTACATGATTTGTCTTGCTCCTCTTTTTATCCTCACAACAAACCTGTGAGGTAGGTCAGGCTGAGGAACTCTGGTTTGAAGTTATCCAGTGAGTTTGATGTCTGTGTGGGAATTTGAACGCTGGTCTCCCAGATCTTACTCCAAAATTGGAATCACAATGCCACATTGGCTCTTTCCATTTTGCCCAGTATGGCTTTACATTGTTGCATTGCAGGGGCTTGGACTAGATGATCCTTTGGTCCCTTCCAACTCCAAGATTCTATGGTTGTGTGACTCTAGCTGACACAGTGGCGTAGCGTGGGGGGTGCAGGGGGGGCCAGCCGCACCGAGCGCAACATCTGGGGGCGCGGGCTCGCAATCGCAGCTCTCTGCCCCTACCTGGCTCACTCACTCTCTCTCACTGCAGTGCTGGCTGTGCGAATCCGATCCGAGCCGCTGGGTCGCCGCCCACTGTGGAGGGGGTGGGTGCCAGGCGTGCGGTGCGGAGAGAGAGCGAGGGACTATCTGGGGGAGGGACAGTGCAGCGGCCACCCAGCGCAGCGCTGAGCGCGGGAGAGAACCACACCAGCCCAGCCCAGGCAGCAGCAAGAAGAAGCTGGCAGTGGCGGCAGGTTAGGGGTTAGGGGGCGCAAATTACTTGCCTTGCCCCGGGTGCTGACAACCCACGCTACGCCGCTGAACTGACAGCACTTCTCAAGGGTTTCAGACAAGGGTCTGCCCTAATGGTTGATGCCAGGGATGGAATCCTTCTGCACAGGAGGCAGCTGTTGCACCACAGAGCTATGTTCCTTGCCCTGGAAAGTATTTTTTACTTTGGGGAATATGGGAACCCTATCATAGAGACTCTTTGAAACCCCAAATATATTCAGGTACCTGCATGCCCCACTGGCCCCTTTAAAAGGTAAAGGGACCCCTGACCATTAGGTCCAGTCGTGACCGACTCTGGGCTTGCGGTGCTCATCTCACTCTATAGGCTGAGGGAACCAGTATACACCTTCTGGGTCATGTGGCCAGCATGACTAAGCTGCTTCTGGCGAACCAGAGCAGCACACGGAAATGCCATTTACCTTCCTGCCGGAGCGGTACCTATTTATCTATTTGCACTTTGATGTGCTTTCGAACTGCTAGGCGAAGAAGCTAAATCCGTAATGATACATTGGGCCAAAGATATTGGGCATAACATACTTTTAGAAGATTGTGAAAGATTGTGAAAAGATGAAATAAATTTTACTGCATGCAGTTTCCTCAAAGAAAATGTAATGACAATGATGAATAGATGGCATTTAACGCCAGTGAAACTAGCAAAAATGTATGGAACAAATAACCAATGCTGGAAAAGTAAAGAAAAAGATGGTACCTTTTATCATATGTGGTGGGTGTTTAAGGAGGTGAAGGCTTTCGGGGAAATTATATATAATGAACTTTAAAAAATGTTGAAATATACATTTATTTTTTTAAAAAACCCAGAAGCCTTCTTATTAGGTATTGTGGGTAGAGAAATACACAAGCAAGATAAAACGTTTTTTTTTTTATATGCAACAACTGCAGCAAGAATATTATTAGCCCAAAGATGAAAACAACAAGAGATACCAACGAAAGAAGAGGCAGTTTTCAAGGGGAAAATTGTGACTTAAAACAACAGCAGACATTTGAGTAAAGCAGTGATGCAGGGAACAGAGAGGAGGGAAATGGCAATTTTAAATAAAGCAGTGGTTTGAGTTAAATACCTTCAAGCACTGGCTGCATCCTTTGGGGAATATTATATGAGGAAAGTGGAGGAACAGACAGGAACAGAGTTATAGGGATCCCAAGTGGCAGGCTAGGAAAGAATGAGTTCTGGAGATCTCAGTGCCTTAGTAGCTTAAGGTCTAGCACTAGGATTTTCTCAACCTAGATACTTCAGCAATCTCTTGTGTGTTCAGGAAATGAATTTATCACACAAACACACAAACACCATTTTCGAAAAAGAAGAAAAAAACTCAGAAGAAAAGAAAACACTTATCAAAGTCTCCAGAGACATATGCACTTTATGCTTGCAGGTGTTTTGAGGGCTCCTGCTCATATGCAGAGATTTCGCTTAGCGTGCAGAAAGTCCTGTGGCAGCTCCAGTGAGGGACAGGAATGATTCCTGCCTATATCCCTGCTGGTCAGGGATGAAGACAAAGGAGTCCAGAAGCTTCACCATAAAGGCTGCCTTCGAGGAGGAGCATGAAGGAAAAGACATGTGAGGACACCAAAGAGAAGGAGGAAAAAAACAAGAAGAAAGGATGTGATGTGTTAGTGCTGGTGCAAGACATTTTCCTGCCTGATGCAGAGGAACAAATGTCACTCCCAAAGTCTTTCTGCACCTTTTCCTGCCTTCATCCTTCCCATTCACCCCAATTCTGCCATGAGAAGGGCCTTCCTTACCTTCCTGCACTCTCTCCTGCTATGCATAGAATTTGTGTAGCTTGCATCTGGGAGGAAAGAGGCTTGCGATAGATCAAGCATCCTATTTTTATCCAAACAGAACTGTCTGCTTACAAGTTGGAGTAGATTGGCTGTATGTATCCCCTTCTAAGAGGTTTCCCATAAAAGAATGATGTCCTCCTGTTGGAAAAAGGTTCTGTATCCCTACTGTAACATCATCCTGCTATTTCCAGCCAATTAGCTGGGCTCTCTTTCTTCGAGTGAAAATAAATTGCCGTCCAGTCACTCTTCCCTGTGAGAACTCTGCCGGGAAAAATGACCTGGCAAGATAGTAGAGTAGCAGCAACGGTCCTGCTTCCGTGTGAGAATAGGGATAAATCAAGTCCAGAGACAGTCCGTTCTAATCTCTAGTAGCTTTATTTACAGAGCAATAAATTTCATCAGACACCATCAGAGCATTCCGGCATCTTTGTGCTTTCCAAAAGCACTCTCACAGCAGCCTCTAAGTTGAGCTGCTTCTCTGTCCGTTGCAGAGACAGATCTGAAGAGCATCAGAACAACATCCTGTGACGCACTTCTCTGCATGGAGCTCCTCCCAGCTCCTCCCAGATCCAGATACAGGACACCAGTGAGTTTTAACCCTGTCAGTTCCAAACTCCACACTCTTTCCCCGAGTGTTTTGGAAATCCCCTGCGTGGGGAGGAAAGTGCTTCCCAGTGCTTAAAACTTACTTGCAGGCTTTTGAATTGTAATGGAGCCTTTCAAAGCACTTTTGTATATTTTACAAATGGAACTGTTAGTGTGCATGATCACAATCCCCTAAAGACTATATTGACAACCCAATGATAATTGTTTTTCTCTTGTCACATGACACTGGCAAACTGATTAAGCATAAATGAAGGAAAGCAGGCACGTTCCAGCACATCTTGTCATGAGCTCTTAAATGCAATGAATGTTTCCTCAAGACTTGGGAGTTGCATTGGTGTCTGCTAATCTTCCAGCACAGGATTACTTATTTTGTTTCTCTCTCTCTCTATCTCAATATCTGATCCAACATTAGTCACAGGTAAGCGAAAAGCTCATTAGAAATTCTTCACTTGCAAGAACAGAAAGATGAGTAATTGGTGTGGCAGAATTAAGCATTGATGATGATGATGATTGACAAGCACAGCTTCGATCGCTGGGTTTAAAAGATTAAAAGATAACAAAGCTGTGAAAGATTCTGTATGAGGTTTTAGGAACAGAAAAGAATAGGAAGCTGCCTCCTAAAATTTAGTCCATTTATTTATTTATACCCACCTTTCCTCCAAGGAGTTCAAGGTGGTGTACATGGTTCGCCTTGCTCCTCTTTTTTTCCTCACAACAAACCTGTGAGGTAGGTCAGGCTGAGGAACTCTGGTTTGAAGTTATCCAGTGAGTTTTATGTCTGTGTGGGAATTTGAACGCTGGTCTCCCAGCTCTTACTCCAAAATTGGAATAACAATCCACATTGGCTCTTCCAACTTCCCCAGTATTGCTTTACATTGTTGAATTGCTGGGGGTTGGACTAGATGACCCTTGGGTCCCTTCCAACTCTAAGATTCTATGGTTGTGTGACTCTGGCTGACAACACTTCTCAAGGGTTTCAGATAAGGGTCTGCCCTAATGGTTGATGCCAGGGATGGAACCCTTCTGCACAGGAGGCAGATGTTGCACCACAGAGCTATGTTCCTTGCCCTGGGAAGCATTTTTACTTTTGGGACTATGGGAACCCTATCATAGAGACTCTCTGAAACCCCAAATATATTCAGGTAGCTGCAAGCCGCACTGGCCCCTTTACCTGGCAATTAAAGAGCAAGTCATGTCACCTTAACCACCCACTCCAAAATAGCTACAAAGTATGAAAGACTAATCTCCAAAGCTTTAGCTTTTTTATTTGCTTATTTCCGTTAGTAAAGATAAATTCTACTGTTCTCTAAATTCTTCCAGCAGGAAAACAACGGACAAAGTAGAAAAGCAAAGATTGATCACGATGATCAATTACACACTCCCATCACTGTCCCCAATGAATGCTGGAGAGGAATATTACGGAACGGAAAATGGAACTGTTCTCTCTAACAATAGCTACACTGGTAAACATTCAGGATTGACATTAGGACAGTATATGTATATATATATTTGCTTTTTAATCAGCATTTTGGGACTTTGGTGGAATGGGACTGTCATCTGGCTGCTTGGATTCTGCATTAAGAGGACTCCTTTCACCACTTACATCCTGAACCTCTCCATGGCTGACTTTGGTTTGCTGACAGTTAATCTTATTTTGTATATATTGTCCCTGTTAGAAGTATCTGTCCTCAAACACCTTCTAGTATACATTCTTATTCTCATGTTCCTATTCTATGGCACGGGTCAATTTCTGCTGACAGCCATCAGCATTGACAGGTGTGTAGCTGTCCTTTTCCCACTTTGGCATCGATGCCACCGACCACCAAATATGTCCACCGCTGTTTGTGCCTCAATATGGGGACTTTCTTCTATTTTCCCTGCAATTGACTTCACTCTCCTTCTGGCTGATTTAAATGTTTCTAACATACTGGGCATTCATCTTATTGTGAATGGCTTCCTCTGCCTCCCACTCATGACTGTCGCCACTCTGATCCTTTTTGTCAGGGTCTGCTTTAAATCACACCAGAGGAGGAGGGGGAAACTTCTAATTATTGTCCTGCTTGCTCTCTTCTTCTTCATCATTTTTTCTTTTCCACTCAATGCCGTTTTCATCACTGTTTATGTTCTTGATTCAGAACCTCCTTCTTTCTTAGAATATGCCTCCATACTCACCTGTGTTAATAGCTGTATTAACCCTCTGATTTATTTCCTGGTTGGAAGACAGAAGAGAGGCAGGTGTAGGCAGAGCATGAAAGCCACATTGCAGAATGTTTTCAAAGAGGATGAAAACCCTACAGAGCCAATGGAGATGTCTTTGGAAACTTAGTTATGATGGCTCAAAAATATTTCCAAAATATGTCTTTATCATTGGGATTCCGATGACACAATCTAGTTCCCATTTTACAAACTTGTGCTCAATGCTGGCTATTGACTTCAGAGTGTGCATAGAATTTCAGTCTTGAACAGATGGATGGACTTGACAAACTTCTTATTATCCTTATTATTTTATAAATCTAGATAGTATACGACTATGGAGGAAGCCTGGGTCCATTGATGGGAAGAGCATTTAATGTATTCAGGGAGCCCCGAGCTTGAGGTTGGAGCTGCTGGGGAAAGTTGTAGGCTGGGGTGGGAAAGTCGATTTGGCTGGCAGAAGGGAACCTCTACACACACATTGAATCCCTTATGCATCAGCATTTTCTATTTCAGTACAGAACCTCCCTAGATCCTATATTATGAAAACTTTTGTGAGTGCCTGAACAGCTGTGTTAACCCTTTGATTTATTTCCCTGTTGGAAGACATAGGAGATTATAAAAAGTGTTCGTGATTTTTAAAGAGTGGCAAAAATTAATTACATTTATCTGGCAAGGAAAGAAACCAAGAATAAAATTTAAATTAATTACAGATACCAAAGAAAGAGGAGGTTTCTCTCTACCAGATTTGAAAGTGTATTACGAAGCTTCTTACCTTTGTTGCTTAAGGGATTGGATATTGTTAAAAAAATACAGATCTATTAGATCTGGAAGGATTTGATAATAGATTTGGGTGGAACACATATTAATGGTATGAGAAGGCAAAAGTCCATAAAGATTTTCTGAACCACATAATTCGAAAATCAATATATGATGTGTTGAATAGATATAAGATTTAATAGAATGTAAAACACCATGGTGGCTGTTGCCGTTAGAGGCAACAACTATAAAAAAAGTTAAATATGGGGGGGAATGGGCCACCTATGGAGATTTGGTGATGGAGATGGATAACCAGTAGAAACTAAAACCTTATGAGGAAATAAAAAAACCTGGTAAATGATTGGCTGCATTATCATCAAATAAATGAAGTGCTTAAAGAAGACAACAAGAAAAATGGATGTGAATATATAAGATCTACGTTTGAATTGGAATTTCTAAGTAATAAAGTAAAAATGTTGTCAAAAATGTAAAAGTTACTTTTGGAATGGCATACAAAAGATGAAGAAGCTAAATCTGTAATGAGACATTGGGGCAAGGATATTGGGCATAACATACTTTTAGAAGATTGGGAAAGATTGTGAAAAGATGAAATAAATTTTACTGCATGTAGTTTGCTGAAATAAAATGTAATGAAAATGATGTACAGTGGTACCTTGGGTTACATATGCTTCAGGTTACATACGCTTCAGGTTACAGACTCCGCTAACCCAGAAATAGTACCATAGGTTAATACCTTTGCTTCAGGATGAGAACAGAAATCATGCTCCGACGGCGTGGCGGCAGCAGGAGGCCCCATTAGCCAAAGTGGTGCTTCAGGTTCAGAACAGTTTCAGGTTAAGAACGTACCTCCGGAATGAATTAAGTACTTAACCTGAGGTACCACTGTATAGATGGTATTTAACGCCAGTGAAACTAGAAAAAATGTATGGAACAAATAACCAATGTTGGAAAAGTAAAGAAATAGATGGTACCTTTTATCATATGTGGTGGGTGTGTAAGGAGGTGAAGGCTTTCTGGGAAATGATATATAATGAACTTTAAAAAAATGTTGAAATATACATTTAAAAAAACAAACAAACGCAAAAACCAGAAGCCTTCTTAATAGGTATTGTAGGTAGAGAAATGCATAAGCAAGATAAAACATTGTTTTTATATGCAACAACTGCAGCAAGAATATTATTAGCCCAAAGATGGAAACAAGAAGAGATACCAACGAAAGAAAGGACACTTTTCAAGTGGGATATGGTGACTTAAAACAACAGCAGACATTTGAGTAAAGCAGGGATGGAGGGAACTGAGAGGGGGGAAAGTGGCAATTTTAAATAAAGCAGCAGTTTGAGTTAAATACCTTCAAGCAATGGTATATTTGAGGATGCTGCATCCTTGGGGGAATCTGATATGAGGAAAGTGGAGGATTTAAGAAATGGCAGAGTTTTGAGTCGTTAGCAGGGGGTGACATGTGGCAGTGGGGAAAATCTACAGGAAATCACCACTTTCCAGAAGAAACGTCTCATGGCTCTTATGTTACTGTATCCACTGGCTGCAATATTCCCTGTGTTTTTGTACTTTTTGGTATATACATTATTATGTTAACCAAATTGAGCATGGAAAGATTGAAGCATAAGGTAGAGGTAAAGGGACCCCTAACCATTAGGCCCAGTCGTGGCTGACTCTGGGGTTGCAGCGCTCATCTCGCTTTATTGGCCAAGGGAGCCGGCGTACAGCTTCCGGGTCATGTGGCCAGCATGACTAAGCCACTTCTGGCAAACCAGAGCAGCACACGGAAACGCCGTTTACCTTCCTGCTGAAGCGGTACCTATTTATCTACTTGCACTTGGAGATGCTTTCAAACTGCTAGGTTGGCAGGAGCAGGGACCGAACAATGGGAGCTCACTCCGTCACAGGGATTCGAACCGCCGACCTTCTGATTGGCAAGCCCAAGAGGCTCAGTGGTTTAACCCACAGTGCCACCTGTGTCCCAGATAGAAGCATACTATGCTATTAATCAATAAATGAATATCGCTCGATGCAGTCACAGAGTTGTTAACTGCTTCCCGCTCCCCGATGACTAAGAAACCGCCTTTTATAAAGAGTACTTTCTACAACAGTGAGAATTAAGGCGGCAACAAACTCTTCCTAATTTCACTGACGGCTATCTTGATCACCAGTAAAGAAACAGTTTCTTCTTGTCACAAGATGTTGGCAAACCGATTAAGCGCAGATGAAGAGGAGAGGATAATTTACAGGACATCTTGAAGTCAGCTGGGTCAGTCTTACAAGTTTTCCTTGTGACTTGGGGATTGCATTGATTCCTGCAAATCCTTTGATTGCCTACTTTCTCCATCAAAGAACGCTCTTACTCCTGCTTCCTCCTGCTCATGATATCTGAGCCACAGATTCTCACAGGTATGTGAACATATTTCATCTGCAAGGGTGGCAGGAGTTATAGGGATCCCAGGTGGCAGGACTAGGACAGAATGAGTTCTGGAGATCTCAGCACCAGATAGACTTAGTAGCTTCAGGTCCAACACTAAGGCTTTGAATGTCCCTTCCAAAACCCTACTGATGTTTGTCCCCAATCAACAGCAAATACAGTGGTTCCTCAGGTTACATACGGTTCAGGTTACAGACTCCGCTAACCCAGAAATAGTGCTTCAGGTTAAGAACTTTGCTTCAGGATAAGAACAGAAATCGGGCTCCAGTAGTGTGGCAGCAGCAGGAGGCACCATTAGCTAAAGTGGTGCTTCAGGTTCAGAACAGTTTCAGGTTAAGAATGAACCTCGGGAACGAATTAAGTACTTAACCCGAGGTACCACTGTAGCAGGTTTTCATGGAAATAAGCAATGGCACAAAAGAATCACCTCTCATAGCCTTGCATAGAAATCACAGTTCAAATGGAAGTGTGGATTTTGTATCCAAAATCTGAGGCTGAGAGGTTTGCATGCAGAAGAGTCCATATTCAGTCTCTGTCAGGTAGGGCTGGGAAGGACACTGTCTGAAATGTGAGGATCTATTACCAGTCTTTTGATGATGCTTTCCCTAGCTCAGTAGGTATTGCTAAACTAGCTCAACAAATTATCTGAATTGGTGTAAGCCAACTTCCTAACTAAGTCAATATCAACCGATTTAAATAAGTCACAACCAAGTGCCTTGATTTCAGTGGGTCAATTCAGAGTATGACTTAATCAAATAGCATCCAAAGTATTGGGTTACGCATATATCCATCCATGTCATTAGGGAAACATCAAATGGCAGAGTTCCTGGCAGAGCCTTAGCTATGCATAATTATAAATGTGCCTGACTCTATGTACAAATTCAGCTGAATGTGCAGTCACCATAAAGATCTGCTTTTACAATCCTGCCCCCTCCTATGCACTTATATGCATGGTCTTTTAGGGGAAGAGGACTAATATGACACATCGTCATATATTCAATTAAATAAGTTCATCCAGTTTAATGTCCCTCAGGAACCCTTCCTCCAAAGATCTTCCCCTGCTCATAAATCAAAAGAAAATTGAGATGTTCCTTGACTGATGTCAGTCAATCGCATATGCCCAATTATTGTAGCTGCACCTCTTGTTTCTTATTTCTTTTTTAAAATTATTTTTATCAGCAATTTCAGCATAACAAATTATCACACCATATAATTGCATACATTATTTCCCCCTCCCTTCCATCTCTCCCTCCCCTCCCCCGCCAAAGTCCTACCTCAGCTCCTCTCTCTGATTTCTCGGCACATATTATTCTCTGAACGTTATAAAATTTTACATATCCTTACATTATCTGTCTAACATGTTATCAACCAATAAATTTGTGTATGTTTATTCAAAACCTGCCAAGGAGTCCAGTCTTTTGTCTTTTTAAATAATTTGTAAAAAAGCTCCCATTCTTCCTTAAAGCCACAGTTGTCCTTGTCCTGCAATTTACATGTCAGTTTACCCAACTCTGCATATCTCATCAATTTTTATTGCCACTGTTCTTTCATTGGGATTTACTCATTCTTCCATCCTTGTGCTATCAAGACTCTTGCTGCTGTTGTAGCATACATAAATTAATTCTTTATATTTTTTGGCAGGTCTTGTCCTTCAATGCCTAACAAAAATGCTTCTGGTTTCTTTACAAATGTCGTTTTAAACATTTTTTTTTCAATTCATTGTATATCATTTCCCAATTTTTTAAAATTTCTCTACATTCCCACCATATATGATAAAAAGTCCCTTCTTTTTCTTTACATTTCCAACATATATTTGACCCTGTTTTATACATTTTTACAATCTGCACTGGTGTAATATACCATCTATACATCATTTTCATATAATTTTCTTTAAAGAGAGAACAATCTGTAAATTTCAAGTTTACCTTCCACAATTTTTCCCAGTCCTCAAATTGTATATTATGTCCTATATCCTGTGGCCATTTGATCATAACCGATTTGACCTCCTCATCTTTTGTTTCCCATTCTATCAAAATACTATATGCTTTCTTTAGCAGCTTCACTTCTTCTTCTATAACTTCCTTTTGAAATCTAGAAGTTGTGTAACTAAACCCTTTCTTATTATCTTCCTTGTACATCTCATGTAGTTGTCTGTAATGTGCTCTGGCCATTACTGATACGGAAGACCACATGTGACTGTCCTACCTACTTGCTGCATTATGTCCAGATGGCATTCACATAGTGAGCATAAAAGAAGCCTGTTGGAATGCAGAAAACCAGTGGGACATGGTTGACTACAGGTATAAACTTTACAGAAGGATGACCATGGTAAAAACCCCAAAAGGCACAGATGAAACATTCCCAGTATTTTTGTACTCTTTTTTGTACATCCGTGGCCCTGAGTTCTAGTATTATAGGAGAGTGAGAAAAATAATAATATGGCATTATAAATTATTATTATTATTATTATTATTATTATTATTATTATTAAAATTTGTATACTACCCTATACTCACCTATACCACCCTAAGTTTTTACATTTGCTATAATATTGCATGCTCTTAGTGCTTTTTCGTACATCCATAATTTCCAGTTTCGTACATCCATAATTCCCATTTCAGCATGAAAATTTAGAAGCTTTTTATGATTCTATTCAATAAATGCATTTCACCTGATCAATTCAGAGTCATTTTTTCCTACTACTTGCATGCCCACTTTTTGCAAGAGTGGTATTCTAGGGTATTGCAAAAAATAATCTCCTCCTAAATTTGCAGATGATTGTATTGGCAATCCAGTGAGAATCGTTTTTGTCTTGTCACTGGCAAACTGATTAAGCATAAATGAAGGCAAACGGGCACATTGCTGTACATCTTGCATTGAGCTTTTAAATGCATTGAATGTTTCCTCAAGACTTGGGAGTGGCGTTGATGCCTGCAAATCTTCTGGTTGTTTATTGCAGCACAGGAATATCTGCTGCTGGTTTTTTCTCTCTCCATCATGATATCTGATCCAATGTTTGTCACAGGTAAGCGAGAAGCTCAATTTAGAAATTCTTGCCTGCTTATTTCCACTTTCTACAATAAAATGAATACCTCTAGCCATCTCTTGCTTATCTCAGTAAACCAGTTTCACCACTTTTTTCATTTTCTTCTGTGTTCCCCATTTCTGTTTTGCCTTTTCCAGTAGGACAGGGAGTGCGCTGAGCCTGATGTTGTACTAAATCAAGCACTGAGAATCTCCAAACCCATGGACGAATTTAGTCCTAGCCGGGTTCATAATTTGGCCAGTGAAACTGCAAAAGAAAAACCCGGAGCCTTGGAGCAAGCTCCCCGTTGTTCATTGGCAAGTGGAGATGGCTCCAATGAATGACCCAAAAATCTTTGTACCTCTATCAGCCAGGGGTGGGGAACCTCCAACCGATGGGCCAAATATGGCCTGTCAACCTTCTGCATTTATGCCATAACAACAACAACAACAACAACAACAACATTTTATTTATACCCCACCCTCCCTGGCCAAAGCCCGGCTCAGAGCGGCTAACAACAGGAAAAACAGCACATTTTACATAAAATCACAGCTAATTAATTAAAAAACATTCTAAAATCAATTCAGAATCAAATTAATGGCAACCATTGGGCTAGAGGTCTGTGAGGATTACAGAAGGAAGGAGGGGGTCAGACTGTGCTTTGGCCAAAGGCCTGATGGTACAGCGCTGCCTTGAAGGCCCTGCGGAAAGATGTCAACTCCTGCAGGGCCCTAGTCTCTTGTGACAGAGTGTTCCACCAGATCGGGGCCACGGCTGAAAAAGCCCTATCTCTGGTTGAGGCCAGCCTAACCTCCTTGTGGCCCGGGATCTCCAAGATGTTCTTATCTGAAGACCGTAAGGTCCTCTGTGGGAAATACCAGGAGAGGTGGTCCCATAGGTACAAGGGTCCTAGTTTGTGTGAGGAAGAAAAGGTAGAGCTTGACCAAAATGGGCTTAACTAACCATGCCTGCAAAGGCCCCTTGTGTAAATTCTGAGGCACCTGAGAACCACTTGTGATGTCAGGTGATTGACAGGTGGACTAACAGCACCCCATCCCTTGTGCTCTGCAGGACACAGATGGGAGAGAAATCATTTCAGAAGCCATGTGGCAGTATAGCTTTCAACTGGATTAAAAATGTCCTAATCTTCCACATCCTCGGGGGCGGGGGGCTATAGGGCAAGAGGCTCCCACCACCCCTCTTCATCCAGCCACGCCCTGACATTAGGTTTGTTACTGAAGAGGTAGCTTGAACTGGAGATGAAACAGATGAGCCAT
Organism: Podarcis pityusensis; assembly: GCF_964106645.2. Taxonomy (NCBI): domain Eukaryota; kingdom Metazoa; phylum Chordata; class Lepidosauria; order Squamata; family Lacertidae; genus Podarcis; species Podarcis pityusensis. The sequence continues at coordinate 7,592,803 of NC_138031.1, read as the reverse complement.
TTTACCTTAAAAATTAACTCTCATATTAGGAATTAACTCAAGAATTAACTCACAAAGACAAGGAAGAGTTGGCTGAAAAGCTTTAGTTTCATCTTTATTCAATAGCAAAGACTAATTCCACCCTCTCCACCCCCAGCAGACATATCTACACAAGAAGAAGCGCAACAGCAACGACTGAGTACAATGGCCAGTTTCAGCCCAATGCCCCTGTCTCCTTTCAGTGCTAAAGAAGACTTTAATGGAGAAGACAATGCAACTGGGTCCTCCAACAATAGTAGTTATGATTATCCAGAATGGATTTTGGATATTCACCCAAATATATATATATTTTCTATACTCACAATTTTAATTTGCATTTTGGGGCTTTTAGGGAATGGGACTGTTGTCTGGCTGCTTAGCCTCTGCATTAAGAGGAACTCTTTCACCATTTACATCCTGAACCTCTCTGTTGCGGACTTGGGTGTAGTCACAGCTAACTTTTTTATGGAAATGATTTTGTTTGCAACAGGAGAGTATTATGGACCTCTGTTTGATTTTCTACAAGATGTCTTTCAATTAACGTACAGTGCTGGTCAATATCTACTGACAGCCATCAGCATTGACAGGTGTGTGTCAGTCCTCTTCCCAATTTGGCATCGATGCCGCAGGCCAGCAAATTTGTCCACCACTTTGTGTTCCATAATATGGGTACTTTCTAGCCTTCTCTGTGGAATTAACTTCGCCCTCCGCCTGACTGAAAATGTGCACAGTTATACCATGAAACGTTACCAGTATACTGTGAACGGCATCCTTTGCCTCCTGCTCATGACTATCTCAACTCTAATTCTCTGCCTCAAGGTCTCCTTCAAATTGCAACAGCGAAGGCGGGGTAAAACTCAAATAGCCATCTTGCTTGCTCTTCTTTTCTTCATCATTTTTTCGTTTCCACTGAATGCCTATTACATCAGCCCTTATGTTTTTGATTCAGCCTCTCTCTTTTCTTCAATTTATGTCTACTTATTTGCCTGCCTGAACAGCAGTGTTAACCCTTTGATCTATTTCCTGGTTGGGAGGCAGAAGAGAGGCATACATAAGAAGAGCATGAAAGCCATACTTCAGAATGTTTTCAAGGAGGAGGAAAGCTCAACAGAGGAAGCAGAGATCTCTGTTGAAACGAAGTGCTGATGATCCCAAAAGACCATCACTTTTATCTAGTTTATACTATGACATTCTAGATTCTACTAAGCAAATGTTCATAACTTCAGGTTGCATTTCTTGTAGCCTACTTAATTTGTATTCAGTATCCATGTCTTGCTTGTGCTTATACAGATGATGTTGCAGTCTTTTCCTGTGATTGAAGACAGTTCTGAAAGCATTTGGCACAAACTCCACTAATATGGCAAAAATTATTTTGACTTGGAATCATAGATTCACAGAAATGTAGAGGTGGAAGGGACCTGAAGAGACATTTAGTTCAATCCCTGCAAAGCCACCATATGCCTTCTGAATTCCACTTTTTTTTGGGGGGGGGGGTAACATGAAAAATGAAAACCCTGGAACATGAAGAAGTTTCCTGTGCCACCTACTACTGTACTGCAACCTTGCAAAATCTTCCTTCCTGGTTAGATACTTATGGGTGGGGAGTTCCATGTTTTGAGCTCCTCAACAGAGAATGAGCAGAGGTCTTTATTGAAGTAGGAGGGCTTTAGTCAGTTGAGGATGGTAGATTTGCAGAGGAAGAGATAATGGCCACTAACTTTCAAAGCAGTAAGGGCAGAAGGGGGAGGGGAGGCACTAAAATCAAGGTTAAGGCATTTGTTCTGCAGGTGGGGAGGACTAGAAATCCCATGATTTCCCCTGGGGGGGGGTCCAAATATGTGAGTGGTGGAAGAAGTGATTTCTTCAGGCAGCTGAGTTTTGGATAGACAGGAGCATCAAGGAAAGAGGACATGTAGGAGAATGTGAACTGAGTTGTAACAGAGGAGCCATAGAGGAATGCAATGACTTTTGCCTTACTGCTCATGGGGAAGAAACTTTATGGACTAAATATCATGAGCAATGTACAGGGAAGAATCCAAAATACTGTAAAGAAAAAGCCCACCCTCCTATCCTTTACATCCTATTGATGCTGCAGCTACAGTACAGTAAGTCTTCTTTTTAGGGGAACTGGGGTATGGAAAACCTGTCCCCACACTGACCAGGTGGATACAAGCTTCCTCCAGTTTCCAGTGATGCTACTGCTATAGGACATCACCTTGAACAGTCAATGAAGTAAGGAGATCATCCCAACTCTCCAGGATGACTTTAAAAATTGTATATATATATATTAAAAAATGATGCTTCTTACATTTCTGTAAACTGCTTTGAGATTTTCTACCATTAAGCAGTATATGAATATTATGAAATAAGAAATAAACACATTTGCATGTATATGTTTGCGTTTCTTGTGTACCCATGGCCATGTTAACCAGCTAGAGCATAGCAAAATGAAAACGAAACATGACAATACTCAGTAAAAATAGTTCTCCTAATTGCATCACAGAGTGTTGTCTGGTTCCTCATTCCCTGCAATTTGCTACTGTTTTCTCAAGATTGTTTTTCTGTGACATCAACCCTTATGAGGTAAGAACCTCCTCCTATATCCAAAATATTGATAACTGTTGAAAAGAATATTTTTGTCACATGATGTGGGCAGAATTCCTTAGCAAAATGTACTGCTCTAGGACATGACCTTGAACAGTCAATGAAGGAGGGAGATCTTCCTAACTCTCCAGGATGCCTTTAAAAATTGTGTGTGTGTGTGTGTGTGTGTGTGTGTGTGTAAATATCTATCTATCTATCTATCTATCTATCTATCTATCTATCTATCTAGATGCTTCTTACATGTCTGTAAACTGTAAACTGCTTTGAGATTTTCACCATTAAGCAGTATATGAATATTATGAAATAAGAAATGAATACATTTGCATGTATATCTTTGAGTTTCTTGTGTGCCCATGGCCATGTTAACCAGCTAGAGCATAGCAAAATGAAGACGAAACGTGACACTACTCAGTAAAAATAGTTCTCCTGGTTGCATCACAGAGTGTTGTCTGGTCCCTCATTCCCTGCAATTTGCTAACCCAATTTTCTCAGGAATGCCTTTATGAGGTAAGAACCTCCACCTATATTCAAAATTTTGATAACGGTTGAAAAGAATATTTTTGTCACATGATGTGGGCAGAATTCCTAAAAAGGGTGGGTGGAGCCCTAAACGTCATACAGGGAACTTGAGGACATATCTGCTTTTATTCCCGTTGGGTTGCATTCATTTCTGCGAGCCTTCCTACCATCTACTTATTCCAGTGCTGAGTGCTGCATTTGCTGTCTCCCACTCACCATATTGCTGATCAGCATTTTCTCACAGGTATGTGAACGTCTCAAGTTGATGTAGTTCATTTGCAAAAGCAGGAGGAGAACCATAGCTGAGTGGAAGAGCTGTACATGGTTTGCAGCCAGGAAGCCCAGGTTGAGTCCCTGGAGTCTTGGGATATCATGTCACAGTATGGGAGCCAAAACCTCTCCAAGTAGGAAATACTGGGCTATGCAGACTAACCATCAGCCTCACTAGGTTTCTACACCACCAATACAATGTTATAAATAATCTCAATGTCAGGCTAATCAATACAGATGTTTTTCTAAGTCTCATCTTGCTGCTTGATCTCACATTGTTGGGGGTTCTATTTTTCTGACCCTATTAATGTTCACAGGTTGTATGGGATGGTAGAGGAGGGGTAGTACCTGCGGAAGGGGACACGTTGTGCTCCTTCTGTGATAGTTTGTCCACCTTTGGTCCCCACCCCGCCCTCAGCTCTCACCTATGGCTCCACAGAAGGAAGAGAGGAAATAATGGAAAATGATAAAGCAGAATGCAAAGAACAGTTAAAGGCACTTTGCCCATGCTTGGAATCTAAATGGACATGGAACATAGACATGGAACACCAATATAAATGTCAAGGGGTTTAGTGGGAATATTTGGTGATTGCAACCACAGCCAAGAAACAAAGAGGCATGACACAGAGGCATTTGCTTGAAGAAGAAGAAGAGTTTGGATTTGATATCCTGCCTTTCACTCCCTTTAAGGAGTCTCAAAGCGGCTAAAAATTTCCTTTCCCTTCCTCCCCCACAACAAACATTCTGTGAGGTGAGTGGGGCTGAGAGACTTCAAAGAAGTGTGACTGGCCCAAGGTCACCCAGCAGCTGCATGTGGAGGAGCGGGGACATCTCAGGGATATCGGCAGGAATCATTCTTCTGCTGTAGAATCACCTCCTAAAAGAATAGGAGGGGGTGGAGTCAGTCCCTGATCTGGATAAATAGATGTCAGGTAAGGCTGGCACGTTTTGCCTCATTTATGGAATTAGTTTGAAAACCCATAACTGATATTTTTAAATGGAAGTACTGGTGGGCAAGAGAGAGTGGGGAGCTTTTTCTCTGATGGTTTCATGTCTCTGGGACACTTTCCTTGTTGGCTTTGCTCCATCCTTTTTGAAGGCTATGCCAGCAACATTATTCAGCTGTGGGGGCAATTTACTGCTGATTTTACGAGCAATGTTTGTAGAATTTATTTGGATAAGTCCTTTGGAGTTTGGGGAGGATAATTTATTCTGTTACTTTTCTCAGTAGGTAAACTAGCTTGGATGATTTTTGTTCAGAAAGTCCACACATGCAAAAACACACACAAAAACACATGGATTTCCATGTCATAATCAGACCCCATTATACAGGTGTGTACTTCCCTGCCACATCATTCTTCTTTACTTCCCTTCTTCCTGTTCTCCTTCTGGCTTGCCATTAGGATGAAAAAGACCTAGATTCCTTAGCAAAATTAGCTTCCTTTCTGTGTCTCCCTTAGTCTCCATTTCCTCTCTGGCAAGACCCTTCTCTCCTGGGATTTCTTTTTCTGTTACCTCCTTACCTCCAGTTTCCCTTTACCATGCTTCATCCCTCCTTATGCTCCAGGGACCCAGCAACATCTCCCCAACCATTTCCTTCAAACCTCTGTAGAAGTGTTGAGAGGCTTCAGAACCCTTTGAATTTTTCTGCAGCCTCATTTCCAGTCTGTCTGAGCCCACCAGGTTGATTAGAACGCAACCCAGGAGGCAGCTCAACAGCCGTAGCCTCCATGATCTCCAGAAACCCAACATTTCACATGAAACCCTCCCTTTGCTTTAGGATACTTACTTCCTCCCTTTCAGTTGGTTTTCCATGTTGTTGTTGGCATTTGTCTGTCTCAGGAGACAAAGGAGTGTGCCATTGGGGGTGAAGTCAAACTATTGGAAAATCACAGCACCGGCTGTGGTTGTAGAGACTGATATGGGGGAGACCCATTGCATTGCATTGCATGTGAGGCAGATGAAGGGATATGCTGTTAATTACATTGTCTTTACAAAACACAGAGTGACCGTGAAATCCTTCTCATATTTACTCCATTGAATTAGGGTTCACTCCTAACTATATATGTATAGCCTGTTACTGGGGCTCTTGACAAAAAGCCTTTCCCACCTTGTCTCTCTCAGGCATCTCAAACTCCTCCATTGAGATATAAAAGGAGATAACGCAATTGTGTAACTTTTTAAGCACCAGTGTTCTGGGGGCTGGTTTTTTGCTCAACGTTTGTTCTGCTATAGTCCTTCCAGACAGCAATAATGTGGTAGCATTTGGGAAGTACGATATGACAACTGATAAAGCAGAATAAACCCAAACTCTTCTTGTAGGAAGATGATGCTGCAGAAAGCAGCCATGTCAAAATATTTAGTCTGCTGGGGGCTGAAGACACAAGTTTAATGTCAACTGTGAAAAATATAACTTGGAAAGAAAGAGATGAATAAGAGTGAAGGGATTTAAAAATGGTTTTTTTCTTCCTCTTAGTAAGGAAAACGGCTAAGGGATTCAGCCAAAAGCTTTAGAGCACTTTTACTTTCTTTTCTTGAGGAGGGGTGTGGTGGAACAAAGAAAGGGAGACTGGAATAGAGTCAAGAGCCACTGCAGAAGATAATTTCGCATCAAGAAAAGATTCCATGCACAGAAAGTCCTAGCTTTGTCCAATCACATCTGTTTTCCAGGAAAAGAGAGGAGAGAGACTTGCAATATTCTGTTTCCAGAATTTCAGGGTCTCGGCCACAACCTAATAATGTCAGGGAGCGCTTTGTATTTAATAAGGGCAGTGGAGCAGCATTCATATCCTGTTAAAATGTCCATAGCCTTTAGTTGGTGTCCCAGTATGTCATGGGCAGGTTTCTATTTTCTCAACTTAGACACTTCAGCAATCTCCTGTGCATTCAGGAAATCACTTATCCAAGTCTCCAGAGACATATGCACTTTATGCTTGCAGGTGTTTTGAGGGCTCTTACTCATCTGCAGAGCTTTGGCTTAGCCTGCAGAAAGTCCTGCATTCACTCAGTGACAGCTCCGGGTAGGGATAGGAATGATTCCTGCATATATCCCTGCTGGTCAGTGTCAGCAATCTGAGCTTAATGGTCTGACCTTGTAGAAGGCAGTTTCCTATATTTATTTATTTATTTATTCAGAGTTTTGAATGTATGCATGGCTTGAGAATTGATTTGTACTACTTGCAAGCCCAATTTTTGCAAGAGTGACATTCTAGGGCAGGCATAGGCAAACCCGGCCCTCCAGACGTTTTGGACTACAACTCCCATGATCCAGGACCAGTGGTCAGGGATTGTACTCCCAAGACATCTGGAGGTCCCAGTTTGCCTATGGCTGTTCTAGGGTATTGCACAAAATAATCTCATCCAAAGTTTGCAGATGACTATATTGACAGTTTCCTATTTTTTATTTTTTCAGAGTTTTGAAAATTTGCATGGCTTGAGACCTGATGTGTGTATGGTTGGGCTGGGTACAAAACAGACTGAAGGAGAGATGAAGACAAAGGAGTAAAGAAGCTTCACCATAAAAATTGCCTTTGAGGAGGGGCATGAAGGGAAAGAAATATGTGAGGACACCAAAGAGAAGGAGAAAAAACTAAAAGAAATGATGTGATGTGTTAGTGCTGGCGCCAGACATTTTGCTGCCTGTAGCAGAGGACCAAATGTCACTCACAAACTCTTGCTGCACCTTTTCCTGCCTTCATCCTTCCCATTCACCCCGTTCTGCCATGAGAAGTGCCTTCCTTACCTTCCTGCACTCTCTCCTGCCATGCATAGAATTTGTGTAGCTTGCATCTGGGAGCAAAGAGGCTTGAGAGATTTCAAGCATCCTACTTATATCCAAACAGAGCTCTCTGCTTACAAGTGGGAGTAGATTGTCCATATGTATTCCCTTCTATGTGGTTTCCCAGAAAAGAATGAGGCCCTCTTGCTGGAAAAAGGTTTTGTACCGCTGCTCTACCATCATCCTGCTCTTTGCAGCCCATTAGCTGGGTGCTCTCTTTCCCCGGGTGTTTTGGAAATCTCCCGCGTGGGGAGCAAAATGCTTCTCTGTGCTTAAGACTTACTCACAGGCTTTTGAAGTGTAATGGAGCCTTTCAAAGCACTTTTGTATATTTTACAAATGGAGCTGTTAGTGTGCATGATCACAATCCTCTAAAGAGCACTGTTTCCTCCACACATTTAGTCAATCATGGTGCTTCTCTTGAGTAATGTGGGGAAATCCTGCCATTTCTATCCATCCCCTCCTTCCATGCTCTGATCATTCCGTACTTGGGCTACTAGGACCTTCTCCTCTCTAGACTTCTCAGTTCTCCAGTCTATCAAAAACTCAACTGCCATATCCATTCATTATTCCTGTCACTCCCATCTTCAGATGTTGCTCATCAGTTCTATTCAGTTGCTTTCCATGCCTTTCCACCTCCAGGACTAATACTTCAATATGTGTAGTTGTTCATTACTGGAACCCACAAGGCAAACAGGAAATATTATAAATAGAGCAGGATGGCTGAAAACCTGAACAGAAGAATTAAAACAAATGTAGCCCCATGTTTCAGAGAGGCAGTGTGGTGTAGTGGTTGAGAGCGGTAGTCTCGTAATCTGGTGACCCGGGTTCGCGTCTCCACTCCTCCACATGCAGCTGCTGGGTGACCTTGGGCTAGTCACACTTCTTTGAAGTCTCTCAGCCCCACTCACCTCACAGTGTGTTTTTTGGGGGGAAGGAAGGGAAAGGAGAATGTTAGCTGCTTTGAGACTCCTTTGGGTAGTGATAAAGCGGGATATCAAATCCAAACCCTTCTTTTTCTTCAACCAAACGCCTCTGTGTCATGCCTCTTTGTTTCTTGGCTGTGGTTGCAATCACCAAATATTCCCACTATACCCTTTGACATTTACATTGGTGTTCCATGTCTATGTTCCATGTCCATTTAGATTCCAGGCATGGGCAAAGTGCCTTTAACTGTTCTTTTCATTCTGTTTTATCATTTCCTACTATTTCCTCTTTTCCTTCTCTGGAGCCACAGGTGAGAGCTGAGCGCAGGGTGGGGACCAACGGTGGACAAACTATCACAGAAGGAGCACAACGTGTCCCCTAGCAGAGGTACTACCCCTCCTCTACCATCCCATACCACCTGTGAACTTTAATAGGGTCAAAAAAATAGAACCCCCAACAATGTGAGATCAAGCAGCAAGATGAGACTTAGAAAAACATCTGTATTGATTAGCCTGACATTGAGATTATTGCTTTTGCAAATGAACTACATCAACTTGAGACGTTCACATACCTGTGAGAAAATGCTGATCAGCAATATGGTGAGTGGGAGACAGCAAATGCAGCACTCAGCACTGGAATAAGTAGATGGTAGGAAGACTTGCAGAAATGAATGCAACCCAACGGGAATAAAAGCAGATATGTCCTCAAGTTCCCTGTATGAACTTTAGGGCTCCACCCACCCTTTTTAAGAATTCTGCCCACATCATGTGACAAAAATATTCTTTTCAATGGTTATCAAAATTTTGAAGATAGGAGGAGGTTCTTACCTCATAAAGGCATTCTTGAGAAAATTGGGTTAGCAAATTGCAGGGAATGAGGAACCAGACAACACTCTGTGATGCAACCAGGAGAACTATTTTTACTGAGTAGTGTCATGTTTCGTCTTCATTTTGCTATGCTCTAGCTGGTTAACATGGCCATGGGCACACAAGAAACTCAAAGATATACATGCAAATGTATTTATTTCTTATTTCATAACATTCATATACTGCTTAATGGTGAAAATCTCAAATCAGTTTACAGTTTACAGTTTACAGACATGTAAGAAGCGTCATTATATATATATATATATATATATATATATACACACACATACAATTTTTAAAGGCGTCCTGGAGAGTTAGGAAAATCTCCCTCCTTCATTGACTGTTCAAGGTCATGTCCTATAGCAGTAGCATCACTGAAAACTGAAGGAACCTTGTATCCACCTGGTCAGTGTGAGGGCAGGTTTTCCACACCCCAGTTCCCCTAAGAAGAAGAATTACTGTCCTGTAGCAGCAGCATATATGGGATGTAAAGGATAGGGGGGTGGGCTTTTTCTTTATTTTGGATTCTTCCCTGTACATTGCTCGTGATATTTAGTCTGTCAAGTTTCTTCCCCTTGAGCAGTAAGGCAAAAGTCATTCCATTCCTCTATGGCTCCTTTGTTACAACTCAGTTCACATTCTCCTACATGTCCTCTTTCCTTGATGCTCCTGTCTATCCAAAACTCAGTTGCCTGAAGAAATCACTTCTTCCACCACTCACATATTTGGACCCCCCCCCCCCCCAAGATTAATTCATGGGATTTCTAGTCCTCCCCACCTGCAGAACAAATGCCTTAACCTTAATTTTAGTGCCTTCCCCGCCCCTCCGGCCGCCCTTACTGCTTTGTAAGTTAGTGGCAATTATCTCTTCCTCTCCAAATCTACCAACCTCAACTGACTAAAGCCCTCCTACTTCAAAAAAGAGCTCTGCTCATTCTCTGTTGAGGAACTCAAAACATGGAACTCCCCACCCTTAAGTATCTAACCAGGAAGGAAGATTTTGCAAGGTTGCAGTACAGTAGTAGGTGGCACAGGAAAATTCTTCATGTTCCAGGGTTTTCATTTTTCAGGGTAACCCCCCCCCCCCAAAAAGTGGAATTTAGAAGGCATATGGTGGCTTTGCAGGGCTTGAACTAAATGTCCCTTCGGGTCCTTTCCACCTCTGGAGCTCTGAGATTCTAAGTTGTTGTTGTTGTTTAGTCATTTAGTCGTGTCTGACTCTTTGTGACCCCATGGACCAGAGCACGCCAGGCACTTCTGTCTTCCACTGCCTCCCGCAGTTTGATCAAACTCATGCTGGTAGCTTCAAGAACACCATCCAACCATCTCATCCTCTGTCGTCCCCTTCTCCTTGTGCCCTCCATCTTTCCCAACATGAGGGTCTTTTCCAGGGAGTCTTCTCTTCTCATGAGGTGGCCAAAGTACTGGAGCCTCAGCTTCACGATCTGTCCTTCCAGTGAACACTCAGGGCTGATTTCCTTAAGAATGAATACGTTTGATCTTCTTGCAGTCCATGGGACTCTCAAGAGTCTCCTCCAGCACCATAATTCAAAAACATCAATTCTTTGGCGATCAACCTTATTTATGGTCCAGCTCTCACTTCCATACATCACTACTGGGAAAACCATAGCTTTTTCTAAGAATCCAACTCAAAATAATTTTGGCCATACTAGTGGAGTTTGTGCCAAATGCTTTTGGAACCGTCTTCAGTCACAGGAAAAGACTGCAACCTCACCTGTATAAGCTCAAGCAAGATGTGAATACTGAATACAAACTAAGTAGGCTACAGGAAATGCAACCTGAAGTTATAGACATCTGCTTAGTAGAATGTAGAATGTCATAGTATAAACTAGATAAAAGTGATGGTCTTTTGGGACCATTAGCACTTTGTTTCAACAGAGGTCTCTGCTTCCTCTGTTGAGCTTTCCTCCTCCTTGAAAACATTCTGAAGTATGGCTTTCATGCTCTTCCTATGTCTGCCTCTCTTCTGCCTCCCAACCAGGAAATAGATCAAAGGGTTAACACTGCTGTTCAGGCAGGCAAATAAGTAGACATAAATTGAAGAAAAGAGAGAGGCTGAATCAAAAACATAAGGGCTGATGTAATAGGCATTCAGTGGAAAAGAAAAAATGATGAAGAAAAGAAGAGCAAGCAAGATGGCTATTTGAGTTTTACCCCGCCTTCACTGTTGCAATTTGAAGGAGACATTGAGGCAGAGAATTAGAGTTGAGATAGTCATGAGCAGGAGGCAAAGGATGCCGTTCACAGTATACTGGTAACGTTTCATGGTATAACGGTGCACATTTTCAGTCAGGCGGAGGGCGAAGTTAATTCCACAGAGAAGGCTAGAAAGTACCCATATTATGGAACACAAAGTGGTGGACAAATTTGCTGGCCGGCGGCATCGATGCCAAATTGGGAAGAGGACTGACACACACCTGTCAATGCTGATGGCTGTCAGTAGATATTGACCAGCACTGTACATTAATTGAAAGACATCTTGTAGAAAATCAAACAGAGGTCCATAATAGCCTCCTGTTGCAAACAAAATCATTTCGATAAAAAAGTTAGCTGTGACTACACCCAAGTCCGCAACAGAGAGGTTCAGGATGTAAATGGTGAAAGAGTTCCTCTTAATGCAGAAGCTAAGCAGCCAGACAACAGTCCCATTCCCTAAAAGCCCCAAAATGCAAATTAAAATTATGAGTATAGACAAAATATATATTTCTCTGTACATATTCAAATTCCATGCTGGATAATCATAACTACTATTGTTGGAGGACCCAGTTGCATTGTCTTCTCCATTAAAGTCTTCTTTAGCACTGAAAGGAGACAGGGGCATTGGGCTGAAACTGGCCATTGTACTCAGTCGTTGCTGTTGCGCTTCTTCTTGTGTAGATATGTCTGCTGGGGGTGAGAAGGGTGGAATTAGTCTTTGCTATTGAATAAAGATGAAACTAAAGCTTTTCAGCCTACTCTTCCTTGTCTTTGTGAGTTAATTCTTGAGTTAATTTCTAATATGAGAGGTAATTTTTAAGGTGAAATGGCTCATCTGTTTCATCTCCAGTTCAAGCTACCTCTTCAGTAACAAACCTAATGTCAGGGCGTGGCCGGATGAAGAGGAGTGGTGGGAGCCTCCTGCCCTATTGCCCCCCGCCCCCGAGGATGTGGAAGATTAGGACATTTTTATTCCAGATGAAAGCTTTACTGCCACATGGCTTCTGAAATAATTTCTCTCCCATCTCTGTCCTGCAGAGCACAAGGGATGGGGTGCTGTTAGTCCACCTGTCAATCACCTGACATCACAAGTGGTTCTCAGGTGCCTCAGAATTTACAAAAGGGGCCTTTGCAGGCATGGTTAGTTAAGCCCATTTTGGTCAAGCTCTACCTTTTCTTCCTCACAGAAACTAGGACACTCGTACCTACGGGACTGCCTCTCCTGGTATATCCCATGGTCTTCAAATAAGAACATCTTGGCGATTCCGGGCCACAGGGAGGTTAGGCTGGCCTCAACCAGAGCCAGGGCTTTTTCGGCCGTGGCCCCGATCTGGTGGAACACTCTGTCACAAGAGACTAGGGCCCTGCGGGAGTTGACATCTTTCCGCAGGACCTTCAAGACAGAGCTGTACCACCAGGCCTTTAGCCAAGGCACAATCTGACCCCCTCCCTCTTTCTGTAATCCTCACAGAACTCTAGCCCAATGGTTGCCATTCATTTGATTCTGAATTGATTTTAGAATGTTTTTTAATTAATTAGCTGTGATTTTATGTAAAATGTGCTATTTTTCCTGTTGTTAGCCGCTCTGAGCCTGGCTTTGGCAAGATGTGCTGGAATGTGCCTGTTTGCCTTCATTTATGCTTAATCAGTTTGCCATTGTCATGTGATAAGTGAAAAACGATTGTCACTGGGTTGTCAATATAGTCTTTAGAGGACTGTGATCATGCACACTAACAGCTCCATTTGTAAAATATACAAAAGTGCTTTGAAAGGCTCCATTACACTTCAAAAGCCTGCAAGTAAGTTTTAAGCACTGGGAAGCACTTTGCTCCCCACGCAGGAGATTTCCAAAACACCGGGGGAAGGAGAGCCCAGCTAACAGGCTGGAAAGAGCAGGATGATGGTTCCAGCAAGAGGACCTCATTTTTTTCTGGGAAACCTCCTAGAAGGGGATACATACAGCCAATCTACTCTCACTTGTAAGCAGAGAGTTTTGTTTGGATAAAAGTAGGATGCTTGGAATCTCTCAAGCCTCTTTGCTCCCAGGTGCAAGCTACACAAATTATCTGCGTGGCAGGAGAGAGTGCAGGAAGGTAAGGAAGGCCCTTCTCATGGCAGAATTGGGGTGAATGGGAAGGATGAAGGCAGGAAAAGGTGCAGCAAGACTTTAAGAGTGACATTTGGTCCTCTGCTTCAGGCAGCAAAATGTCTTGCGCCAGCACTAACGCATCACATCCTTTCTTTTTGCTTTTTTTCTCCTTCTCTTTGGTGTCCTCACATATTTCTTCTCCTTCATGCTCCTCCTCAAAGGCAACCTTTATTGCAAATTCTCTGGACTCCTTTGTCTACATCTCTTCTTCAGTCTGTTTTGGTACCCAGCCCAGCCATAAACACATCAGTTCTCAATTCCCATGTATATGTTCAAAACTCTGAATAAATAAATATAAGAAACTGCCTTGTACAAGGTCAGACCATTATTCTACCTAGCTCAGATTGCTGACAACGACCAGCAGGGATATAGGCAGGAATCATTCCTATCCCTACCCGGAGCTGCCACTGGCTGAATCCAGGACATTCTGCAGGATAAGCCAAAGCTCTGCAGATGAGTAAGAGCCCTCAAAACACGTGCAAGCATAAAGTGCGTATGTCTCTGGAGACTTGGATAAGTGATTTCCTGAACGCACAGGAAATTGCTGAAGTATTTATGTTGAGAAAATAGAAACCTGCTCATGACTAATTGGGACACCAACTAATGGCTATGAACATTTTAACAGGATATGAATGCTGCACCCCTGCCCTTATTGAACACAAAACACTCCCTGACATTATCTGCTCAAGATTTTGTGTTCAGTGGTGGATGTACAATATGTGTTGAATGCAGAGAACAGGTTGTGACCAAGACCCTGAAATTCTAGAAACAGAATATCGCAAGTCTCTTTCCTCTCTTTTCCTGGAAAACA